>NC_065540.1:10992258-11303805 GCF_932294415.1 Quercus robur
AGTGTGAAGAAATGCTCAAGACTGTGCAGTGAAGCAGGGACTTGCGGCTTGATCTTGCGGGAGGCTCGCGGCTTGCAAGCCGCCAAAAGTTGCACATGCGCAGAGCATGCAAGGGAGCTGAACAGTCATGCCACCGGAGCACTACAGGACGAAAATCCAGACTGGCCATTAAGTTAGCTCGCGGCTTGAACTCGCGACTCAATCAAGTCGCGAGGTCAAGTCGCCAGCCAGCCCTGTTTTTGGAAAAACTGACTCTTCGCATTCCATTCTCACACCAATATAAATACCCTTCATTCCCACAAAATATGTGTGGCTATTCAGAAAGAAAAACCCTAAGAGAAGTTTCTTCAAAACACCCACCCAATTAGAGAGAGCTACTCATTCTTAGAGAAAAATCTTTGTAGTCTCTTCTCATTCCCTCTCTCATTGTCATACCTATTGAGAGGAGATTTCTATCCAAACACTACCCACACCCATTTAGAGTGTTGAGTGTTTTTGGTGCTTTGGGAAGCATTGGAAGATGCCAAGGATGGCGGATGCTATGGATTATAGCAGAATCCGGTAAGCTAGAAAAGAAAAAGGTTCGGTGCAACCTCGTTGAAGCAAGAAGCTTGGAATGCATAGGTATATCGGGTAGATTAGGCTTGGAGGGTCTATTGTTGTTCATGTATCCCAACTACATTTTCTAGTGGATTATTGACCGCTTGGAGGGCGGCGAAGAGGTTTTACGCTGAGGGCTTCGGTTTCCTCTTCGATAACACATCGTGTGTTGTCCTTGTGTTTGCATCTCTCTTCCCTTTATCTTTGCCTTTTATTTTCTGCTGTGGATGTGATTTTAATTGACCTAGATTGTTTTTCCAATTCTGTATTAAGCTTTTGTTCAAGTTCCGCACAGTAATTGTTTGATATAAAGCTTGAATTGGTAATTTGCATATTGGGGGTCTAAACATTCATGGGTGTTTTTATACACATATTTGAACTTACAATTGGTATCAGAACGAGTACACTTGTTGTGGTTTAAATACCTAAGTGTGATCCTTGACCCCTTGTGTTTATTTGCCATGGATTGTGCTTTGTATGCCTCTTTGCATGATTTGGTTGGTGATGAATGTAACATACCACGTGTTTGTGAAAATGCCTCTATGAGTGTTAATGCTCATAAGAGTGATGACATGTTATTTGAATCTATGGGTGTTGTTGACAAACTCTTGAAGAAAAATGCTAAGAAGTTTCAAAAGAATTTGAGCAAGTTATATTGTGAAAATGATGATTTGATTGCTAAGCTTAATGAATCCAACAAATTGGTTGAGAAATATAAAAAACTTGCTGAAATTTCTCTTGAAAAGTTGAAAGAGTTTGAATGTTTGAATATGGACTTGGATGCTAAACTTGTTTTGTCTAACAAACTTGTTGATAATCTTAAATGTGAAAATGAATCTCTTAAGATGCATGCCAAGTGTTTGATTGCTGAACCTATTGTTAAAAATGATGAAAATATTTGTTGCAATCATGTTGTGGTACCCGATTTTGTGCCTAGTGTGTGTTCTACCTTAAAGGACAAATCGGTGTACATTCCTCCACATAAAAGAAATCAAATGGTGGAGAGTAAGGCTGTTATGTCAAAGCCTCTGTTTAGGTCTCAACCTAAGGTTTTGAATGGGTCTAAGTTTGTTCCAACTTGCCACCATTGCGGTGTGATCGGTCATATAAGACCTCAATGCTCCAAGTTGAAAAGGGAACAAAACAATGTTGCTAGATCTCTTCCTAAAAAGCCTAGTAGACCTAAACGCATTTTTTGTCACCATTGTGGTGCCTTTGGTCATCTAAGACCTCAATGCTCTAAGTTTCATGCTTTTAAAAGAATTAAAAAAAAAAAAAAAATCTTGAACTTCATGGAAGTTGTGCTAAAAAGAGTAAACCGGTTTTGAGTGAAAATAGCATGTTGTTAAAGAAAGTGTTTAATGCTCTTAACTCCTTGACTATGTACATCTCTGGTTCTCATTCTTCCAACCCTCGTCTCACTTCACTTGAGACACTCATTCCAAACAATCATTCCGTTTGGATGAGGAAGGGTTCCTATGGTTGAGCTTTTGCTCTTTTGGTCCTTGATCTAATTCTTTCGATCTTTGTAGGACCCTTCATGCATTAAATGTCATAACTTCATGCATTTTGTGCATCTTGCATTTATTTGTATGCATTGTTTCGTTTTTTATCTTACTATATGTTTCTGTTTTGTGTGAGTGAAAATCCAAAACCACATAAAAAGTGAAAAAAAAAATTTAAAAAGTTTGATCGTATATGTTTGAGCACATATCACATGTGAGTTTGGCCTTGTACCTTTGTACAAATGGCTTTGTGCATTTACGAGCTTAGATTGTTATTTTTGCACTTATATCTTTGTGGGAAAAGTCTTGACATCTTTGTGTGATTGTTGTAAATAGATCTTCAAGCTTGTCATGAATGATTAGTCAATTGTCATGTTGGTTTTGATACATGCATAGACTTGTACTTATATCTCTTCCCACTCTTTTATTTTTATTGCTTAAAGAGCTCAATAAATGTTAATCTCAAAATGAAAAGAGATAATGAGCTGCAAAAGCCGTCGCACATACTAGTATTCGACTAGGAAAAAGGGAAAGCGACTTATATGAAAACGTATGATGCCCAAAAGCCAAAGGCTTGTTCATCAAATTGAAATATCAAAAATTTCAGGCATCAATCTCAAAAATTGAGATGTATTGCTCAAAATGAGTTGTATTGATTCAAAATGATCAAATAATATGAATTGTAAGAAGCCAAATGAAAAGCTTCAATCTTATGTAATCATTTTCTTGTGGGAGGTCATATATGTTCATTTATATAATTGAGATAGATCACTTGACTTAGTACTAGTTGTGTATGACTTGATTGAATTGATCATTGAAGCTTCACTCTAGACTAAGGATTATTCCACATTTGATATGCACACACAACACACATGCCTAATGTTCAATGAATGTCTTATTCATTTGTCAGATTGTACATGTCTAAATGTGATGTGTGTGTGCTCAATCATATATGGTTCAATCCAAAAAGATTTTTTATCATTTTATATGTTTTTGGAAGTGATTTTTATCACTCTTTGTGTTCATGTTTAGTGTTTACTTTGTTTTTCATTGATTAACCATGTTCTGTATTGAAAAACTGGTGTCAAAGTTTTTTTCGCGACCCAGCTAGCGACTCGCCAGTCGCGAGTTCATCCAGAAGCTTTTGGCGACTCACTCGTGGCTTGCTCGCGACTCACTCGCGACTCGCGAAAATTTTCGCGACTGAACCTCGCGACTCGCGAAAATTTTCGCGAGTGAACCTCGCGACTCGCCCAGTCGCGAAACGCCTAGAAATAGCTTTTTAAAGGGCTTTTTGTGGGAAACTTGTTTTAAACCTCTCACATCCTCTCTTAAACCCCTCTTTCACTATTTTTTCATCAAAACCCAATCAATTTGAATGGTTTTTCATTCCATTAACATCTCTAAGGTAATTATAAACTCTTTTCATTGATTTTGATCCTTAGATTATGTTTTGGAGAGTTTTTGTGCTCTTAGTTGGGATTTTCATCATAGGGGTTGGGAAAACTTAATTTTTGTCAAATTATTTTCATGGGATTGGTTTATTTTGTTGATTTTCATTGGATGTTGGCCCCTTGTGGCAATTAGAACATGTATTAAGGGTAGATTTCATGATGTTCATGCATTGTTTCACATTATTGTTCATAGTGTGCATGCTTGGTGTTTGATAAAATGCCTCTTAGACATTTTCTTGCTTGTTTAGACTCCGATGAGTACCAAACTTTGGGGTTTCTCATGTTTCCTCATTAGAAACATGTTTGGTTCATTGGTTGTGTTTTTAACACACCTTGCCCCACATGTGCATTTTTCATGCATTAGTCATGCATTGCACTTAGCCACCTCTTGCACACACATTTGCTACCCTTGTCATGCATTGGTATAGACCTTGCTTCTTCATCCTAGCATGTCATGTTTACATTATGCTTTGTAGGATTTTACTTTGTCTTAAGTTTGAGCTTCATTTTCTCATTCACCTCGCTCCCTTCATGCATCATTATCATTGTTCGTTCCTTCATCTCTTGCCTTCGTTTCTCCCTGACCCTTTGTCTATTCCTGACAAAAAGGGGGAGAGTATACTCTAGAGAGTATACCGGAGTGTTTTGTCATTTCTATATGACTCTTGTGCACATCCTTAGGGGGAGAAATTCTATTTTTCATGCACATTTGCAGGGGGAGAGATATTCCATAGGGGAGATGCATATACCAAGGGGGAGAAGACATTGAGATAATAAGAAAACTTTGTTTTGTTTGTTTCTCTTTATGTTTGTTTTCTTGTATTGCATCATGTTTGTGTTTTGGACATGCATATATCCCTATGCTATTGTGCTCCATTGAATGCATGTTCGGATGATCATTTGCTTTGCTATGTGATCATCGTAGTTGTAGGGACACGATTTGTTTAACGGCCCATGAGTGACATTGGGCTCGTATGCAAAGGACCCCAACAATATGATTTGTAGAGAGTGGGCTTGAAAGGCATGACCTTGGGCACAGGTGAACCGTTTTATCATGGCGTCTATGGAAATTCTTATATGGGCGGGCCTGGCTTAACTAGCTAAGCCTTCCATTGGTACGGGTTGTGGGACTTTGGTCCTCGGACGCTGTCCTAGGACCCTTATATCCTTTCCTTTTTCCATTTTTTACCGGAGGAGAGGCCCTCTTTCCTTCTGGGGAGTTCTTCCTTTTATATCCGTGTTTCTTCTCCTCCTTCAAGTTCACGTGTAAGTCTCACCCTTTTTTCGGGGTGCAGACCTGTCTGTCAACCCATACTCCAGTATGGTTTGGGGTCGCTGGGAAAGTTAAAGGGTATGGTTTAGAGCATGGACTTGTCAGATACAGTGCTTGGTATTATGATGTTGGTAGCTTTTTCTCTTACCCTGCCCCTGAACTCAGTTTCCCCCCTTCCTCAGGCATTTTGTGAGGTGCCGAGCAAGAGGTTGTCCTCGGCAATGGTTCTCCTCGGCGTGGGCCCTAGCCCCTGGGCCCCCATGTAGAATGGGCCTGGGCCGCGAATTCACTAGCCCCACAATAGCCCGTCAAAATCCTGCTGCCCGACTTTTAGTTGGGGATGAGGATTTTGATAATGCTGGGCCCACATCACGACTCACTCAGATTATGTACTTTTTGATGTTTGGGCTTTTTCCATTTGCATAGGAGATGCACTGGATTAAGAGGCATTCCTTTAGTCTTTGGTCACGCGGTACCCTTTGACGTTCCAGTGTTCGAGATGCGCCTTCACGAGAATCCTTTAATCTTATGGTTGCAGGTGGCGTTGGGAATTGAGCCGAAACCATTTTGTCTGTAGCGTTCCTTGGGACTCTGCGTGAATTAAATGCCACCTCCTTATCTTTTAAATAAATAGGGTAGGAGGTTGCTCCACTTACACACAAATCCTTCAATTTCCTCCCAAACCACAATCCTTCAGCCAAAATCACAACTTCCATATCCGGTGTTATCCTCCCGTAGTATAATATGTTTGAGGCGCAGGTTGGGGTGAAGGAACTCCCTCCACCACAGAGGCGCCGGGTCCTTCCGAGACTCAAGGTAGCGTGGTCTGGGCATAGGAGGCACAGACTCAAGAAAATACTCCGTCTTAACAAAGGGGAAATGGTGTTTCTCCTTCTTTTAGTCAAAATTCGAAGCAGGTACTGGTCACGCCAGATTTTTGGTGTGTCAGAAGAAAGATTTTCCGCCATCAGCGCCGTCTGCCTTGTCGCAGGCAAATTTTGGTGTAGGCTCCTCAACTTCCGGTTCCCGGCACCTTCTCTTCAACGGTGTGGGCCTCAAGTTAGGTTCCCTACACCTTTTCTTCAGCTGCGCTAGCCTGAAGCTGGGCTCTCTCTGCACCTTTTCTTCTTTGGTGCAGGCCCCACGTTGGGTTCTTTTGCTGCCTGAGTTATGGGCATGTAAAAGTGTTAAGGAAGAACAAAGTCTTGAAGTAGCAGCCAACCTCTCCTCTGTACTACCTCCTCAGCTTTATCTTATTCTCTTGTATCTTTCTTTTCGATTATGTAGTTAGCTTTGATATAAGCTGATTCCAGCTTTTCATTGTACGCTGTACTATTTCTTTGTTTTAATAAAAAGGGAAATTTATTTACTTGTTTTGAATATATTTCTTTTTTGTAACACTACTTTGTGAATGGGTGTGCTCCATGTGTGTTTTTCTTCAATGATACTTAGAGCAGGAAACCTTGAAACATAATCCAACTAATTTTAATTTACCGACATTACCAGGCATAATAACGATAATTCATAGTAAGTTAAACTTAGGAAACTAACCGAGATAACAGCTGAATATTCTGTAACAAGTGCGAGGAGACCGTCCGAGAACGATAAACTCTAAATAATTCATCCGAGGGGGTGACCGAGCAGTAAGAGACTCCGATTGTGTTTTTGGCAACATATTGCTCTATATTGCATCAATCCCTTTGGCACTGAGGATCCGAGAGCAGACTTGAGAATCCATGCAGTTTAGGAATTAACCCAATTGTTAATGGAGAGTTCTCCTCGGATAAATTCTAAGGTCCATGTAATGTAGTTTTCCTTCTAAGTAGTTGGTTTCCCCAGAGGCTTGAGTCCGAGGACCATGCAAGGCCTTGGTTCTGTCCAAAACTTGTATTCGTTCATGTAAGTAGTTGGTTTCCCCAGAGGCTTGGGTCCGAGGACCATGCAAGGCCTTAGTTCTGTCCAAAACTTGTATTTGTTCATGTAAGTAGTTGGTTTCCCCAGAGGCTTGGGTCCGAGGACCATGCAAGGCCTTGGTTCTGTCCAAAACTTGTATTTTTTCTTGTAAGTAGTTGGTTTCCCCAGAGGCTTGGGTCCGAGGACCATGCAAGGCCTTGGTTCTGTCCAAAACTTGTATTTTTTCTTGTAAGTAGTTGGTTTCCCCAGAGGCTTGGGTCCGAGGACCATGCAAGGTCTTGGTTCTGTCCAAAACTTGTATTTTTTCATGCAAGTAGTTGGTTTCCCCAGAGGCTTGGGTCCGAGGACCATGCAAGGCCTTGGTTCTGTCCAAAACTTGTATTTTTTCTTGTAAGTAGTTGGTTTCCCCAGAGGCTTGGGTCCGAGGACCATGCAAGGCCTTGGTTCTGTCCAAAACTTGTAGTTGTTCATTTATTTATTTATTTTCCGAAGGTTAGCTCCTCGAACAAGGTGGGGGGAGCTAGCTTGATGTTTGAAGCCCCTAGAATTGCCCATGCCATTGGCACTGCGAGGCGTAGCCCCTAGTGGAAATCTATGTCGGAGCAACAACAGCACGTCGCTGGAAATGGAGGAGCCTTCACAAACGTCGTTGGAAATGTAGGAACCTTCACAGACATTTGCTTGACGGAGGCTCAACTCCACCGCCACCTGCGCCAATTGTAGGGACACGATTTGTTTAACGGCCCATGAGTGACATTAGGCTCGTATGCAAAGGACCCCAACAATATGATTTGTAGAGAGTGGGCTTGAAAGGCATGACCTTGGGCACAGGTGAACGGTTTTATCATGGTGTCTATGGAAATTCTTATATAGGCGGGCCTGGCTTAACTAGCTAAGCCTTCCATTGGTACGGGTTGTGGGACTCTAGTCCTCGGACGCTGTCCTAGGACCCTTATATCCTTTCCTTTTTCCATTTTTTACCGAAGGAGAGGCCCCCTTTCCTTCTGGGGAGTTCTTCCTTTTATATCCGTGTTTCTTCTCCTCCTTCAAGTTCACGTGTAAGTCTCACCCTTTTTTCGGGGTGCAGACCTGTCCTGTCAACCCATACTCCAGTATGGTTTGGGGTCGCTGGGAAAGTTAAAGGGTATGGTTTAGAGCATGGACTTGTCAGATACAGTGCTTGGTATTATGATGTTGGTAGCTTTTTCTCTTACCCTGCCCCTGAACTCAGTTTCCCCCCTTCCTCAGGCATTTTGTGAGGTGCCGAGCAGGAGGTTGTCCTCGGCAATGGTTCTCCTCGGCGTGGGCCCTAGCCCCTGGGCCTCCATGTAGAATGGGCCTGGGCCGCGAATTCACTAGCCCCACAGTAGTCATTTCTATATGACTGTTTTGATGTATGATCAAGTCGCTCACATGTTTCACATCATGTTTACTTGATCGCAATTTACTTATTACATTATACTTGTCATTTTATTACTTGCTTTACCTTGAGAGTCTAATGTGTTTTGTGCAAGTGTTTCAAGTTACAAGTATATATGCTCCAAGTGCATCATAGCTTCTCATCACTTTGAAGGGGAGAAACTTTAAGCACTTTTAGTTTATATTGTTTAAGTTTATATTCAGTATTTTGTGGTTTGTACCCATGTTGCTTTTGTAAGCTTTTAGGGTTTATATCTATAGGCTTTATGGTCTGTACCATGCTTGTATGCAGCCTTTTTATACTTTGTTAAATCAGTACTTTTAACTAAATGTCATGCATTTTCTTGTTAAGTACTGTCACTCTTGTGCCCTTGTAGGATTGTTCCTAGATGCATATACTTAGTGTATTGTGCATTGGTTGAGTGTAGAACATGAAAGTGACTTGCATTGATCTTGTTTACTTGTTTGTTCAAGTGTTTGTTCAAGTGTTCATTCCAAGTGTGAATGAGCATTATGGTCACTACCTTGTAGTGACTGCTTTGTTGATCTAGCCATGGTTTGTTTCTTAACTCCATCTTTGCTTGATCACATATTACCTGTTTCATATGCATTTCATACTTTTCTGCATACAATGATCATGGTGTATTGTTGTGTTTCAGGAGATTTATGGTCATATGATTCAAGAGCTTCACAGCTTCTAGATTTAGGTGTGAGTGAGTTTTACCATTATTCCCAAACTCACGTTTAAGTCTAGAGTCTGTTTTAGGGTGTTTTGTCACGGAATAGCCAAAGGAGGAGATTGTAAGGTTGAATTTAATCAACCTTAGGTGCTTTGGGAAGCATTGGAAGATGCCAAGGATGGCGAATGCTATGGATTATAGCGGAATCCGGTAAGCTAGAAAAGAAAAAGGTTCGGCGCAACCTCATTGGAGCAAGAAGCTTGGAGGGCTTAGGTACATCAGGCAGATTAGGCTTGGAGGGTCTATTGCTGTTCATGTATCCCAACTACATTTTCTAGTGGATTATTGACCGCTTGGAGGGCGGCGGAGAGGTTTTACGCCGAAGGCTTCGGTTTCCTCTTCGATAACACATCGTGTGTTGTCCTTGTGTTTGCATCTCTCTTCCCTTTATCTTTGCCTTTTATTTTCTGCTGTGGATGTGATTTTAATTGGCATAGATTGTTTTTCCAATTCTGTATTAAGCTTTTGTTCATGTTCCACGCATTAATTGTTTGATATAAAGCTTGAATTGGTAATTTGCATATTGGGGGTCTAAACGTTCAAGGGTGTTTTTATACACATATTTGAACTTTCACCCGAGAATCCACTATTATCAATCACAAGTGGTTACAAGTATAAGGAATTTTACCAAACTCTTTGGTCTATCCCAAAATACCAACTTACAGTTAAACCCTTATCCCAATACCCAATTGGACTTGTATTATAGCAGTAATCTCTCCGTTCAATGCACAAATCCCAGTACGTGACTTACCAATGATCCATGGATCCCAGTACATGACTAACTCCACCAACTTGAAGAAGATTGTTAGCTGCAAAGTTTTCAGTTCATCAACAATGAAGTTCAGGAAGCTCCTTGGTCACAAAACCCTTGGTGTAAAGACATAGTAGCTTCTTCAAAGAGGATGATAAATTAGAGGAATTTCTGCTTCCGGTCACACAATGCATGTATTGTTCTTTCATCGCTTTGTGATGGCCCTTAAAATAATCTTTATATATGTTTAGGGTTGTGAGAAAAGAAACCCTACACAAATACATAGGAATATACCCGTAATTAGATCTAGAAAATCTAATTTCGTAATTCTCGATAGATACAGCTTATGTCGAGCTTCTATCGAGCTTGAACATTAAATCTCGATAGAAGTCTTTCTGTCAAAATTGCTGTTGAGCTTTAAAGAACAACACTTCCCTCATTTGTTTCTTGGTTAGACTTGCATGACTTCAATACTTAACTTGATCGCCTGTTTCTTGAAGTACTAAACTCATCCTAGATCTACCCAATTACAAGTAAAGTGCATTTTGTCAAATGATTAGCCAATTACATAAATATGTCCCTAACAATCTCCCCCTTTGGCAATCCATGACAAAACCACAACAAATGAATCATGAGAGAAGTATTAAATCACTAAACTCATAACCACTTGTTGAATTACAAAATAAATCTAACCCTAACATAAACTCTTGAAAGACTTTGCAAGAAGAAAGGTCATGGCATGGTAGACTTTCACAACCTGTCTTTCTGAAACGCTTAAACAAAAACTCATCAAGGCATCATGTGTGAAACAGAAATAAAGATTGCATACATAAAGAAACATGTGTATAAAGAAAGAAAAGAAACAACACATGTAGAGGTAGGTAAAGAAAAAAAACACACATCATCATATATATGAAAATAAAGTAAAATGTATGTCAATAAATGGTCACAAAACCAATGTAAAAGAGGCTGTAACTAAAAAGAAAGAAAATAAAATACATGTAAATCTCACTACATCCCTCAAATTCTACATACACTCCCCTTATAAAAAATGTCATATACTAACTCTCCCCCTTAGTATAAGGCTACTCTCAAAACCAAAACCAAAACTACTCCCCCTTTTTGTCATGAATGACAAAGGATAAGTTACTAAGAGGTTGTCATCTCATCATCATTGGAAGAGCTAGCACCATCCTCATCAGCACCAGCATCATCATCCTCATCAGTCGAGGCCTCTGGAGAAAGAGGGGGAGAAGATGCAAAGCTAGCCATGCGAGCCTGTCTGTGGGCAATGCGACTGACTCAGGTGTTCATCTGACACATCTCATCTGTGAGATAGTTGAGACGAGCATCCATCCTCTGAAGCTGTGCCATGATAGCATCAAGAGTTACACCAGTTGTTGAGGAAGAAGGAGCAGAGGTGGAAGGAGCCGAAGAAGAAGGTGGAATAGCAGAAGCTGTAGGATCATCCGTCTCCATTCATGGCCACTTCAATCGAAGTTGGGCCTCGCTCTGCTGAACAGAACCAGCGCTAATGGCACCCATGATGGTGAAAAGTGGAGAGAGAGGAATAGGAATGGAGAAGTGCTGAATGATCCGCTTGATAGCGGAAAGAAAGATAAGCTTATCACGGGTAGCAGTATCTTGATACACATCTATGATAGATGTGATGAGGTGAGAGGGAAAGTCAATGGAAAAATCCTCTATCAAGGAAAGAAGTAAACGAGCACGAGGCTCAGTGACGGAGTTATAGTGAGCCAAAGGAGTGAGAGTGAATGTCATCACCATGTTAAGGAATCTCAGGCCTTTGGCAAAGCCCGAGCATGGGGTGTTTAGCTTACCACCCCATATAGAATGAGTCTCACAAAAGTGAGAGATAAGCTCGTCTCTAGACAGAATCTGTAGACGATCACAGTCAGGGTAGTCAGGATGTGCTACCTTAGGAAAGTGTAGTACCTTGGATATAAGATCTGAAGTAACTACGATACATGTACCTCAGAATATGGTAACAAAACAAGGCACAGAGGTATCGATGTCATGCATGTTGGAGTAAAACTCCTAAATGAACACAGCCGAACACCTCTTAGGTTTCCCACAGAGGGACTCCCATCCCTGAGTCTGAATGACTTCGGGTAGAGCAGTGTCGGAGAAATCCGATAGGATGACCTGGCATTCCGAATGAACACCACGGTCCTAAAATTTCTCAGAGAAGTCCAATGGCCTTCTCATCAGGAACCGGATATGAGATGGAATATAAGGATCAGAAAAGGATGACCCAGAACAACGAAGAGGGTTCTGAGCCGAAGTGGATTTGCGCTGTTTGGGTCCCATGGCACGGTCTATCCAAGAGAGAGAGAGAGAGAGAGAGAGAGAGAGAAAGCAGAACACATCACAAATAGAAAAGGAAAGAAAAGATATAACGTATGCATGAAAAATGCATGAACATATGACGTGCAAAATTTAAAAGTATCATGGGTAAAAACCCAATCCAAACCTACCAACACTCAAACAACAATAATCAATCACACATCTAAAATGCATGAAACATTGTTATAATGCAATGAGAATGCAATGCATGAGCATACGTTACCAAATCAACACAACCCAACCCAAAAATTGCACTAAAATCTCAAAAACCCCAAAAAATTTCAAAAACCCAAAACCTAGGTCTAAAATGCATGAATGCATGAAAATTGTACATTTTTAGACCCCTTAAAACAAGTTGTTTAACCTAATATTAAGCCAAGTTGATTAACAAGTTCATTAATAAGATCTAGGTTAAACACATTTAAATCATATCATGTGAATTGTGCGGAAAAATAAATAACACAACAGTATGATAACTCAGGAAAACCAAACCGGTAAAAAACCTAGGGAGGATTTAACCTAGCTATCCTCAAGGTAAAACGGATTCACTATGAAAGAATTGAAGTTTTACAATAAGATTTAGACCACTAACATCCTATTGTTACCTCGAGTAGAAATTACCACGACAACATGATAGCTTTGAGTCCACGGACTACTTCTTTCCTTGATCCACAACAACCATAAGTACTCCCACTTGTGTTTCCTTTAAGCTCTTGAAACAGCAACCGAAGAGATCACCAAGCACTTGACATTAATCTTGATCTTGATAACCCTAAGTATTTATGAAGGTAAACACATTTAAATCTCACAAGAGATTCATAAACACAACATATCAACAATCTCTAAAACGTGGCTAGGGTTTTCCTTTTATACTTGAAGCAAAACATAAAACTTGATGGTTTTTAGACCCCTTAAAAACACAATAGGATTAACCTAGGTCATTAGCCAAGTTGTTACTTAGTCCAAATTCCAAATCTAGGTTATCACAATCAAACAATCATATCATACAAAGCAGCAGAAAGATAAATAACACAATGATATGATCACCCAGGAAACCAAACTGGTAAAAACCTGGGGAGGATTTAACCTAGCTATCCTCAAGGTAAACCTGAATCCACTATCTTAAAAGAATCGAAGTTCATACAATAAGACTTAAAAGCCCCCATGCTCGACTTCTTATTGCTACCCACCAGTAGAACTTACTATCACGACCACGTGCAAGCTCCGAATCCACGGACTCTTTCTTTCTTGGATTCTCCAGCAAGTACAAGCACACCTGCTTGTGTTTCTTTAAGCTCTTATGGCAGCAACTGAATGATCATCAAGCTCTTGAACTAATCTCCTTCTTGATAATCCTAAGCTTGTGTAAAGGAAAGCTCCTCACAGATCTCACAAGAGATTTACACAAACAGCAATATAAGCGACACTAAAACGTGGATAGGGTTTGCCTTTTATACCTAGGGAAAATTAGAAAACCCTAAATGTTTTAAACAAACTAGGGCTGAGTTGGAATTCTACAGAAAAACGCTTCTGACCCGATTTTCAATTGATCGAGCCTAAGCTTCGATCGATAGAACCTAAGCTTCGATCGATCGAACCAGGCCGAGAAGCATACATAATTCCTACAACAGTTTATTCCAACTTTACATAAATGAACCAACTTTGAGCAAGTCTAAACACGAAACATATTATTTTGATCATGGTTTGCCAACAATACAATTAGAGTTCTAAATACATTAAATCTAAATCTTTAGAACCTAACAAACTCCCCTTTTGGCAATCTGTGACAAAACACAACTAAAAGCTCAAAGTTTACAAAGAAAAGCCCTTTACAAAAATAATGTTCATTAAACAAATTCAATCCTAACTACTATCCATCAGTTGCAAGTGTAGACAGCAACTCAATTGAATCAACCTGTATATTTCCTAAAACACTAAACAAAATGCATAACCGCATGTGTGGAAAATATAAGTAAACAAAATAAATTCTTGATTTCAAACAACATACAATAAAGACATATATCAATGAAAAACTCATAAATATAAATCAATAAGCAGTTGAAAACAAAAAACATATAAAGCAATAAAAGTAACTCCCCCTAACATGAATATCCCAACAAAAAATATGGCAAGAGCTAAAAAGATAAAATACAATGTGAAGCACCTAGATACAATCTAAACTCCACAAGCTCCAACCAACAAAAAAATACTCTCCCCCTGAAAACAAAACTCTACAAGTGAAAATATGTACTCCCCATTTTTGTGACGAAATGCCAAAGGGCAATCAAAATCCATCATCAAAAGGAGGTGGTGGAGAAGATCGTCGAAACTGTGCCAATTCTGCGTGAAAAGCATGGATCTCATCGAGCACGTCCACCAAAATCTGTCCATGAGCTACCTGAACAGTCAAGACATGATCCAACGTACGTCGAATGTCTGAATCATCTGAAGTAGTCAATGGAGGAACATCAGCATCAGCAACAGTAGCACCAGATGCCTCAGTCGTATCAGCATCTGTAAAAGAGGGAGGAGGGGGAACAACACCAGATGACACACCTTTAGGACGCGTAGGATCAACTCTTAAGTGAGCAGCCCTCTGCCTAAGGAAGGTGGCACCTACGGGAGCAACAACATGAATGGGCTCACTAGAAGGGAAACAATCTAGACCAAGAAACAACAAAGTCCTATGAATGAAAATAGGATGGATAAGCGCATGCCCTACGGCAAAACTCCTATGAACCTCGTTCAAAGAACAAAGGAACAAATGTGGGAAACTGATAGACGCACCAGAAACAAAAGCATACAAAAACACACATTGCTCTAGAGGGATGGTGTGGAGATGAGAAATAGGCCATAAAGAATGACACGCTATCCTAAAGAAAAGATAGGTAGTCTTAGTAAGCTCAGCAGACGTGATCCAAGGATCAGAACCCCACTGGATAGAATATCCAGTGATGTATGACATGACAACATCTAAGGGTGGAGACTCATCATAAGGATAGTCAGGCTCCTTAACGACCGGAACCCCAAGAGCATCAGCCACTACCCGAGGAGTAATGGTGAACTCAACACCTCGTATCCAACTCCTAACAAGGGTGTTGGAATCATAGACGTGGCAAGAGAGATTCAAGAAGAACTCTCTAATCAGGGCGGTCGGAGGTGGATGATCTATCTCTAACAGGGACAACCAACCTCTAGACTCAAGGTTTGCCCTAATGGCTAGATCTACCTCATCTAAAACCACAAAATGCTCAACCCAAATCTTACGCTTACAGTTCAGTTTCTCAAAGTCCTCTCTGCTTTTGTCATTCCTAAACACCTCACTCCTAAAGGGAGACTCAGAGGAAGTGGAGGGGGTCCTATGGGCTCTAGTTTTCCTAGGCATGGTGCTAGGATAAGGACCAAGACACAAAGCAAAAGCAAAAAAAAAAAACAAAAAACAAAAAAAAACAAAAAAAAAACAAAACAAAACAAAAACCAAGGGCAGACTGTAAGTTAGCACAACCAAAATATAGAACGAAAATCTATATGATGCATGAATAGTTTAAATGACATGATGCATGCCCTAATGTAGTGAAATAAAGTTCAAAATTAGATCAAGTTCACAAAATTTTGGCTTGAGCATAGAGTTTCTAACAAAAACCCCAAAATATTTGAAAAACCACTTGATTAATTTGTACAAATTTACCAATTGATCATCATACAAGATAGATTTCAGAAAATAATGACCAATTTCATCAATTCAACAAGCCAATTTCATCAATTGAAATCAATTTGAACAAAATCCCCAATTCGGGTTCAATACAAGCCCTAGAATTTTTTATTTTTCATAAATCCCCAAATTGATCAAATTAACCAACATAGATCATGAATATATCATTGTAGCAACAAAATCCATCGATCAAATTCATAAAACAAGGCTTGATTAATCACAAATCCCAAAAAGTGCATAGTTTGAAAATTACCCAAAAACCATGAGATAATGCATGAAAATGTGAAAAACAATGCAAAAGGAAGGGTAAAATAGACATACCGGCTTAGGGAGAGAGAAAACTTGCAAGAAATTTGGAGGAAAACGACAAAAAATTCTCTATAGAGCCTTGCCGAGTCGGAGAGAGAGAGAATGTTTTGAAAAAGTTTTGAAAAAGTGGTTTGAACAAGTCAAATCCGATTTTTTAAAAACCTGATTCATGAGTTTCGATTGATCGAAAAACAGTTTCGATTGATCGAAACAGACAGACACTTTAAAAAAATTTGAAAACAATTTCAACGACACTTTCGATTGATCAAAAAACAGGTTGGATCAATCGAAACAGACAGAGACTTCCTTAGACAATTTAAAACAATTTCGATTCATCGAAAAACAGATTGGATCAATCAAAACTGGCAGAGGCTCACAAAATTTTGAGGAAAAACACAGTTTTTGAAAAAAAATTTAGGAACAACTCAAAGCATTGAAATTGATGAACAAAATGCATGAGTATGTGATGATATGATTTTCAAAACAAGGATTTAAGCCCAATTTTCCCAAAGTTAAAATTTCTTACATTCTCCATAAATTTTCAAGCATCAAATCAGTTTTGCACAAAACTCAAAGTATTTGCAAACTTGGTTGGTCAGACCAAAGACACACACAATAACATGTACAATGTTTAGCAAAGAGTAACTTGTGTAGTATGTGCAACTAGCAAAAGCTTGAGTTACATGTGAGGTGATATGTGTATAGCAATTAAACACAAAGTCTACAAAATTCATCACAAAGAATTTGAAAGAGACTATCACCTAAAGAGTTACATCATATAACTCCCACATCTCCTAGATCATAAGCTTGCAATCATGTAAGTTTCTTGATTATTGCCTCATAATATACACACCAGTTTTAATTGTTCAGAAACTTATTAAAGTAGCCGGGATAATGTACACACCAATTTTATTTGATAGATTTAACATTAAGTCCAATAATGTACACACCAATTTTAGCATTTAAACCGAGGCTACACCTTATGTTCTTTTTGTGCATGTGCTACACTTTCTCGAGCACGAAATCTTACGATATGCACTAAGGTGTTCATGATTGGCTAGTGAACAGTGGTGAGATGGTTATTTACGCCTTTCTTTAAAGGCTCAAGTCCGATAGTCAAAGACAAGTGACTTCAAGATCAAGACAAAATTATTAAAACCATAAACATCTTTTCCACACAACATGCACTACAAAGCTTTAACTAGTAAAGTGCAATAAGTAAGCTCATCAAGGCTAAACAAGGTACAAAAGACATGTTATGTGAAAATAAATTGACCAACCTTGTTCTCAAAAACCAAGAAAAAATAGTGCAAAAACACAATTTGCTTCCTTTTTCTTTTTTTTTTCTTTTTTTTTTTATTAAAAAAACACTTAGAATGAAATGCATGAATGTTATGCAATACAAAGCCTAGAAACAAAAAAATAAAATAAAATAAAAAAATACAAAACCAAAGAACAATGGTCACAAAGGGTAGGGCAATAAAACACAAGGACCATATCAAAAAGACTCAATTAGTTCGAGTCTTTTGCATCCAAAACCTTTTAGATGCACCAGGAGCATTGGAGTTCTTATTCACATAGAAATGATTACCAACTCCAGGATTGGAATAAAGGTTTAAAGACTTTACCAATTCACCAATGAATACCATAGGATTTTGTGCTTGAGGCACAGGTACTTTTGGTTTGTTTGCTCTCTTAGCAGCTTGCAGCTTGTAACAGTTTGGACGAATGTGTCCAGACTTTCCATAAAAATGACAAACCCATGCAAGCTTATCATGTGACTTGTCCTTAGAAAGGGTAGGCTGCTTAGGTTTAAACTCTTTCAGATCAACCCTAATCTTCCTAGATGGTGAAACTTCTATGGGTTTGAAAACCTCACTCACAGGGGGTTTGACAGTTTCACTCACAACCTCACTCACAGAAGGTTCAGAAGAAGATGAAGAGATAAAGTTTGTGGAATAGGGAGCAAACACAGAGATGCTTTCAACAAAACCTAATCCAGATTTGTCAGAAAGAGACTTTTGAACACTCAACATTTGATCAAGTTTAGCACTAGCAGATCTAGCAACAGATAAATCAATTTCCAATGATTTAACTTTATCAAGCAATAGCATATTCTCAGTTTTCACATTGTTCAAAAGTTCATTAGTATCAAACAGTTTAACAAGCAAATTCTTCTTATCAAGCTCAAGAGATTCAATTTTCTTTAGGCTAAGTTCAACATTTATAGCATCCTTTGCAGCAACTTTGCAAAGTTTATTGTAGGCCTCTTGAAGATCTGCATCCTCAGAAAGTTCCCCATCAGAAGGATTCTCTTCAGCAGATATGCTCTCATTGACTACAGCAATAGCAGTGAAAGTAATGAAGTTTCCATCCTCGTCACAACCAGACTCATCATCAGAAACTTCACCATCACTAAGGGTTACAATCATAGCCTTACCCTTAGACTTCAAATAGGTAGGACATTCAGATTTCATGTGACCATACCCTTGACATCCAAAACACTGAGGACCCATAGAATTATTTGAAGATTGTCCTACTTTTTCCCTAGGTTTATCATTATTGTTAACCTTAGTGGGATCATTCTTCCTAAAGTTTCTAGGTTTAGTAGTGTTCGTATCTCTTGCCCTTCTGTTACTATTCCTGAGAAAGTTTCTAAAGTTCTTGGCAAGGTAAACAATCTCTGTAGCAGAGAGCTCATCATCAAATCCACCAACCTCAACATCATCAACTGACTTAAGAGCCATTGATTTGGATTTGCTAGTTTTGGGTAGGTCCAACTCATAGGATTGAGTGATCCTACAAGTTCATCAACCGGGATGGAGTCCACATCCTTGCTTTCAGTGATGGCAGTCACATTGGGTCTAAAGTCTTTAGTTAAAGATCTAAGAATCTTCCTAACAATTTTAGGTTGATCATAGATTTCACCCAAGTTATATGCAGAATTAACAATATCATTAAGTTTAGCATAGAATTCATCATCAGACATCCTAATGCTTTCAAATTTAGAAGTTAACTGCTGCAATTTGTTGATTTTGACAGCCTTTGTGCCTTCATGCACAGTCTGAAGGATATTCCAAGTAGTATGAGCAACCTCAACATTAGAGATTCTCTTAAATTCCTCCATAGAAATAGCATTAAAGATAGCATTCATAGCCTTGCTATTGAACATGGCTGCTTCCTTTTGAGAAGTTTGCCACTCACTAACAAGAGTAGTGGGCTTCTCCCATCCGTATTCAACGGAGTTCCAAACTCTCTCATCAATCGATTTCAGGAATGCTTTCATCCTTACTTTCCAATAAGCATAATTATTTCCATCAAAATAAGGAGGAATAACTAGAGAGTGTCCGTGTTCCATGATAACAGGGGTCAAGGATCAGCTCAGTGATCAAAAGATCAAAAACAAAAGAGCAACCCGCTCTGATACCACTTGATGGTTTTTAGACCCCTTAAAAACACAATAGGATTAACCTAGGTAATTAGCCAAGTTGTTACTTACTCCAAATTTCAAATCTAGGTTATCACAATCAAACAATCATATCGTGCAAAGCAACAAAAAGATAAATAACACAATGATATGATCACCCAGGAAACTAAACCGGTAAAAACCTAAGGAGGATTTAACCTAGCTATCCTCAAAGTAAACCTGAATCCACTATCTTGAAAGAATCGAAGTTCATACAATAAGACTTACAAGCTCCCACGCTCGACTTCTTGTTGCTACCCACCAGTAGAACTTATTGACACGACCACGTGCAAGCTCCGAATCCACGGACTCCTTCTTTCTTGGATTCTCCAGCAAGTACAAGCACACCCGCTTGTGTTTCTTTAAGCTCTTATGGCAGCAATTGAATGATCATTAAGCTCTTGAACTAATCTCCTTCTTGATAATCCTAAGCTTGTGTAAAGGAAAGTTCCTCACAGATCTCACAAGAGATTTACACAAACAGCAATATGAGCGACACTAAAACGTGGTTAGGGTTTGCCTTTTATACCTAGGGCAAATTAGAAAACCCTAAACGTTTTAAACAAACTAAGGCTGAGTTGGAATTCTGCAGAAAAACGTCTCTGACCCGATTTTTGATTGATCGAGCCTAAGTTTTGATCGATCGAACCAGGCCAAGAAGCATACATAATTCCTGCAACAGTTTATTCCAACTTTACATAAATGAACCAAATTTGAGCAAGTCTAAACACGACTAAACATAGTTTTTTGATCATGATTTGCCAACAATACACATTAGAGTTCTAAATACATTAAATCTAAGTCTTTAGAACCTAACACCTTACACGTCATATAGGCTTGGGTTGAGTTGGAAATTCTGCAAAAAAAATAATCTACACGAGCTTCGATTGATTGAGTCTAATTTTCGATCGATCGAGCCTTGCAGAAATTGAATAGTAATTTCCTGCAATTACTAGATTCCAACTTTACACATAAACACACTTTGAGCAGCCTAAATCTAGACTCTAAGTTTTTATCATGGTTTGCCAACATTACACATTGAAGTTCTAATACATTTAGATCCTAAAATCTTAGAACCTAACAAACTCCCCCTTTGGCACTCCGTGACAAAACATATAACAAAACTGAATTGCTCAAAGTTACAAAATAGCCCATTAAACATTAATCATGCCCAAAAACAATTCAACCTAACTACTATCTATCAGTTGCCAATGTAGATAGTAGCACGACTGAATAAACCTATATATTCCTAAAACACTCAACAAACACATAAACGCATGTATGGAAAATACAAGTAAAACAAAAAGATAAATTCTTGATTTCACAAAACAGAAAATAAAAGACATATATCATGAATAAGCTCATAATATAAATCAATAGCCAATGTAGCACATGTGAAACAAGAAACAATAATAGAAATAAAAACATAAAACAATGTATCTCCCCCTAACATATACAACCCATAAAAATAAATACATCAAGATAAATACATCATGAGCCAAAAAATAAATACATCATGAAGCACCTAGATATAATCTAAAGCTCCAAAACTCCAAAAACTCAAAATCTCCCCCTATCTCCATCAATATGTACTCACCCTTTTTGTGACGAATTGCCAAAGGGCAATCAAAGCTCATCATCAAAAGCAGGTAATGGAGAAGACCGCCAAACACTTGCCAAATCCACACACAAAGCCTGAAGCTCTATGAGCACATCCACCAAAAGCTGTCCATGCGCCGCCTAAACGATCATGACAGTATCCAACATACTCCGAATGGATGAATCACCTGAAGAAGAAGGTGGAGGATCAACATCGATGGTGGGATCGAAATAAGCCTCAGTAGTAAGGTCACTTGAAGAAGGAGGCTAAGATGCAGCACCTGTGGAAGACTCTACTCTAGGGCGTTTAGAGCTAGCTTTCATCTAAGCTGCTCTCTACTTAAGGAAGGTGGCACCTATGGGAGCTATAATATGTACGGGCTCAGATGCGAGAAAATCCTCTAAACCTAAATGGAACAAAATCCTATGAATAAAAATAGGGAAGAAGAGACCATGTGCTATAGAGCTACTCCTATGAACCTCAACCAAGGAACGAACGAAAAGAGTAGGAAAACTCATAGGAGCATCAGTCACAAGGACATACAAAAATGCACATCTTACAATAGGAATGGTGTGCAAATGAAAGATGGGCCAGATAGAATGATAAGAAATCCAGAAAAACAAATAATGAATCTCAGTAAGCTCATGGAAGGTGATACAAGGATCAGTACCCCACTGAATGAAACTACCGGTGAGATATGACATAATGTCATCAAGAGAAGGGGTCTCCGAATAAGGGTAGATTGGCTGTCGTTCCAAAGGTACCCCAAAGCAAAGGTCACTACTGAAGGAGTAATGGTATATTCTTTACCCCTTATCCAACTCATCGCATAGTGAGTGTTGGAATCATCAGAGTGGACAGAGAGGTTTGAATAGAACTCTTTGATCAAGGCAGCCAGAAGAGGATGAGAAATGTCCAACAAAGGTAACCAACCCCTACACTCAAAATTTCTCCTAATCTCCGGATCTAACTCATCTAAAATGACCTTTCTCTCAGCCCAAATAGATCTAAATATGTTTAACTTCTCAAAAGTTTCTTGGTTTTTCTCAAACCTAAACCTCTCACTATCGAAGGCTAGGGTGGAGGTGGAGGTGGAGGTGAAGGTGAAGGTGGAGGTGGTTTTCGTATTGGCTCTAGTCTTCCTAACCATTATGCTAAAGGTTGGAAAGGATAGATAGAAATAGAAACCAAAGAAAGAAAACAAAGAAAACCAAGGGCAAACTGCATTAGAGAGAGTTAAAGCAACAAAATATAGAAAATAACAATCTATATGATGCATGACATGAATGAACAAATGATGCATGCTCTAATGCATTGAAAATAGTTCAATTTTACTTTATGAACCAACAATTGACTTGAACATAGAGTTTTAGAACAAAAACCCCAAATTTTGAAAAATCCAATTTCAAAAAATTAACCAAATTGAGTAATTAATCATTACAATAGGTAGAAATCATCATATAATGACATAATCAATCAATTACACAAGTCAATTTTACCAAATTAAGCCCAATTGAACAAAAACCTCAATTTCACAAAGTTTCAAGCCCTAGAAATTTCAATTGATCTCAAATCACCAAATATGATTAAAAAAAACCCTAAAATAAAAAATCCCAAAAATCCCATGTTTGAAATTTTTAGAGAAAAATACATGTAAATGCATGAAAAATGTGAAAAAAATGAAAAAGAAGCATTAATAGTGACTTATAAGAACTAGACAACAAAAACCTTGAGAAAATTTAGGAAGAAAACGACAAACTTTGTTAAGATTGGATCGGTCGAGCAAGAGAAGTCAAAAAGCTTTTGAAAAAGTATGAACAATGTGATGAACACGTGAGAGAAAAACCTTTTTAAAAACTCACTGACCGATTTTCGATTGGTTGAAAATTAGATTCGAACGATCGAAAATCAATTTCGATCGATCCAACACCAATCGAGCACCGATTGAGCCAGGCAAATTGTAACCAAAGATTTTATCTCATTTTCGATTGATTGAGCAACAGGTTTGATTGATCAAAAATCTGGAAAAATCAATTTTTTGAAAAACAGAGCATTTTAATGCAGAAACTCCTCAAATCACATTGTATTATGAATAAAATGCATGAGTATGAGATGAAAAGTTTTTCAAAAACACTTGAATTCAACACAGATCTTCCAAAAACAAGATTTTCAATCAATTTGTCCTCAAAGACTCAAACATTAAAACATATTTTGCATCAAAATCAAGGAACTTTTAATCTTGGATGGCCACAAGAAGATCACACATAATATAATGTACTAAGTTTAGCAAAATAACTTGTATAGTGTATGCAACTAGCAATAGCTTGAGATACATCTGAGGTGATATGTAAATAGTAATCAATCACAATTTCTACAAAATTCATCACATAAGTTCGAAAGTGACTATCACCTAAAGAGTTACATCATATAATTCTCACATCTCCTAAAAAACAAGTTTGCAATCATGTAAGTTTCTTGATTTGTCTCATAATGTACACACCAATTTTATTTCAATTTGAATTTATTATATCCCAATAATGTACACACCAATTTTATTATTTAAACCGAGGCTACACTTTATGTTCTTTTTATGCATGTACTACACTTTCTTGAGCACAAAATCATATAATATGCACTAAGGTGTTCATGATTGGCTGGTAAACAGTGATGAGATGGTTATTTATGCCTTTCTCTTAGGATTTTTTTGTCCTTACAATCAAAAGCATGTGACTTCAAGATCAAGATCATGTAATCAAAAACTATAAACAACTCTCACACAACATGCACTACAAAGCTAAAACTAGTAAGGTGCCGTAAAAGAAGCTTATCCAAGCTAAACAAGGTACATAAACATGTTATGTAAAGATAATATGGCCAGCCTTGATTTCAAGTTCAAGAAAAATAATGCAAAACACATTTTTCCTTCCTTTTCCTCCTCTTTTTTTTTTTTTAATTTTTGAAAAAAATAACAAAACACCCTATCATGAAATGCATGAATGTTATGGAATGAAAATGCTAAAAAAAAAAAAAAAAAAAAAAAAAAAAAAAAGAATGGTCACAAAGAGTAAAGAGATGAAGCATAAGGACCATGTCAGAAAGACTCAATTAGATTGAGCCTTTTGCATCCAAAACTTTTTAGATGTGTAAGGTTGAATTTATTCAATCATCTAATTGGCTTTATTCCGTGCCAAATTTGCTTGTAATTCAGCATTTAGTAACCCTGTATTTAGGTGGGATTGTTGTAAGGGTAGTGAGTGAGATAGTGTGAAGATTGCTCAAGAGTGTGCAAGAAAACAGAGTGTCGCGGCTGGGACTCGCGGCTGGACTCGCGGCTTCAACCCGCCAGAAGATGCACACGTGCCAAGCATGCTGGAAGATGAACAGTCATGCTAGCTGGAGCACTACAGGACAAAACAGGACAACTGGCCATACGGTTAACTCGCGACTGGGACTCGCGACTTAGTCAAGCCGCGAGCCACCCCTGTTTTGGAAAAACCTGACGTTTCGCATTCCACTCCACTTCAGTATAAATACCCTTTTAACCCACGATTGAAAGAGAGCTTCCAGAGAGAATTTTGAGAGAGAAACCCTAAAGAAAAACCAGATTGTTTCACCCACAATCTCTACCTTAGAGTCTCATCAAATTCCCTCACTCTCTTCCTCTCCATTGTCAAATCCTTGAGAGGCCTTTATACCAAACCTGGTTCTCACCATTATCATCTCTGTGAGACAGACGTTTGGAGTTCTGGGAAGCAGTTAGGAAGGAGCCAATATTCATTGGTTGATGCTACGGTGTAGTAGCGGAATCCGGAAAGCTAGAAAAGAAAAAGGTTCGGCGCAACCTCGTTGGAGCAAGAAGCTTGGAGGGCTTAGGTGCATTGGGTAGATTAGGCTTGGAGGGTCTATTGCTGTCCTTGTATCCCAACTGTATTTTCTAGTGGATTGATTACCGCTTGGAGGGCGGCGGAGAGGTTTTTCGCCGAGGTCTTCGGTTTCCTCTTCGATAACATATCTGGTGTTATCGCTGTGTTTGCATATTCCTTCCTCTCTATCTCTGCCTTTACATTATCTGCTGTGGTTTATTTTGTTGTGGCTTAGATAGTTGTTTAATCAATTCCATGTTATAGCATATGTTAAGTTTCCGCACACTTGTTGTTTAACATATTGCTTGTGTTGATTAAATTGGTTTTTGGGGGTCTAAACGTTCAAAAGTGTTTTTGTACACGTTTTTGAACTTTCAATTGGTATCAGAGCGGGTACACATCTGTTTGGTTTCATTACCATTGTGTGATCCTTGACTCCCTTTCTTTTTGAGATGGATAGGTCTCAATCCCTTAATGCACCTCCATATTTTGATGGAAGTAATTATGCATTTTGGAAGGTTCGTATGAGAGCCTTTTTATGCTCTATTGATGAATCCGTGTGGGATGCTGTTGAGATGGGTTGGACCAAACCTGAAGCAGCCAAATCCACATGGGATAAGGCAGCACTTACTGCATCTAATGCTAACAGTAAAGCACTAAATGCTATTTTCTGTGGTGTGTCTCCAGATGAATTTCACAGGATTTCTCACATTACTATTGCCAAAGATGCATGGGAGATTCTGGAAACAACTTATGAAGGCACGAAGAAGGTGAAAGATACCAAGTTACAAATGCTGACCACTCGGTTTGAGGAGCTCAAGATGAGTGAGGATGAGTCTTTCGACTCTTTCTATGGAAAGTTGAATGAAGTGGTTGTCAGTAAGTTTAACTTGGGGGAGAAGATGGAGGACTCTAAGATTGTAAGGAAGATCCTTCGATCATTGCCGGAAAGCTTCCGTGCCAAAGTGACAGCTATTGAAGAGAGCAAGGATCTTGACGACATCAAGGTGCAGGAGCTGGTTGGTTCTCTACAGACCTATGAAATGTCGCTGCCAAATCAACGGAAGGGCAAATCCCTTGCTCTAAAGACCACTAATGAGAAGGTGGAAGATCAAGGCTCGTCGGGAGAAGATATGGTGGACAAGGATGTAGCCTATCTTGTTAAAAATTTCAAGAAGTTTTTGAAATTCAAAAACAATGGGAAATTTGATGATAAGAGAAATTTCCAAAATTCTGGAAGGGAGAAGAGGGATTTCAAAAGGAAAGATGGAAAAGAATCCCAATCCACACAAGGTGTTACTTGTTTTGAATGCAACGGGCATGGACACTTCAAGAAGGAATGTCCTAATTATTTGAAATTAAAAGGCAAGGTGTATGCCACGACCTTGAGTGATTCAGACTCATCCGACTCAGAATCTGAAGAGAGCTGTGATGGAGAAGGGAACTATTCAGCTTTCATGACTATTGATCATGTTGAGTCTTCGGATGAATTGAATTTGCTTGTTCAAGACCTTGGAGAACATAGTGAGGATGACTCACTAGGAATTGTTGAAGAATCGGAAGCTGAAGAAGAAGAAAGCACAGCTACTCTTCAAGAAAATTACAACTCACTTTTGGAGAAATCTGGTGAATACTCAAGGGTGGCCAAGGCTGCTGTGAGAAAGATGAAGAAGGCTGAGGAGGACTACAAAAGTCTCCTAATCCGGTATAGGGAGGCCAAATGCGAGATTGAAACTTTGAATGGTGAGCTCTCCGAAGCTTACACTAAAGTGAGATTTCTTGAAAGTGAGGTTGTTCAAGCAAATGCAAAAATAGAGAGGGTCACCACCAAGAAGCTAGATGATGTTATATCATCTCAAAAGAGCTTCTCAGACAAATCCGGACTGGGATTTACCGGAGGAAGTAGCTCAACTGGAAATGTCACCAAAGAAGTGAAGTTTGTCAAAGCCAAAGATCCAGTTATAGCTGACCCTACTGGTGTGAAGCTCGAGGTGGAGGAGAAGAAGAATGACAAACCCATAAAGGTCTATCATGCATATTGTCCTTAGGAAGGGTAGGATTCTTAGACTTAGACTCTTTAATATCAACCCTAATATTCCTAGGAGGTGTAACTTCTAATGGTTTGACAATCTCACTCACGGGGGGCTCAGAAGAAGAAACAAAATTTGTAGAATTAATTTCAGACATAGAGATGCTACCTACAAAACCTAGACCAGTTTTGTCTGAGGGAAACTTCTAAACACTCAATATGTGATCAAGTTTAAAACTAACAAACCTATTTGTTTATTTTCTAGCAATAGATAATTCAAGTTCCAAGTTCTTAACTTTATCAAGCAACAATATGTTCTCAGTCTTCACCTTATCAAGCAATTCATTAGCATCAAACAATTTCAACAACACATTTTTCTTATCAAGTTTAAGAGAAGCAATTTTCTTTAAACCTAAATCAACATTCATAGCATCCTTTGCAACAACCTTGCAAAGCTTATTATAGGCTTCTTGCAAATCAGCATTCTCAAAGAGTTCCCCATCAAAAAAGGTTCTCATCAACCATAACACTTTCATCAACTATAGCAGTAGCTGTGAAAGCAATGAAATTTCCATCCTCATCACTACTAGATTCATGATCAGAAACTTCATCATCACTAAGGGTTACCACCATAGCTTTACCCTTTGATCTTAAGAATGTGGGACATTCTTAGTTCACATGATTATACCCTTGACAACTAAAACATTGTTGTCCCAAAGAATTATTAGAGGTTTGACCTACTTTCTCTTTAGATTTATCAGTATTATTCACTTTAGTTGGTTCATTCCTCTTAAAATTCCTAGGTTCAGCATTGTTTTTACCTCTTGCCCTTCTGTTGTTGTTCCTAAGAAAGTTTCTAAAGTTCTTGGCAAAATAGGCAATCTCTGTAGAAAAGAGTTCATCATCAAATCCATTCCCATCAACATCATCAACTGACTTAAGAGTCATTAATTTGGATTTGTTTATCTTGGGTAGGTATAGCTCATAGGACTGGACAGATCCTACAAGTTCATTAACAGGGATGGAGTTCACATCCTTGCTTTCAGTAATGGTAGTCAATTTGGGTCTAAAGTCCTCAGTCAGAGATCTAAGAATCTTCCTAACAATCTTAGGTTAATCATAAATCTCACCCAAATTATAAGCAGAATTAACAATATCATTAAGCTTAGCATAGAATTCATCAAAACTTTCATCATCAGACATCCTAATGCTTTCAAATCTAGTTGTTAACTGCTGCAACTTATTGATCTTAATTGCCTTTGTGCCTTCATGCATAGTTTGGAGAATATTCCATGCAGTATGAGCAACCTTAACATTGGAGATTCTCTTGAATTCCTCCATAGAAATAGCATTAAAAATAGCATTCATGGCTTTTCTATTAAAAGTGGTTGCTTCTTTTTGAGAAGTTTACCACTCGCTCATAGGAGTAGTCGATTTCTCCCATATTCAAGGGAATTCCAAACTCTCTCATCAATAGATTTTAGGAATACTTTCATCCTTACTTTCTAGTAGGCATAGTTGTTCCTATCAAAGTGAGATGGGATCACAAGAGAGTGACCGTGTTCCATGACAACAAAGGTCAAGGATCAACTCTTAGATCAAAGGATCTAAATACTAGAGCTAACCTACTTTGATACCGCTTGTACATTTTTAGACCCCTTAAAACAAGTTGTTTAACCTAATCTTAAGCCAACTTGATTAACAGGTTCATTAATAAGATCTAGGTTAAACACATTCAAATTATATCATGTGAATAGTGCAGAAAAGTAAATAACACAACAGTATGATAACCCAAGAAAACCAAACCGGTAAAAAACCTGGGGAGGATTTAACCTAGCTATCCTCAAGGTAAAACAGATCCACTATGAAAAAATTGAAGTTTTACAATAAGACTTAGACTACTAACATCCTATTGTTACCTTGAGTAGAAAACTTACTACCATGATCACGTGACAGCTCTGAGTCCACGGACTTCTTTTTTCCTTGATCCACAGCAATCACAAGTACTCCCACTTGTGTTTTCTTTAAGCTCTTAAAACAGCAACCGAAGGAATCACCAAGCTCTTGACATTAATCTTGATCTTGATAAACCTAAGTTTGTATGAAGGTAAACACCTTTAGATCTCACAAGAGATTCACACCCACAGCATATCAACAACCTTTAAAATGTGGCTAGGGTTTTTCCTTTTATACTTGAAGCAAAACATAAAACCCTACATGTCATATGCTTGGGCTGAGTTGGAAATTCTGCAAAAAAAACAATCTGCATAAGCTTCGATCTATCGAGTCTAATTTTCGATCGATCAAGCTTTGCAAAAATTGAATAGTGATTTCCTACAATTACTCGATTCCAACTTTACACTTAGACACACTTTGAGTAGCCTAAATCTAGACTCTAAGTTTTGATCATGGTTTACCAACATTACACATTGAAGTTCTAATACATTTAGATCCTAAAATCTTAGAACCTAACAAAAATGAAGGGATTTAGAACACTTAAGAAAAGATTTAAGCTTGATCTAGGCCGAAAAAGGAGTGGGTAGAGTGATTTGAGTGAGAGGAGAGGGTTTAAGGCGAAAGAGAAGTGTTTTCTGTTAAGAGAGAAGTGAGAAAGTGAGATCTGAATCGCGCCTCAACCTTAAATATAAAACGCAACTCGATGGATCAAAGATACTGTCGAGGATCTGTCGAGCACTAAATCTCGATAGAAATGAATGTGTTGAGGTGTTGTTGAGGATCTGTCAACAGAAAAACTCACCTCGATGGATTGAGAATCTGTCGAGAAGCTATCGAGCAGACAAAATGCTTAGAAATTTTGATCGATGGATCAAAGAAGCTGTCAAGAATATATCGAGAAGAAATCCAGAAATCTCAATGGATCGAGAATCTGTCAAGGTTTCTATCGAGACTGAAGAAAGAAAGCTCAATAGAAATGAATCTGTTAGGGATCTGTCAAGAAGCTATCGAGCTTAAAAAAAATGAGTTTTTCAAGGGAGGAAAAACACATAGATATGAATGCAACAAATAAGTAACTCAACCAAAGATCCAATCAACATGTTAAGCTCTCAAAACATCTTTCAACATATATGCAAAGCATACATAGATCCAAGACACATACACACTAAACAAGTCTAACCAATTTTAAATTTCAAAAACAAGTTAGAACAGTTTAGTGAGCATATATTAACACATGCATTCCTTGTGATGGCCAAATCATATTGTACCTGCACATGTATCAAAAGTAGCAAAGAGTATGCATGTTATGTGTGAAAGCACAGCAAGAATGCATAAGTGTCTCATATTATGAAGATTTGAGACTTGAGAGAATCAATTACACTCACACACAATCATAACTGCTTGGTTTAATGCACTAATCCCAGTACATAACTAACTCCACCAACTTGAAGAAGATTGTTAGCTGCAAAGTTTTTCAGTTCATCAACAATGAAGATCAAGAAGCTTTTTGATCACAAAACCTTTGGCGTAAAGACGCAATAGCTTCTTCAGAGAGAATGATGAACTAGAGGAATTTCTGCTTCCGGTCACACAATGCATGTATTGTTCTTGCATCACTTTGTGACGGTCCTTAAAATAATCCTTATATATGTCTAGAGTTGTGAGAAAAGAAACCCTACACAAATACATAGGAATAAGCGTGTAATCAGATCTGGAAAATCTGATTTCGTAATTCTTAACAGATACAACTTGTGTCGAGCTTCAACATTATATCTCAATAGAAGTCTTTTTATCAAGATTGTTGTCGAGCTTTAAAGAACAACACTTCACTTGTTTCTTGGTCAGACTTGCATAGTTTCAATACTTAACTTGAACACTTGTTTCTTGAAATTCTAAACCCATCCTAGATCTACCCAATTACAAGTAAAGTGCATTTTGTCAAAGGATTAGCCAATTACATAAATATGTCTATAACACTAAGTAAAAAGAAAGAGGGTTTCTGTGAAAGTTTTGAAGGAGAGGTACAAATTACTAGTTTTTTTCTTTGTGAAAGGTTGAATTTAATCAACCATCTTGTTGGCTTTATTTCGTGCCAAATTTTCTTGTAATTCAGCATTTAGAAACCCTGTATTTAGGTGGGAATCATGTAAGAGTAGTGTGTGAAAGAGTGTGAAGGAAAACTCAAGATTGTGCACTTAGCAAGGAACTCGCAACTGGATCTCGTGGCTTGCAAGTCACCAAAGGATGCACACGAGTGAAGCATGCAGAGGAGATGAACAGTCACGCCAGCTGGAGTACTACAAGACAAAAAGTCCAGTATGGCCATTCAGTTAGCTCGCGGCTTGAACTCGTGACTCAGTCAAGTCACAAACCCAAGTCACTAGTCCACTCTGTTTGGGAAAAACTAACTCTTCGCATTCCATACACACACTAGTATAAATACCCCTTATACCCACGAAATGTAGAGAGCTTCCAGAAAGAATTTTGAGAGAAAAAAAAAGATTGACTCATCCACAATCTTCATCCTTTGATTCTCCAAATTCCTTTACTCTCACCCTTTCCATTGTTAAATCCTTGAGAGGTACATTAGCCAAAACATTTTCTCACCATACCCATATCTATAAGGAGGTTAATTGGTACTTGGGAAGCAGTTAGAAAGGGACCAATTGATATTGGTTAATGCTAAGGGCTATAGAAGAATCCGGTAAGCTAAAGAAGACAAAAGTTTGGCGCAACATCGTTGGAGTAAGAACCTTGGAGGGCTTAGGTACACTAGGTAGATTAGGCTTAGAGGGTCTTCTACTGTTCATGTATCCCAACTTCATTCTTTGGTGGATTATTGTTAGGTTCTAAAGACTTAGTATTTTATGTATTTAGAACTCTAATGTGTATTGTTGGCAAACCATGATCAAAACAAGATGTTTAGTTGTGTTTAGACTTGCTCAAAGTTGGTTCATTTATGTAAAGTTGGAACAAGCTGATGCATAAATTAATATTGCTTCTCGGCCTGGTTCGATCGATCAAAGTTTAGGCTTGATCAATCGAAAATCGGGTCAGATGCGTTTTCTGCAGAATTCCAACTCAGCCCTAGTTTGTTTTAAAATGTTTAGGGTTTTGTAATTTGCCGCAGGTATATAAGGCAAACCCTAGCCACGTTTTAGTATTGCTCATATTTCTGTTTGTGTAAATCTCTTGTGAGATCTGTGAGAAGCTTTCCTTTACACAAGCTTAGGATTATCAAGAAGAGATTTCTTCAAGAGCTTGATGATCATTCAGTTGCTGCCATAAGAACTTAAAAAAACACAAGCGGGTGTGCTTGTACTTGCTGGAGAATCCAAGAAAGAAGAAGTCTGTGGTTTCAGAGCTTGCACGTGGTCATGTCAGTAAGTTTCTACTGGTGGGTAGCAATAGAATGTTAGTGGTCTAACTTTTGTTGAACAATTTCGATTCTTTCATAGTGGATTCAGGTTTACCTTAAGGATAACTAGGTTAAATCTTCCCTAGGTTTTTACCGGTTTGGTTTCCTGGGTAATCATATCATTGTGTTATTTATCTTTCCGTTGCTTTGCATGATATGATTGTTTGATTGTAATAACCTAAATTTGGAATTTGGACTAAGTAAAAACTTGGCTAATTACCTAGGTTAATCCAATTGTGTTTTAAGGGGCCTAAAAACTATCAAGTGGTATCAGAGCAGGTTGCTCTCTTGTTGTTGATCTTTTGATCACTGAGCTGATCCTTGAACCCTGTTGTCATGGAACACGGACATTCTCTTGTTATTCCTTCTCACTTCAATGGGAATAACTATGCTTATTGGAAAGTAAGGATGAAAGCATTCTTGAAATCAATTGATGAAAGTGTCTGGAACTCTGTCGAATACGGATGGGAGAAGCCCACTACTCCTGTTAGTGAGTGGCAAACTTCTCAAAAAGAAGCAGCCGCATTCAATAGCAAAACTATGAATGCTATCTTTAACGCTGTTTCTATGGAGGAATTTAAGAGAATCTCAAATGTTGAGGTTGCTCATACTACTTGGAATATCCTCTAGACTGTGCATGAAGGCACAAAGGCTGTCAAAATCAACAAATTGCAGCAGTTAACTTCTAAATTTGAAAGCATTAGGATGTTTGATGATGAATCTTTTGATGAATTCTATGCTAAACTTAATGATATTGTTAATTCTGCATATAACTTGGGTGAAATCTATGATCAATCTAAAATTGTTAGGAAGATTCTTAGATCTTTGACTGAAGATTTTAGACCCAAGGTGATTGCCATCACGGAGAGCAAGGATGTGGACTCCATCCCTGTTGATGAACTTGTAGGATCTCTTCAATCCTATGAGTTGGACCTACCTAAGACTAGCAAATCCAAATCAATAGCTCTTAAGTCAGTTGATGATGTTGATGTTGGTGGATTTGATGATGAGCTCTCTGCTACAGAGATTGCTTACCTTGCCAAGAATTTTAGGAATTTCCTTAGAAACAACAACAGAAGGGCAAGAGATAAGAACACTGTTGAACCTAGAAACTTTAGGAAGAATGATTCCACTAAGGTTAACAACACTGATAAACCTAGAGAAAAAGTAAGTCAATCTTCAAATAATTCTATGGGTCCCCAGTGTTTTGGATGTTAAGGGTATGGTCACATGAAATCTGAATGTCCTACCTACTTGAAGTCTAAGGGTAAGGCTATGGCTGTAACCCTTAGTGATGGTGAAGTTTCTGATGATGAGTCTGGTTGTGACGAGGATGGAAACTTCATTGCTTTCACTGCTACTGCTGTAGTCAATGAAAGCATATCTGCTGAAGAGAACCCTTCTGATGGGGAGCTTTCTGAGGATGCGGATCATCAAGAAGCCTACAATAAACTTTGCAAAGTTGCTGCAAAGGATGCTATAAATGTTGAATTAGGCTTGAAGAAAATTGCATCTCTTGAGCTTGATAAGAAAAATTTGCTTGTTAAACTATTTGATGCTACTGAACTTTTGAATAATGTGAAGACTGAGAACAAGCTTTTAATTGATAAAGTTAAGAATTTGGAGCATGAGCTTTCTGTTGCTAGAGAACAATCTAATAGGTCTGCTAGTTCCAAACTTAATCATATGCTGAGTGTTCAAAAGTCTCCTTCTGACAAAATTGGGTTAGGCTTTGTAGAAAGCATCAATGTGTCTGCACCCAATTCCACTATCTTTGTTCCTTCATCTTCTTCTAAACCCCCTATGAGTGAGATTGTCAAACCCTTAGAAGTTACACCTCCTAGGAAGATTAGGGTTGATCTGAAAGAGTCCAAACCTAAGCAACCTACTCTTTCTAAGGACAAGTCACATGATAAGCCTGCATGGGTTTGTCATTTTTGTGGAAAGTTTGGACACATTCGTCCAAACTATTACAAGCTACTAAGAGAGCAAACAAACCAAAAGTACTTGTACCTTAAGTACAAGATCCTATGGTACTCATTGGTGAATTGGTAAAGGCTCTAAACCTTTATTCCAATCCTGGAGTTGGTAATCATTCCCATTTGAATAAGAACTCCAATGCTCGTAGTGCATCTAAAAGGTTTTGGATGCAAAAGGCTCAATCTAATGGAGTCCTTCTGACATGATCCTTGTGCTTCATTGCTATTCTTTGTGACCATTTTTTTTTTTTTTTTTTTTTTTTTTTCCTCTGTTTCTAGGATTTGCATTGCATAACATTCATGCATTTCATTGTAGGTTGTTTTTTTTAATTAAAAAAATAAAAAAATAAAAAGGAGAAAAAGGAACCAAATTATGTTTTGCACTATTTTCTTGGTTTTTGAAAACAAGGTTGGTCAATTTTTTTTCACATAACATGTCTTTTGTACCTTGTTTAGCCTTGATGAGCTTACTTATTGCACTTTACTAGTTGAAGTTTTATTGTGCATGTTGTGTGAGAAAGATGTTTATGGTTTTGATCAATTTGTCTTGATCCTGAAGTCACATGTCTTTGATTGTCGGAGTTGAACCTTTAGAGAAAGGCATAAATAACCATCTCACCACTGTTCACTAGCCAATCATGAACACCTTAGTGCATATCATAAGATTTTGTGCTCGAGAAAGTGTAGCACATGCACAAAAAAATAAAAAATAAAAATCAGAAGGTGTAGCCTCGGTTTAAATGTTAAAATTGGTGTGTACATTATTGGACTTAATGTTAAATCAATCAAATAAAATTGGTGTGTACATTATCCTGGCTATTTTTATAAGTTTCTGAATAATTAAAATTTGTGTGCACAATATGAGGCAAAATTAAGAAACTTACATGATTGCAAGCTTATGATCTAGGAGATGTGGGAGTTATATGATGTAACTCTTTTGGTAATAGTCTCTTTCAAATTCTATGTGATTAATTTTGTAGATTTTGTGTTTAATTGCTATACACTTATCACCTCACATGTATCTCAAGCTTTTATTAGCTGCACACACTACACAAGTTACTCTTTGCTAAACATTGTACATGTTACTGTGTGTGTCTTTGGTCTAACCAACCAAGTTTGCAAATACTTTTAGTTTTTGTGCAAAATAGATTTGATGCTTAAGAATTGATGGAGAATGTTTGATAATCTTAATTTTGGGAAAACTGGGTTTAAAACTTTGTTTTTGAAACACATTTCATCACATACTCATGCATTTTGTTCATCAATTTCAATGCTTTGAGGTATTTCTAAAATGTGTCTTTGTTATTTTCAAAACTGTGTTTTTTCTCAAAAATTTTGTGAGCCTCTGTCTGTTTCGATTGATCCAATCTGTTTTTTGATCAATCGAAAGTGTTTTAAATGGTTTAAAGGAGCCTCTGTCTGCTTCGATTGATCCAAACTGTTTTTAGATCAATCAAAATTGTTTTGAAATTGTTTGAAAATTTTTAAAGAAGCATCTGTCTGTTTCGATCAATCGAAACTCGTAAATCAGGTTTTTTGAAAAATCATATTTGACTTGTTCAAACCACTTTTTCAAAAACTTTTCAAAACTTTTTCTCTCTCTCCAACTCTGCAAGGCTTCACATCAAATTTTTTGTCGTTTTCCTCCTAATTTCTTGCAAGGTTTCTCTCTCCATAAGCCGATATGTCCATATTACCCTCTCTTTTGCATTGTTTATCATGTTTTCATGCATTATATCATGATTTATGGGTATATTTTCGGACTATGCATAAATTGGGGTTTTTGATTAATCAAGCCTTATTTTGTGAAATTGATCAATGGGTTTTGTTGCTATTATGATATATTCATGATCTATGATGGTTAATTTGATCAATTTGGGGTATTGTGATAAATTAAAAATTCTGGGGCTTGTATTGAACCCGAATTGGGGATTTTGTTCAAATTAGGTTTAATTGATGAAATTGGCTTGTTGTTTTGATGTAATTGATCATTTTTATCTGTTTTCTCTCATGTGTAATGATCAATTCGTCAATTTATTACAAATTGAACAAGTGGTTTTTCAAATTTTGGGGTTTTTGCTAGAAACTCTATGCTCAAGCCAATTTTGTGCATTTGAACTTAACTTGGACTTAGTCTCACTGCATTAGAGCATGCATCATAACATTTAAACTGTTCATGCATCATATAGATTTTTGTTCTATATTTTTTTTGCGCTAACTTGCAGTCTGCCCTTGGTTTTTGTTTTTTTTGTGTCTTGGTCCTTATCCTAGCACCATGCCTAGGAAGACTAAAGCCCATAGGATCCCCTCCACTTCCTCTGAGTCTCCCTCTAGGAGTGAGTTGTTTAGGAATGACAAAAGCACAGAGGTCTATGAGAAACTGAACTGTAAGCGTAAAATTTGGGCTGAGCATTCTGTAGTGTTAGAAGAGGTAGATCCTGCCATTAGGGCAAACCTTGAGAGTAGAGGTTGGCTGTCCTTGTTAGAGGTAGATCATCCACCCCCGACCACCCTAATTAGAGAGTTCTTCTCGAATCTCTCTTGCCATGTCTATGATTCAAACACCCTTGTTCGGAGTTGGATACGAGGTGTTGAGTTCACCATTACTCCTCGGTAGTGGCTGATGCTCTTGGGGTTCCGGTCGTTAGGGAGCCTGTCTATCCCTATGAGGAGTCTCTACCCTTAGATGACGTTATGTCATACATCACTGGGTCTTCTATCCAGTGGGGTTCTGATCCTTGGATCACGTTTGCTGAGTTTACTGAGACTACCTATCTTTTCTTTAGGATAGTGTGTCATTCTTTGTGGCCTATTTCTCATCTTCACACCATTCCTCTTGAGCGATGTGTGTTTTTGTACGCTTTTGTTTCTGGTGCGTCTATCAGCTTTCCACATCTGTTTCTTCGTTCTTTGAGTGAAGTTCATAGGAGTTCTGCCGTAGCACATGCTCTTATTCATCCTATTTTTATTCATAGGATTTTGTTGTTTCTTAGTCTAGTTGATTTCCCTACCAGTGAGCAGGTTCATGTCATTGCTCCCATAGGTGCCACCTTTCTTAGGTAGAGGGCTGCTCACTTGAGAGTTGGTCCTACGCATCCTAGAGGTGCATCATCTAGTGTTGTTCCCCTTCCTCCCTCTTCTACAGGTGCTGATACGGATGAGGCATCTGGTGCTGCTGCTGCTGATGCTGATGTTCCTCCACCGACTACTTCGGATGATTCAAACATTCGACGTACGTTGGATCATGTCTTGACCGTTCAAGCGGCTCATTGACAGATTTTGGTGGACGTGCTCGATGAGATCCGTGCTTTGCGCGCAAAGTTGGCACAGTTTCGACGATCTTCACCGCTAACTCCTTTTGATGATGGATTTTGATTGCCCTTTGGCATTCAGTTACAAAAAGGGGGAGTACATATTTAAGCACTTGTAGAGTTTTTGTTTTCAGGGGGAGAGCATTTCTTGTTGGTTGGAGCTTGTGGAGTTTAGATTGTATCTAGGTGCTTCACATTGTTTTTTACCTTTTTAGCTCTTGCCATTTTTTTTGTTGGGCTATTCATGTTAGGGGGAGATACTTTTATTGCTTTATATGTTTCTTGTTTCAACTACTTATTGATTTATATTTATGAGTTATTCATTGATATATGTCTTTATTGTGTGTTGTTTGAAATCAATAATTTATTTTGTTTACTTGTATTTTCCACACATGTGGTTATGCATTTTGTTTAATGTTTCAGGTAATATACAGGTTGATTCAATTGAGCTACTGTCTACACTTGCAACTAATGGATAGTAGTTAGGATTGGATTTGTTTTTATGAGCATTATTTTTGTAAAGGGCTTTTCTTTGTAAACTTTGAGCTTTTAGTTGTGTTTTGTCACGGATTACCAAAGGGGGAGTTTGTTAGGTTCTAAAGACTTAGGATTTTATGCATTTAGAACTCTAATGTGTATTGTTGGCAAACCATGATCAAAACAAGATGTTTAGTTGTGTTTAGACTTGCTAAAAGTTGGTTCATTTATGTAAAGTTGGAACAAGCTGATGTAGAAATTATATTGCTTCTCGACCTGGTTCGATCGATCGAAGCTTAGGCTCGATCAATCGAAAATCGGGTCAGATGCGTTTTCTGCAGAATTCCAACTCAACCCTAGTTTATTTTAAAACTTTTAGGGTTTTGTAATTTGCCCCAAGTATATAAGGCAAACCCTAGCCACGTTTTAGTGTTGTTCATATTGCTGTTTATGTAAATCTCTTGTGAGATCTGTGAGGAGCTTTCCTTTACATAAGCTTAGGATTATCAAGAAGAGATTTCTTCAAAAGCTTGATGATCATTCAGTTACCACCATAAGAACTTAAAGAAACACAAGCGGGTGTGCTTGTACTTGCTAGAGAATCCAAGAAAGAAGAAGTCTGTGGTTTCGGAGCTTGCACGTGGTCGTGTCAGTAAGTTTCTACTGGTGGGTAGTAATAGGATGTTAGTGGTCTAAGTCCTGTTGAACAACTTCGATTCTTTCATAGTGGATTCAGGTTTACCTTGAGGATAGCTAGGTTAAATCCTCCCCAGGTTTTTACCGGTTTGGTTTCCTGGGTGATCATATCATTGTGTTATTTATCTTTCTGCTGCTTTGCATGATATAATTGTTTGATTGTGATAACCTAGATTTGGAATTTGGACTAAGTAACAACTTTGCTAATTACCTAGGTTAATCCAATTTTGTTTTAAGGGGTCTAAAAACTATCAATTATTGACCGTTTGGAGGGTGGCAGAGAGGTTTTACGCCTAGGACTTCGGTTTCTTCTTCGATAACACATCGCTGTGTTGTCTTTGTGTTTGCATCTCTCTTCCCTTAAACTTTGCCATTTAATTTCTGTCATGGTTGTGATTTTATTTGGTTTAGATTGTTTTATCAATTCTGTTGTAGCTTATTTTCATATTTCGCACGTACATCGTTTGATAATAAGCTTGAATTGGTAATTTTTAATTTAGGGGTCTAAACGTTTATAGGTGTTTTACACACTATTTGAACATTCACTTTGATAGATACAAATTAGTTCTTGATATTACAATTTAGCTAAAATTTCTAGTGATTGAAGCCGTGTTAATTACTTGAAAAGGAGTTGATTTAGTTTTTCTTGGTAAATTCTAATATGTTCTAGTTTCTTTTGGCTGTCCAAATATTGGTTGATTAGAGCATTGATCAAATAAACTTTCTTCTGAGAGGCCACTATGTATGACTTTCTTCACAAAAAGGTGGTAGTTCTGTGGCAGAAATTTGTTTTAGGTAGAGGACAAAGTTGGCTAAAATACAAAATTCACCCTCTCAATTTCACAACTTTTCATTTCAGTCCTATAAGTTTCAATTCTGTCATTTCAGTCCTCTAAGTTTCAATTCTCCTCAATTCAATCTTCCGTTAACATCCATCCATGTCTGCTCGGTTCCAAGAACAAGCACCTCAACAAATATGTGGAGTGGTACAATTCCAAGGGCTTTCATGCCTTCACTTTCGTTGTTAATGTTGGCAAGCTGCTGTGGTTTGATTTAGGCCAAAGAATTGAGCAGCGAATCATGGCATTGGACAACAAGCTTGTATCCTAGGTTTCAGATAAGGAAGAGGATGATAGAGAACGCTGCTTGGTTTTCCACATATTCAACAATACCGGTTGGTTTGTGTAGGTTCATTGCTCTCTTAAACTTAAAATTAAGCTTTCATTGGTTTTAAAGGATTTTGTGTCAACATTTATTAGTTGTTGTTTGCCTTGGTTTTTTGCAGCTATGGTTCCAATTCTTGAGATTTTGAAGGGTAGTGAAGAGACCTGATGTTAATGGAAAAGGTTAAAGGATGCACTATTGATTGGAGCAGCAAAGCCCTTTAATCCAAGTAGTCTAATATTTTTTATTTCATAAAATAATTAAATAAAAATTAAATATGATTAACAGCAAATGGATGGAATGTTAATGAAAGACTAAATTGAAAAGGATTGAAACTTGGAGGACTGAAATGACAGAATGCAAACTTACAGGACTAAAATGAAAAGTGGTGAAACTTAGAAGGTGAGTTTTGCATTTTGGCCTATTTATACTGTTGTTTCTTTTGGCTTATAGAGCACTTATTGGCATTGAGAAAAGCAAGAAATGATGTAAAATTGCAGTCTTGGTAATGAAAAAATACAGTATAAATTTGTTTTAGGTAGAGGACACAAAGAGCATTACACACTATTTGTGTTAGAGGATGAGTTTTGTATTTTGGCCTATCTATAAATTTGTTTTAGGGAGAGGGCCCAAAGAGCATTACACACCATTTATGTTTAAGAACCAATTTGGTAATTTTTTAATTTTCTTAGATGTATTTGGCACATTACCCCAAATCTCAAGGTAGTTAACTATAATTTATCCTGTTAGTTTTACTTTGACATTCAACCTCTCTAGTGATATTAGTCATATTACCCGTTCTTCTCAATTGAATGCCCCTTTCTCACTTCCAAAATTATGGGTCAATTATGGATCAAGTCATTCACATGTTTTTTTTTTTTTTTTTTCAAAAATTTATAATATCCAAAATCATTTTTTATTACTTTTGTTAGGGGTTTCTTGTTCTTTTTCTTTTTTTTAATCTTTCTCTACCTCTTTTCATTCTCTTAACTTGAATCTTGAACCAAATTAATCACTTTTTAATGGACCATTTTAGGAATATTTTGATATAATTTTTATGAGAAATATAAAAAGTTGTAAAAAAAAAAAAATCAATTACTCTTTTCTTTTCCTGTAAAAAATTTCTTAAAATGTTTCATAAACCATAGCCATCAAGGCGTCTATTAACTTTTACCTATCTTTAATACTACTCTTTTATTTTTGATAGATTCAACAAAGATGAGGGGAATTCCGAATTCTAATTCTTTTTCTTTTTATAAAGGAGAATAGTTAATAACAATGCCACTAAATTAAGGTACTTGATTTTTATTAACATCACTCTTAAGATAACACTAAAACAAACAAACAATATAGAGAAATGGAGGTGATAGATACAACTTGCAACACATACATTGATACGTATCAAGAAAAAAGGCTTTTTAGTGCATTTGAGAATACTGGATTAGTAAGACTATAACCCCCATCAACAACTAGGTTCATCCCACTCACATACTTAGACTCATCACTCCCTAAATATAGCGCTGCCTCAGCAATATCTTCAGGCTCCAATACCGCTCCCTTCAAGTTTGCACACGATGAAACCACATCCTCCACCTTTTTCTTCTCCATCATCCCCATAACTTTTCTTAGCATAGGAGTTGCAGTTGCAAAAGGAGACACACAATTAACCCTTATTCCATACTGTCCCAACTCCACGCTCAAGTTCTTAGCCATTCCCACCACAGCATGCTTTGATGCCATGTATGAATGTGGAACATCATCAGCCATTACTGAAGCAATGCTTGAGGTGAAGAGAATGCTTCCTTTTTTAGCTGGAATCATAACTCTAGCAGCATGCTTAGCACCCAAGAAAGCACCAAAAACATTCACATCTAAAACCCTTTTGAAATTTTCATTTTCTGATTCTAAAATTCCTGATTCAATGTTGCCTGAAATGCCAGCGTTGTTGAACATGATATCAAGCTTTCCATACTTGGATATAGCCATTTCCACGGCCTTTTCGACATCAGATTCATTTGTTACATCACAATGGATGTAAGATATGGATTCAGAGCTAATGTCTTTGCAGACTGAGTGGCCCAGCTCGTCTTGGACATCTGCTATAAGGACCTTTGCACCATGTCGAACAAAAAGCCTTGCAGTGGTCTCACCTATGCCACTCGCACCACCAGTTATTAATGCTACCTTACTTTCTAATCTGCAAGGACAAAGAGATAAGGAAACTAAAATTTATTGGTCAAACTCTTAGCTAGTTTTTAATATAATATAAATGATAGAAAGACTGAATTAGAGAATAGAGAGTTTATAAAGGTTTAATTTGTTATAGTAATACGTACCTGTTGGTGATGGGAGTTGCTGAAGAATTAGCACTCATTTTTTCCTTAAAATTGAAGTGAAATCTTCGCCAAATTGTAGATGCAAGTTACGTTTGTGAATGTCCCCTTCATTGTTTGTTGCTACTTTATAAGGGAGAGGGTCAACTATATGCAACTTGAGCAAATTAAAAAAGGAAACGGGAAGGAGAAAAAAACAAAATCCTATAGCTGAAGTCTTAGTTTTGAATGAGACGACTAGCCTGAAATGCTACAGAAATCATAAACAAAAGTTTTGGTATTGAGAGAGTTTAATGGAAATTTATATAAATGAAGAAATTGATTTCCTCGTCTGCTTTTTTTGACTGCCAATAGGCAGCCATCGATGCTGAAGACCGGAGAATAATAATTCCTCAGCGAATAATTTACATTATCATATGAGACAAGAGTACAGCGTGATTACCGCTGTTTTCTCTGTTGCATTGGGTCTAGTAAAGTGGAGTCTTGTCAACAAAAAAATATGGATTCTTGTAAAGTTGACTTTGTTGTTTTTAGACGGATTCTTGTTGTATATGGGGTAAGGATAGGTTTGAAGAGTTGTTATAGTCGAGACAGCATCTTTCATTGGAAAAAGTATATGGGGGTAAGGATAGGCTTGAAGAGTTGTTATAGTCAAGACAGCATCTTTTATTGGAAAAAGTAGATATATGTGAGCATTTCTGAGATAGAGAATGTTCATTGTTAGTTGTTGGTTAAGCCCAACTGGCCTGCTGTGCTGTAAATTATATGCATAAAATAAATTTTCTATTTTGTTCTTTTGGGTAATTAAGGATAAATGTATTGAGATAGAGCAGAAGGGAACATGAGGAACCTGCCCAAAGAGGAATAAAGTTGACTGAAATTGAAGGGAAGAGTGTGAATCTCATGGTTGTCTGGGTCATTTATGAATCGATCGCTATCACCAAAAGGTTTTACAGTTGGTCATATACGAATAAAATTTCTATTTTCAATGTTGTTACTTCTCTTGTTCAGAATTATCACCAAACTAACTTATTTTACCTTGCTCAGGGTGTCTCTAATTGAATAAACTCAAGGATTGTGGAGTAAATCCTCAAGAATTACTCTAAGCCTTGTGGGAGTAATATCTCAGGTGTTAATCCAATTATTTTATACTCTTTATTCTCTAATCCCTGTATTTAGTTTGACGATTTGAAATTGATTTTATACTCTTTATAATGACCTTAAATTTGTCTGATTAAGATAATAACTGTTTTGGCTGTGTCCTTTACCATGGCAAAAAACTTTATCTAGATACTAAAATTAGTTGAAAGTAACATATTTTATGTATCTTCCTCTGTTTCTGTTTGCTAGTTTTTAATGAAAGTTCCCTTCTACCAAAAAACCATATTTTATGTATCACCAACCTAACCCTCTCCCCACGGTCTCAGAGTCAAAGTTTGTCTGATTCACTTGTAATAAATTAATAAAATATCGTAGTGGGTAGATGTATTTGGGCTTTTTCTTATTTCATTTTCTATTGTGGCAACTTCAGTATATATGGTTTTTTTTTTACAATTTTTTTATCATCTATGATCGATCTGGGTTTTCTTCTCTATCTTAACCACGATGGAGAATATTTGCGTAGCAGCCATCAATTCCTTTCCTATTGCATATAAAAGGCTATTAGTCTCAGACCCACGCGATGCATGGGAATAAATAATTATTTTATGTTAGGTTCTAAAGACTTAGGTATTTATATATTTAGAACTCTAATGTATATTATTGGCAAACCATGATCAAAACAATGTGTTTAGAAGTGTTTTAGTCTTGCTCAAAGTTGTACGTTTTATGTAAAGCTGGAATCGAGCTAATGCAGAAAGCATTATGCATTTCGGCCTGGCTCGATTGATCGAAGCTTAGGCTCGATCGATCGAAACTCGGGCAGAATGTTTTTTTTTTGCAGATTTCCAACTCAGCCCTAGTTGTTTAAAACGTTTTAAGGTTTTCTAATTTGTCCTAAGTATAAAAGGCAAACCCTAGCCACGTTTTAGTGTTGCTCATATTGCGGTTTGTGAAAATATCTTGTAAGATCTAGAGGAGCTTTCCTTTACACAAACTTAGGGTTTTCAAGGAGGAGATATTATCTACACCTTGATGATCAACTCGGTTGCTGCCATTGAAGCTTAAAGAAAACACAAGCGGGTGTGCTTGTATTTGGTGGTGAATCCAAGAAAGAAGGAGTCCGTGGATTCAGAGCTTGCACGTGGTCGTGTCAGTAAGTTCTACTGGTTGGTAGCAATAAGAATTCGAGTGTGGGGGCTTGTAAGTTTTATTGTATGAACTTTGATTCTTTCAAGATAGTGGATTCAAGTTTACCTTGAGGATAGATAGGTCAAATCCTCCCCAGGTTTTTACCGGTTTGGTTTTCTGGGTGATCATATCTTGTGTTATTTATCTTTCCGCTGCTTTGCATGATATGATCTTTGTGATTGTGATAACCTAGATTTGTTAAATTGGACTAAGTAACAACTTGGCTAATTACCTAAATTAAATCAATTGTGTTTTAAGGGGTCTAAAAACCATCATTTTATATTGTAATATAATGTATAATTTGTTTTCTAAAATTTGTTGAAGATAATTTATTCTCCCTAAAATTTAAACATTTTCTATTCAATCTAATTAGGTCTACTTCCGTCCAATTTGGTCGGGCCACTCATCAATTTCGGTTCCCTTCAGTCCATTTTAGACTAATTGGGTCTTATATTGATTCTTTTTGTAGGTTGCATTTTCAAATTTAGCTTAAAAATTCTTCTTCTTTTTTTCCTTAATTTTTGAGTTGAAAAGTATGAAATTTTATTATATTTGGGCTGAAGTCTTTATTTTTGAGTTAAAAATACAAAGAAAATAGACATTAGAAATTAGAAATATGAGCCCTAAAAATGCAATAAAAATGATAAATATTCATAAGTCTTATTCGATCCACATTGGTTCTATTTGGTCCAACTTGGTCCTATTTGGTCTATACGGTCCTATTTAGTCCATTCAATCCACTAAAATTCTATTCGGTCCATTCGGTCTTCTTCATTCCACTTTGGTTCTATCATGTCCAGTCAGTCTGCATTGGCTCTATTCGGTCCTCATTAGTCCTATTTTGTCCACTTCGAACCATTCTGTCCATCTTGGTCCTATTCAGTCCACTTTGGTCTCATTCATTTCACATTAGTCTTATTCGATCCATTCTATCCACTTTGGTCCAACTCAGTCCTATTCGAGCCATTTTGTCCACTTTTGTTCTACTTGGTCCACATTGGTTCTAATCAGTCCATTATGTCCACTTCAGTCCTATTTAGTCCACATTGGTACTATTCGGTCCATTCCATCTACTTTGGTCCTAATCTATCCATTTGTTCTTATTCAGTCTACTTTGGTCCTATTTCATCCCATTAGGTCCTATTCAGTCACCTTTGATCCATTTGATCCACCTTGTTCCTATTCAGTCATATGTTATTCATTCAGTCCACTTTGTTCCAATTCGGTCCATTCGATCCATTTTGATCCACTTCGATTCATTTTTGTGCACTTACATAATGAGAAAAGATATGTTTAGGTCGAAAGCACCTATTCTAAATCCAAATTTATCAAAAAAATATATATCACAAAACTCGTAATATCTAAAATGTTAAACATAGTATTTATTGTTGTTACGCTTTTGTCCAGCCACATTAACGTAGCATTTCAATCCACTTCGATACAACTAAGTTTAAGTGAAAGTCTTTTTAAAAATAAAGGTTATGAATATACAAATGTAATCTTTAGAGCTGTTATACGTTTGTTTTAATGTCATTATTTTTAAATGAATTGCACGAGGTTAATTATACATTTAAGATATATATATATATATATATATATGTATGTATGTATGTATGTATGTATGTATAATTTTTATTTAAATAAATTATTCAAATTATTCATTCTCTTGAAAGATATTATCATGATAATCAAAACTCATATCAAACTTATATTGAATATGTATAATTTATTCTCTAAATTTTATTATAGGTAATTTGATCTTCTTAAAAATTAAACAATTTCAAAAAGTAATTTCCATCATTCTATTTTTACAAATATGTCATTTTATAATTCTAATGTTTTTTTATTGATATTATTATTTTTTGAAATATTCTATATTTTTCTAACTATTTTTATTATGCATTATATATTCCTAATTTCTTGCTTCCCCAGTGCCAATAAGTGCTCTATAAACAAAAAGAAATGTTAACCCAATTCCAGTCTTAGCAAAGTGACGCAACATTTACTCATAAAAATATTTCAAACTAAGCAAAGAGAAAGAGGACTTCTGTGAAAGTCTTGAAGGAGTGGTACAAATTAGTTCTTTTTTTTATATATATAGGTACAAATTAGTTCTTGATATTACAAATTTTCTAAATTTCCAATGATTGAAGCAGTATTAATTACTTGAAAAAGAGCTTATTTAGTTTTTTTTTATAATTCTAATATATTCTAGTTTCTTTTGGCAATCCAAATATTTGTTGATTTGGAACACTAACCAAATATGCTTTCTTCTGAAAGGCCACTATGTACGGCTCTCTTCACAGAAATGTGGCAGTTATGTGGTAAAAAATTGTTTTAGGTAGAGGGAAAAATTTATACTATAGTTTCTTTTGACTTATAGAGCACTTATTGGCATTGGGAAAAGCAAGAAATGATGTAAAGCTGCAGTCTTGTTAATGAAAAACTGCAGTATAAATTTGTTTTAAGTAGAGGACACAACGAGCGTTACACACAGTTTGTGTTTAAGAACCAATTTGGTTATTTTTTTAATTTTTTTTTATATGTTTGGCATTAGCCCAAACTTCAGGATAGTTGACTAGAATAGCACTCCTAATTCTCCTTTGTAGGATGAATACATGTATGGAAAATTGAAGCTCTTTATTTGGGTTTGTTTACATAACAGCTAACATTATTGGCAGGAAAATCATGGCTTCTAGAGGCTTGAATGTGTCTCCTTTGTGCACACGGTGTGGCTTGGGGGTGGAATCGTTTATACATTTGTTGAGAGATTTTTGTGAGTCTAGAGCCCTTCCTTATATTTCCTCGTTTGGCCTTTCTCTCCTAGAGTGGTTGCAAGCTAATTGCAACCCATTGTTCTCTATCACAAGCTAACACTGATTGTCATAGAAATTTTTTTTCCATTACGTCTTTGTTTGGGGTCCTTTTGTGGCCATGACACACATTGTGTATTGGGGTCTTTGTAATCATCCACTACTAAGATAAAACCAGGGTAATCTTTAACAGCACTATCAAAAAAGGAAACCATCATCAAACCATCCCTTCCAGCATCAAACATAGAAGCAAATAGGTATTCAGGGTTTTATTAACTTGATAATCCTATGGAATTTTGTGTTCAACTTGTACCAAATACTTTTTAGTTTGATTTTGGCTTTAATTACCAAAAAGAGTTACTTTAATACCTTATAAATTATAATAACCTAACTAGATAATGGACTAAAACCAAAGTGCACCACCCGTGCCCCAAAAATAATATTCTTATGAGATTTTCTGCTTGAAAACTTTAAAAAAGTTTCAATGATCTCTATCCATTTAAGTTAACCCTGATGAGATCTTCTTATACCTACCAGTTCAATTTATTGACTGTCCGTATTCAATGTTGAGATTGTACTCTAACTATCCAATATGCAATAAAATATTTGACAAGTAATTTATTTAATTTGGGTCAGGCATAGGTCCAATGTCTAGTAGTATTGGATTCATTGAGATGATGACATGTGCCCACTTTTGAACACATGTCACCATCTAACCGGGTCCAGTGCACTGGATGCACTGGACCTAAACCAAGTCCATTTAATTTTTAGATGAAAAACCATCAAAGTTGGCTCCTTGCACCAAGGAATCCGTTTAATGGAACCAAATCGTTCTTCGTGATAATTTTTTTTATTAGGAGCCTCTTTTGTATTTCTGGAAATTAATGTTTGTTTGTTAATACTATATATAGAGAGAGAGAGAGAGAGTATGGTTGGTCTTATCTATACTATCAAAAATACCCTCATTAGTGAAGGGTAAATTCTCTTAGAAATAGGATCATAAACATCAAATAACAAATTTTATATTGAATTCAAAAAGAGAACTCCTAAAATTTAGAATTTTTTTTTTCCTTGGCGTTCATCTTTTTATTCCCTAAAATTTATCCTTTTTTATTCATTTTTCATCCAAATTAAAGAAAACATACCCAATTTAAAAATTATAATAAAATAAAATAAAATAAAAAACTAAGAAAACTCCTAAAATTTTGCCATCTTTCCCATCACTTTCATCTTATTTTTCCTACCTAAACTTTTCTTTATATCACTACACCCCTTTCAAACACACGTTCAAAAAATAATTTATGCTTTCTGCTTAATTATCTCTAAAGTTTATCATTTTATTTATTTAAAAATTAAAAAATATATTTCCAAATTATAATAAATGCGCCTTCAAAGAGTCTGAGCACGCAAGAGGTTAGTAAAGTTATAATAGTCTTGAAAAACTCTTTCTTTAATTTAATAGGTAACAATCACACAATACTCCTTATGCAGTATCTCACATCATTGACAATGCTCTTTATCATATGATTCACATTCTCTTCAATCTCATCTGCCTTATGAATTACTGGATTCAACATTTACGACATTTCTACAGCGAATTCTCGTGCCCAACACGTTATTCATAGTGAAAGCTACTGTTCACGCAGAGGAGGGTATTACTTTCGACACATAATAATAGCATGCACGTAAGATTTACATCCTCAACTTTGATGGCTGCCTTGGATGTCAAAAAGTAAAAGGGTTAAATTTCTAGTAAACTCTCTCTCAAGACCGTTACTTTTGTGTATGATTTATGTAGTCAAAACTAAGACTTCCTAAGTAGAATCTTAATACACAGCAAGAAACTTCATATACTTGAACCTCTCCCCTATAAAGTATCTAAGAACAATAAAGGGGACATTCACTAACGTAACTCACATCTTCAATTTGGTGGAGATCTCCCATAAATTTTAAGGAAAAGATGAGTGCTAATTCTTCAACAACTCCCATATCACCAAAAGGTATTATTACAACAAACCTTTCACAAACTCTGTGTTCTCTAATTCACATTCTTTCTATCATTTATAAAAAATTAAAAACTAGCTAGGAGTTTAGACTAATAAATTCTAGTTTCCTTATTTCTTTTTCCTTGCAGATTAGAAGGTAAGGTAGCATTAATAACTGGTGGTGCGAGTGGCATAGGTGAGAGCACTGCAAGGCTTTTTGTTCGACATGGTGCAAAGGTCCTAATAGCAGATGTCCAAGACAAGCTTAGCCACTCAGTCTACAAAGACATTGGCTCTAATTCCATCTCTTACATCCATTGTGATGTAACAAATGAATCTGATGTCGAAAAGACCGTGGACATGGCTATCCAAGTATGGGAAGCTTGATATCATGTTCAACAATGCTGTCATTTTAGGCAACAATGGATCACAAATTTTAGAATCAGAAAATGAAGATTTCAAAAGGGTTTTAAATGCCAATGTTTTCGGTGCTTTCTTGGGTGCCAAGCATGCTACTAGGGTTATGATTCCAACGGGAAAAGGAAGCATTCTCTTCACCGCAAGCTTAGTTTCAGTAATGGCCAATGATGTTTCACATTCATACGTGGCATCAAAGTATGCTGTGGTGGGAATGGCTAAGAACTTGAGCGTGGAGTTGGGACAGTATGGAATAAGAGATAATTGGGTGTCTCCCTTTGCAGTTGGAACCCCTTTGGCAAGAAAAGGTTTAGGGATGGAGAAGAATAACCTGGAGGAAGTAGTTTCATCATGTGCAAACTTGAAGGGAGTGGTATTGGAACCTGAAGATATTACAGAGGCAGCACTTTATTTGGGGAGTGATGAGTCTAAGTATGTGAGTGGGTTGAACCTGATTGTTGATGGGGGTTATAGTCTTACCAATTCAGTTTTCTCAAATGCTCTGAAAAGCCTTTTTTCTTGATTTGCGTGTGTTGCAATTGTAACCTCCATTTCTCAATTTTGTTGTTCATTTTAGGGTTACCTTAAAAGTGATGTTAAACTCAAGAAAGCATCTAATTTAGTGGCATTAGCATCAACTGTTCTCCTTTATAAAGAGAATTTGGACTAGAAAGGCCCACATCATTGTTGTAACTCTCAAAAATAAAAGACTAAATAATATTTAAGATATTACATATCTTATAATTTGATGTATCAAATTCTTAAATATAAATAAAATATAATTAAAAATTCATTTATGATATTATTGAAGTGATAACATCAATCATATATGATATGTCAATTGTTAAAAATTTTGTAATAAAATTGAAAGTAATTTTAATTCATTTTTTGTTTTAATTCAATATTGTGTCATTGTGTAAATGCATGGCACATTGGCACATATACAATTTACACTTACATGTCAAATCTTTTAGCTATAGAAGGATTACATTTTTGTATTTGTGCACAAACTTTTGTGCGAATCCTCAAGACCATAATAATGTTAGGTTCTAAGAAATTAGGAACTAATGTATTAAAACTTCAATATGTATATGTTGGCAAACCATGATCAAAATGTTTTGTCTAGATTTAGGCTGCTCAAAGTGTGGTTATGTGTAAAGTTGGAATCAAGTAATTGCAGGAAATTACTATTCAATTTTTGCAAGGCTCGATCAATCGAAAATTAGACTCATTCAATCAAAGCTCGTGCGGATTGTTTTTCTACAGAATTTCCCAACTTAGCCCAAGCCCATATGACGTGTAAGGTTTTATGTTTTACTTCAAGTATAAAAAGAAAAACCTTAGCCACGTTTTAGAGGTTGTTAATATGTTGTGTGTGTGAATCTCTTGTGAGATCTAGAGGTGTTTTGTAACACCCCGACCCAACTTTATAATTAAATTATGTGTTTAAGTGGTTAATTATTATTTAAGCCACTTACCTTTTAAAATTAATATAAGAGTATTTAATAAGCCTATTATTTTATAATGCCATTGAATGAGAATTGTAAAGATTATAAATAATTGAAATGACTATTTGTATTATAAATATATACTTAGTATGTGCAAAACTATATTAAGTGGTTAAGTTATGAGATATATATATATATATATATATATATATATGCAAAGTGATATTATTTTTGTAGAAAAGTGTGAGTGTGAATGCAAGAAATTATTTTGGTAGAAAATTGAGTGTGAATGTAAGAAAGTTAGGATGAGTATTTTGATGCTGCTGCTGGGATTTTTGGTTGTGTTTAATTTGCTCTAAATGGTTAAATGACTGTATGTAAGTGTTTTATAACATGTCTTATGAGTGTATAAAAATCCCCATATGAAAATACCATCGTTTGATAATTGTTTGTGGATTTACGATAAAACGTTGCAAAGCTGTCACTGTGACAGATTCTGTGTTTATGCATGATAAATTATGTATTAAATTGCATATAGTGAATTTGGATGCTAGGGATAATTCCTATGAAACCTAAGACACTTGTGGCTGTTATTGAATTGGTATCACAGCATTTGGATTAATATAAAAATAATGGTTTAATTTTTAATTTGCAAGAAATTCTGTCAGGGCAGATTTGAGTATGCTGTCTTGTGTGATTTTTAGTAAATCATGGGTTTATTCTTTGACTCCTAAATTTGTATGGTTTATAATGAACATACAGGGGAGTAGTTATATAAAATTTCATGACAATTGGATGTGTTTGGACAGCCCGTTTGTATTTTACAAATGGGGCATATGCTGCTGGAATAGAACAGTGAACAGTAAGGGACATGTCTAACTTTGAGGATTTAATTCTAAAGTTAGGGTGAATGTTTTGAGCTATAATTTAATATGCTCATCCTTTGGTATGTTAGAATCATATATAAATTTTATGAATTGGTTTCTCTATAATAATTACATCATGTTGTTTGATGAATGTGTTTTGTATTTGTGGGAACCTCTTTGAGGTGGGATTAGGACTATCTTGATTCTAAGAGATAGGCTTTGAGATGAATGTGAAGTTTATGACAAGAAAATTATGGATAGTAATAAGCTTGATATTTGGTTTAGGTGTTACCAGTATCCAAGTCTATGCTCCTTCGACTTTAGGCTCTCGGTTCCTCTGCTTTCAGGTAAAGGATAAGTTATATGGGCATTTGGTAAGTCATGAGGTTATTTTAAAATATATTATGCATTAAAATGTTTTTGATTAGAGATATGGCATGTAATCATTATTCTGACAAAGATATGTTCGTGAGCTTTCGAAAAACTTATGTATATGATTTAAGCATATTGATGCTATTATTGATTCCACGAACATGATGTTTAAAGAAAAGAATGGAAATGCTATTATTATGAAATGTTATGCAAAATTTCAGTATGATGTAAAGTATGAAGTATTTTCGGGTTATGTCCTCTGGTGATCTGAACTCGGCTAGTAGGGGTTAATTACTGGCTTTCCATGGAAAAATGTTATCTAATTGGCCATTTAAAGTAGAGGAAATGGGGCTATCCATAACTCTAGGCCATTTAAAGTAGAGGAAATGGGGTTGCCCGTAACTCTAATCTAAATAAGGCCTTCTCCCCAATGTGTACGGACGGCGGGGAGGAACAAAACCTAGAGGGGATGTGCCATCAAGCCTCCCAAAGGGGACAATATCATACACACGGGGGCACCCAAATGTGATGAGGCCTTCTCTGTACAGACTTATCAGATATGGACTAACCAATAAGTTATTTATGAACAGCTATATTATGTTACTAATCATGAGAGAATGATTCTGTTTAAATGCATTATGAAAAGTTAAAATCTCTCATGAAAAGAAGTTTCTGATAAAAAGAAAAGCTGTTCATTAAAGATAAAAATTTCTGAAGTTCTGTTGGACCATAAAGATAAAGTTTCTGATGAAAGTACAAGTTTACGTTTAAAAGTTATCTGATGTCTGTTTTTATGAAACGTTAAGTGTTATGACCATGAAAGATATAGCATTTTATGAGAAGGAGTTTATAAAGAAAAGTTTTCTTATTAGTCAAGACGTTTGTAGTTTAATACAAAGTTGCCGATTATCTGATTCAAGTTAAAATAATTATTTTGTAATAAGAATATATATATGACGACTTTGTAGGAAATGAAAGAAGTTTAATCTGAAAGGTTTTGGTAATATTGACCTGATAAGAAAAAGGAGAACAATTATTTTCTATGAAGAGCGTATAAGTTATTCTTGTGAATAGTATAAAATACTATGCATGAAAAGATGTTCTCCTATTCGAATATTCATAGAATGAAATGATTTGATTTACATGTATCCTTATTGAATTCTCATATATCTTACCTTTACTGAGCTGTGTAGCTCACCCCTTCCACTCTTTTAGTTAGCAGGTTTTGTTTTGGAGCAGAGGGAGCCTTAGTCGAGTTTTGGAAGGAGCTGGTTTAGTTTTATATGTATAGATCTTAAATTAGCAATATGATATTTAGATTTGTAGCATTGTTTATTTTAGGATGTAATGAAAGTGTATACCGTAAAGTACTAAGAGATGTATTATGTGAAATTCCGAATTTGAACAATTGGTGAATTATGTTATTCTTTGGAGTACAATGTAGATGCTCTGAATGTCAAGTGAAAGGTTATATCATTTAAGTAAAGAAACAAAAAATTTAAAGAAAGAGGAAAGCTTTTGTAAAAGTTTTCAAAAAGTTAAGTTGGTTCTTGTTAATATCAGGTTTAGGCTTGATATTAGCATGCCGGTCATGGTCACAAATCCGAGTATCGGGTTTGGGGCGTGACATGTTTGCCTTCATACATACTTAGGGTTATCAAGATCAAGATTGATGTCGAAAGCTAGGTGATCGCTTCAGTTGCTGTTTTAAGAGCTTAAAGAAAAACACAAGTGGAAGTACTTGTGGTTGATGTGGATCAAGGAAAGAAGTAGTCCGTGGACTCGGAGCTGTCACGTGATCGTGGTAGTAATTTTTCTACTCGAGGTAACAATAGGATGCTAGTGGTCTAAATAGCTATTGTACAAACTTCAATTCTTTCATAGTGGATATATTTTATCTTGAGAATAGCTAGATTAAATCCTCCCCAGGTTTTTTACCAGTTTGGTTTTCCTAGGTTATCATATCGTTGTGTTCTTTATTTTCCGCATTGTTTACATGATATGATTTACTTGTGTTAACCTAGATTTGAATAATTTACCTAAGTAATCACTTGGCTAAATAACTGGGTTAAACAACTTGTGTTTTAAGGGTTGTAAAAACATACAAATAAAATGATGACAAATTAATGAGTGAAAGATGATTTAGTCTCAATATGAAATTAAGCTAAAAATATTGTGATGCAAAGTTATGTATATAAGACTGTTAATTAAAAACAAACTTGATGAGCTCCATTCAGTTATTCATACTCCAACCATTATTTGTTCTCCAACAGCTCTTTGAGACTTATTGTATTTTGTCTAAAGATTTTTTTTTTTTTTTTTTTTGGAGAGATTTCAACCTATGACGTTTGCTCCTAATAATAGTTCTTTATTATCAGACCAAGACACCAATCAGTTTTTTGTGTAGGCGGGGATTAAACCCCAAATCTCTTATACCACCATCAAAAACTTTACCAGCTGAGTTAACTGGAACCCACGTATTTAGTCTGAAGATTTGAAATTGATTTTATACTCTTTATAATGACCTTAAATTTATCTGATTAAGACAATAATTGTTTTGGCTGTTGGCAAAAAACTTTATCTAGATACCAAAATTAGTTGAAAGTACGTAACGTGTCTCAAAGTCAAAGTTTGTCTGATTCGCTTGTAAATAAATTAATAAAATATCAGAGTGGGTTGATGTATTTGGGATTTTTCTTATCTCATAACCTATTGTGGTAAGTTCAGTGTACATATATGGATTTTTTTTTTTTTACAATTTGTTTGTTAATTTTTTTTGAACGTCTGTATGATCTATCTGGTTTTTCTTCTCTATCTTAACCACAATGGTGAACATTTGCGTAGCTGCCATCAATTCCTTTACTTTTGCTTATCAAAGGCTATGAGAGCACAAGCACCGAATGCACCCTTTATTAGTTTGGGTAAATTCTAATCAACTACTCTAAGATTTAGGCTAATGCCAAACACATTCAACTTATTCAAGACAATTGAAAAATAACCAAATTGGTCATTAAACACAAACGGTAGTTTTTCAATTGCCCTCTACATAAAATAAATTTATACTATAGTTTTTCATTTCCAAGACTGCAGCTTTACAACATTTCTTGCTTTCCCTAGTGCCAATAAGTGCTCTATAAACAAAAAGAAATGTTGACTCAATTTCAGTCTTAGCAAAGAGAGGCAGCATACTTGAAAATGAGCTGATTTAGATTTTGTTGGTAATTCTAATATGTTCTAGTTTCCTTTGGCTGTCCAAATATTGGTTGATTAGAGCACTAACCAAATATACTTTCTTCTGAGAGGCCACTATGTACGACTCTCTTCATCGAAAGGTGGCAATTATGTGGCAGAAAATTGTTTTAGGTAGAGGGCGAAGGTGGCTAAAATGCAAAATTCAGACTCTAAGTTTCACAATTTTTCATTTCATTTCTGTAATTTTCAATTCTATCATTTTAGTCCTCTAAATTTCAATTCTCCTTAATTCAGTCTTCCGTTAACATCCATCCATATCTGCCGTTAACCATATTTAATTTTTATTTAATTATTTATTTCTTAAATTAAAAAATAAAGTTAATTTAACATTTTTTTTTTTAAAAAAAAACCCAAAAATTAACCCCCACCCACATCGTCCATCACTCCATCCCCACACCTGAAGAACACAAAATAGAACCCAACTTTTTTCAATTGTCAAAACATACTTCAATGACAAAGAGCAAGCAGTGACGGTGGTGTTGTTGGGTTGGCACAATTCCATGACCAAGCACCTCAAGAAATACATGGAGTGGTACAATTCCAGGGGCTTTCATGCCTTCACTTTCGTCGTTGATGTCGGCAAGCTGCTGTGGTTTGATTTAGGCCAAAGAATTGAGCAGCGAATCGTGGCGTTGGCCAACGAGCTTGTATCCTAGGTTTCAAATAAGGAATAGGATGCTTAAAATTAAGCTTTCATTGGTTTTAAAGGATCTGGTGTCGGCGTTTATTAGTTGTTGTTTGCCTTGGTTTTTTTGTAGCTATGGTTCCTTTCTTGAGATTTTGAAGGGTAGTGAAGACCTGATGCTGATGGAAAAGGTTAAAGGATGCACTGTTGATTGGAGCAGTGGAGCCCTTTCATCCTCGTAGTCTAATATTTTTTATTTCATAAAATAATTAAATAAAAATTATATATGGTTAACGGCAGAAGGATGAAATGTTAACGGAAGACTGAATTAAAGAGGATTGAAACTTAGAAGACTGAAATAACAAAATGTAAACATATAGAACTAAAATGAAAAATAGTGAAACTTAGAATGTGAGTTTTGCATTTTGGCCTATTTATAGTGTAGTTTCTTTTAGCTAATAGAGCACTTATTGGCATTGGGTAAAACAAGAAATGATGTAAAGCTGCAATCTTGGTAATGAAAAAACTATAGTATAAATTTGTTTTAGGTAAAGGGCACAAAGAGCATTTACACACCATTTGTGTATAAGTACCAATTTGTTTATTTTTTAATTTTCTTAGATATATTTGGCATTGATAGGCCACAAACTGAATGACCCCTTGTGATAGAAATTAATTAATTAATTAGCCAAGTTATTAATTAATCAATTTATCATGCAAACGCATGGTAGCACAAACAAATCACCAACAAACTAAATACGCAGCGGAAAATAAATAACACAGTGATTTGTTTATGAATGGGGAAAACCTAACGGCAAAAACCCCACCAGGTGATTTTCAGGTCACCACTCCTGAAACTCCACTATTATCACAACAAGCGTTACAAGTAAATGAATTCAAGTACCTTACCAACTTACAGTTGAACCCTTACCCCAATACTCAATTGGACTTGTTCTATAGTAACAGTTCCCCTTTCAGATGCACGACTCCCAGTATGTGACTAACCAATTACGCGGATCCCAATACGCGACTTCAATCACCAACTAAGAAGGTTTTTGGTTTGCAAAGTTCTTTAGTTCATCCACACGATGAAGATCAAGAAGATGCTTGGTCACAAAACCCTACGGTGCACATACACAGCAACTTCTTCAAGAGAAAGAGATGAACTAGAGCAAGAACTTCGTCTCCGGTCAAAATTTTCTTGAACAGAGTTTGCTCAAAGCTTATGCAACTTGTGAACACTTTGACGGCCCTTAAACTGATCCTTTTATATGTCTAGGGTTAGGAGAAAAGAAAGCTCAAAGATACATTCATGGATCCCAAGAAAATCAGATTGGAATTCTGACAATCTTAAATCTCGACAGATAGCAGGTGTCGAGCAGGTGTCGAGCACACCGAATGAAGAACAGCTTCCTTAAGCTTGATAGATGCAGCTGTCGAGTTTTAATGATTTTGCACTCTGAACTTGTTTTCTTGAACAGACTTGAAAGTTTCAATACTCAATCTTGAAACAAGGTTTCTTAAAGTATTTAAAGACATCCTAAATCTACCCAAATACAAGTAAAGTGCATTTTGTCAAAGGATAAGCCAATTACATAAAATCATGACATATGTTCTTAACATGTGAAACACATATGTCCTAACAAGCATTAGCCCTAATCTCAGAGTAGTTGACTATAATTTACCTTGTTAGTTTTACTTTGACATTCAACCTCTCTAGTGATATTAGTCATAGAACAAAATTTAGCTACAAAATTGGTTACAACCTAATACTACAACCTTATTCAATATCTTTTAATTTGAGGTGAATTCTAACAAATCCACTATTAAATTATATCTTTTTCTTATATCCTTTATGCTTGCAAAATTTCTAGAAAATTAAATATCAATAACTATGTTATCAATAAATTGTTTAAATTGCAAGTTTTTGTAATTTAAAATTATACATAAAATATAAGCTTATAGATCATATAGTAAATAATATCCAATTGACACAAGATTTGATATGTGTATTAAGAGCGTAAAAAGCATGCAATTCAATGATTAGATTTTCAAAATATGTAGTAATGTTTATATTATTGAGTAAGGTTGTAGCCTAAAGCTACAACCAATTTTGTAGCTAAATTTTGTCCTTAGTCATATTACCATTTATTCTTATTTGAATGCCCCTTTCTCACCTATGATTAAAAAAAAAGAAAAAACAAAACATTCGTCAAAAGGTACCAAAAAAAAATCTTTAATTCCAAAATTATGGATCAAGTCATTCACATGTATTTTTTTCAAAAATCTATAATATCAAAAATCATTTTTTATTTCTTTTGTTAGGGGTTTCTTTTTCTTTTCTTTTTTTATGTGTCTTTCTCTACCTCTTTTCATTCTCTTAACTTGAATCTTCAACCAAATTAATCTGTAAGGTTGAATTTATTCAACCATCTAATTGGCTTTATTCCGTGCCAAATTTGCTTGTAATTCAGCATTTAGTAACCCTGTATTTAGGTGGGATTATTGTAAGGGTAGTGAGTGAAATAGAGTGAAGTTTGCTCAAGAGTGTGCAAGAAAATAGAGTGTCGCGGCTGGGACTCGCGGGTGGACTCGCGGCTTCAACCCGCCAGAAGATGCACACGTGCCAAGCATGCTGGAAGATGAACAGTCATGCTAGCTGGAGCACTACAGGACAAAACAGGACAACTGGGCATACGGTTAACTCGCGACTGGATCTCGCGACTTGGTCAAGCCGCAAGGTCAAGCCGCGAGCCACCCCTGTTTTGGAAAAACCTGACGTTTCGCATTCCTCTTCACTCCAGTATAAATACCTTTTTAACCCACGATTGAAAGAGAGCTTCCAGAGAGAATTTTGAGAGAGAAACCCTAAAGAAAAACCAGATTGTTTCACCCACAATCTCTACCTTAGAGTCTCATCAAATTCCCTCACTCTCTTCCTCTCCATTGTCAAATCCTTGAGAGGCATTATACCAAACCTGGTTCTCACCATTATCATCTCTGTGAGACAGACGTTTGGAGTTCTGGGAAGCAGTTAGGAAGGAGCCAATCTTCATTGGTTGATGCTACGATGTAGTAGCGGAATCCGGAAAGCTAGAAAAGAAAAAGGTTCGGCGCAACCTCGTTGGAGCAAGAAGCTTGGAGGGCTTAGGTGCATTGGGTAGATTAGGCTTGGAGGGTCTATTGCTGTCCTTGTATCCCAACTGTATTTTCTAGTGGATTGATTACCGCTTGGAGGGCGGCGGAGAGGTTTTTCGCCGAGGTCTTCGGTTTCCTCTTCGATAACACATCTGGTGTTATCTCTGTGTTTGCATCTTCCTTCCTCTCTATCTCTGCCTTTACTTTATCTGTTGTGGTTTATTTTGTTATGGCTTAGATAGTTGTTTAACCTATTCCATATTATAGCATATGTTAAGTTTCCGCACACTAGTTGTTTAACATATTGCTTGTGTTGTTTAAGTTGGTTTTTGGGGGTCTAAACGTTCAAAAGTGTTTTTGTACACGTTTTTGAACTTTCAATTGGTATCAGAGCGGGTACACAGCTGTTTGGTTTCATTACCATTGTGTGATCCTTGACTCCCTTTTTGAGATGGATAGGTCTCAATCCCTTAATGCACCTCCATATTTTGATGGAAGTAATTATGCATTTTGGAAGGTTCGTATGAGAGCTTTTTTATGCTCTATTGATGAATCCGTGTGGGATGCTGTTGAGATTGGTTGGACCAAACCTGAGGCAGCCAAATCCACATGGGATAAGGCAGCACTTGCTGCATCTAATGCTAACAGTAAAGCACTAAATGCTATTTTCTGTGGTGTGTCTCCAGATGAATTTCACAGGATTTCTCACATTATCATTGCCAAAGAAGCATGGGAGATTCTGGAAACAACTTATGAAGGCACGAAGAAAGTGAAAGATACCAAGTTACAAATGCTGACCACTCGGTTTGAGGAGCTCAAGATGAGTGAGGATGAGTCTTTCGACTCTTTCTATGGAAAGCTAAACGAAGTGGTTGTCAGTAAGTTTAACTTGGGGGAGAAATTGGAGGACTCAAAGATTGTGAGGAAGATCCTTCGATCATTGCCGGAAAGTTTTCGAGCTAAGGTGACAGCTATTGAAGAGAGCAAGGATCTTGACGACATCAAGGTACAGGAGCTGGTTGGTTCTCTGCAGACTTATGAGATGTCGCTGCCCAATCAACGGAAGAGCAAATCCCTTGCTCTAAAGACCATTAATGAGAAGGTGGAAGATCAAGGCTCGTCAGGAGAAGATATGGTTGACAAAGATGTAGCCTATCTTGTTAAGAATTTCAAAAAGTTTTTGAAATTTAAAAACAATGGAAATTTTGATGATAAGAGAAAATTCCAAAATTCTGGAAGGGAGAAGAGGGATTTCAATAAGAAAGATGGAAAAGAATCCCAATCCACACAAGGTGTCACTTGTTTTGAATGCAACGGGCATGGACACTTTAAGAAGGAATGTCCGAACTATTTAAAATCGAAAGGCAAAGTGTATGCCACAACCTTGAGTGACTCAGATTCGTCTGACTCAGAATCTGAAGAGAGCTGTGATGGAGAAGGAAACTATTCAGCTTTCATGACTATTGCTCATGTCAAGTCTTCGGATGAGTTGAGTTTGCTTGTTCAAGACCTTGGAGAACATAGTGATGATGAATCACTAGGAATTGTTGAAGAATCAGAAGCTGAAGAAGAAGAAAGCACAGCAACTCTTCAAGAAAATTACAACTCACTCTTGGAGAAGTCAAGTGAATACACAAGGGTAGCCAAGGTTGCTGTGAGAAAGATGAAGAAGGCTGAGGAGGACTACAAAAGTCTCCTAATCCGGTATAGGGAGGCCAAATGCGAGATTGAAACTCTGAATGGTGAGCTGTCTGAAGCTTACACTAAAGTGAGATTTCTTGAGAACGAGGTGATGCAAGCAAATGCTAAAATAGAGAGGGTCACCACCAAGAAGTTAGATGATGTTATATCTTCTCAAAAGAGCTTTTCAGACAAATCCGGACTGGGATATACCGGAGGAAGTAGCTCAACTGGAAATGTCACTAAAGAAGTGAAGTTTGTGAAGGCCAAAGATCCAGTTGTAGCTGACCCTACTGGTGTGAAGCTCGAGGTGGAGGAGAAGAAGAATGTGGTGGACCAACGGATGCTGAATCATCGTAATCAGTCTGTGGGCAGGTCTGAATCTCGTGCCAAGTCACGTCCACGACCACAAAGAGGTCCTAGAGGAATGTATGTGTGCCATTATTGCGGACTTCAAGGGCACACTCGACCAAATTGCCAAAAGCTGAGAGCAAAGAACAGTGCTACTCCTCAAAGGTCAGGAGGACCAAGAGTTGATAGGAGAACTTGGGCAAGTGATCAATCTAAAGAGCATCATGGAGATCCCGGAATGATGAACGTGATGAAGATGATTGGTGCATTCACCAACTGCTTGGAAAGCTTCTCACGAAGGTTTGAAAGCCCTAACTCCCGTACCCAATCCTTTAAGGAAATCACCCCAAACGCAAGTGACGTGTGGGTGAAAAGGGGTACTCATGCATAAGCATTACAACATGTCCATGCATTAATACTTCCTATGCTTTGTGACTATGTTTGCTGTTTTTGTTCTTGGTTGTTTGTTTATTCTTCTTGTGAATACTTCTTAATTGTGTTTTATCAATCTTTTTGTTTCTTGAGTCAAAAATCCAAAAATTACATAAAAATTTGAAAATCAAAAAGCTTGATTGACTTTGTTGAGTTTTGTCTCAAAACTTGTTTTGCCTTGTACCTTTGTGCTAATGGCTTTGTGCATTTTCGAGCATTGCTTGTTTTCATGCACTCATATCACTATGGGAAAAATCTTGAAATCTATGTGATTGTTGTAAATAGATCTTCAAACTTGTCATGAATGATTAGTGAATGGTTATGTTGATCTTGAAACATGCATAGACTTGTGTCTATATCTCTTCCCACTTTTTATTTTTTTTTGCTAAAAAGAGCTCACCATATGTAAATCTCCAAATGAAAAGAGATATTGAGCTGCAAAAGCCTGTCGCACATTCTAGTATTTGACTAGGAAAAAGGGTAAGCGGCCTTATATTAAAAGTGAAATTTCTTTCAAAAAGGCCAAAGGCCTGTTCTTCAAAGAAAAATGTTGTCTATCCCTCTCACAATGAGAGATGATTGCCTCAATAGATCAAAAAGATCAAATGTTATGATTGTTAGTGGAGTCAAATGAAAAGCTCCAAGTTATGTTATCAAGTTATGTGGGAAGTCATATATTCATATTTCTATAATTGAGATTGGTCACATGATCTAGTGCTAATTGTGTATGCCTTGGTTGAATTGATCATTGAAGCTTCACATTAGACAAAGGACTATCTCATTGTTGATATCCACACACAACACACAAGTTTATGTTCAATAAATGCCATATTCATTTGTGTGATTGTACTTGATAAAATGTGTTTTCACATGCTCAATCTTTGTTAATTCAAGCACAAAAAGATTTTTGAGTGTTTTAAGTGTTTTTGGAAAGTGTTTAGTTGGAAAAATCTGAAAATTTCAAAAATACAGTTTTGCCCTGTTTTGGCGGCTCAGTCGCGAGTATGTCAAGTCGCGAGCCTCAGTCGCATCTTCGCTGATCAGTTTTGGCTACTTATTCGCAAGTGGAAGGTCCAGTCGCGAGATTCACTCAGAGATTTTCGCGGCTCAGCTCGCGACTCACTCGCGGGTAGACCTTCCAGTCGCGAAAAACACTTAGAAAAATTTTTCAAAATTTTGTTCTTGAGTGCTTTGGCGGCTTGAGCTGGCGACTGTGTGGCGACTTAATCCAGTCGCGAAAATCGCGTGTTTTGCAGAAACAGGAGCAGTTTTTAAACCTCTTTCAGTTTTTCCCTCGAACTTTTGTAAACTGTTCATCTTCTCTTTAAACTGCTTTTCCTTTCCAAACACTTCGTGAATCCTTTTGTCAAACCCTTTTGGTGCTTCGTTTCTTCTCCAAATCATCAAGAAAAGGTATGGGTTTTGTCTTCTCAATCTCATTTTCTTTTTCCTGCATATTTCTGTTACTATTTGGACTGGTATTGTATTCATTATACTTATCTCTATGTGTAATGGGTATGGAGTGTCTTGTTTGATATTGTTCTCACCTGTTTTCATGCTGAGCAGTCACAATGTGTATTTCATTGTTTTGTTTTTTGCCTATTATTGAATCTGAGAATCTTTTCTGAAATGGGTTTGGTGTCTATGTGACTTCCTCGTTACACTTGCTGAATATTGATGTTGGTGTTTGGTTTTGGTTACTGAGTGGTTATGATAACATAATGTTTGTCACTCATCCACGTGCTCCGGTGTGGATGTTTGTTTTCTTCATGATTGAAATATTTTCCCCATGTTCATGCCTCTGTTGAAGTGATTTATGTTATCTGCTCTATATATTCAAATGCTGTATCTTATTGCATATCATGGTCATGTTAACCTGTCTCAATGTCAGTCTTTGTCAGTTGTGATGTCTATCTTTGTCTTGGTGTTCTTTCACCAAGTTTGATGCACGGATTAGTTTGTGCTTCTGTGTATTGTTGGAAGGTTTGGTTGGGTCTGCACTATATTCAGTCTGGGTTTATATATTGAAATGTTGGCTATACTGAATCTTGTTGACAATCTTTTGTGGGGTTTTGTTGCTTGGTTCTTTTCTGTTGGTCTGTTCTCTTGCAGATGTCTCGTCGATCTTCCAGGGGTAAAGACATTGTTGCTGACGAACCAGCGACCCCAGTTGCTAAAAGGACTCGTCTATCATCTCAAGCATCTCAAGATCCCAATGAGGATAGATTCAGAGTTCCCCTTAACTCACACGCCTACTCAAATGTGTTTGACAAGTCAACAACTATAGTGGAGCGGGTAGTAGAGTTCAACACCTTAGGGACTACTTTCATCCCTCGAATCTTTGAGAAACGAGACTGGGCAAACTTGTTCGGAAACTTTGATGATCCAATGGATGAGCTGGTCAAAGAATGCTTCTCCAATGCATCTGATCTTGGACCTATCCACGTTTTCTGGGTCAGAGGAACAGAGTTTAGTGTTACCCCAGACTCCATCGCAAATCTTCTCGGCATCACCAGACCTCAGAATGTGAATTTAACTCCCTATGATGAACGAAATCCAGAGGTTGGAGAAATTTTACAAATCCTAGGACACGATCATGAGGTATCAAGTGCAGGAACTTCCATCAGCACCGCAAAGTTTGCACCTGAGCTGACCACACTGAAGTTGATCATGTTCACCAATCTCTATCCACTGTCCAACACTACATTCATCAATCTTGGGAGAGCTATATTTCTGTGTGATCTCATTACCGGAGCCCCCATTGATATATGTGCTCACATCTACTACAACTTGAGGAAGACCGCGTGTCGATCTACAGCTCGAGGAATCATTCCATTTTGCAGTCTCGTCATGAAACTTATTCTTAGTGCAGGCATTACTCCTCCTGCAGATGGTAAAATGTTGACTCGTCAACGTCCCATTTCTTTGTTCACTCTTCAAGCGAGCAGAAGTCATTCCTCCAAATCACCAAGAAGTGCTCACATCTCTCCGGTTACTTCATTTGCCCTTGACTCAGAGACACCTGCACATACCACATCTGCATCTCATGCTGTTCCTGAAGCTTCACCGGCTGGTATTCCACAAGCACAAACTGCTTCTCATACTGACAGAGTCGGCAGTGTACTTGAGCACATTCAGAAACGCGTTGATGAGCTTGTGGCACTTCTCTACTCCACAAACAACCATGTCCAAATGCGCCTCGAGACTATGGAGAATCAGCTAGATGAGATTCAACGAAAGTTGGACGAGAGTCTTTAGCTATTCGTGACAAAAAGGGGGAGAGCATTCAGTAAGGGGGAGAAAAGTTCAAAGGGAAGTGTGCATAGTGATAGGGGGAGTACACACATACTTTTGTTTTTCGTCTTATCTTCTAAACTTATGGTTCTTATGGTTTTGATACACTGTGTTTTGGTGTATAACTGTTTCTAACTCTTTTCATATACTTGGTTTAAACTTTAATATATGTTTGATGATGTTATTCAGGTATTTGTTGGTTTGTACCCATATGCTTTTGTAAGCTTTTAGGGTTTATGTTTTATGCATAGTCTGTAGGCTTTACGGTATGTACCATGCTTAAGTGCAGTCTTTATGCTATGTTGAAATCAGTACTTTAATCTAAATGTTCTGCATTGTGGTTGTTGTACTGTCACTCTTGTGCCCTTGTAGGATTGTTCCTAGATGCATATGCCTTGTGTGTTATGCATTGGTTGAGTGTTGAGCATACAAGTGTCTTGCCTTGTGCTTGTTAACTTGTATGCCCTTGTGTTCATTCCAAGTGTGAATGAGCACTGTGATCACTACCTTGTGGTGTTCACTTGGTTGATCAAGCCATGGTTTGTTTATTAACTCCATTTTTGCTTGATCTCATATTGCCTGTTTCATATGCATTTATAATTTTCTGCTTACAATGATCATGGTGTATTGTTGTGTTTCAGGAGTTTATGTTCATATGATTCAAGTGCTTCACAGCTTCTAGAGTTAGGTGTGAGTGAGTTTTGATCAACTGTTCCCAACTCACATGTTAAGTCTAGAGTCTGTTTTAGGGTTTTGTCACGGAATAGCCAAAGGGGGAGATTGTAAGGTTGAATTTATTTAACCATCTAATTGGCTTTATTCCGTGCCAAATTTGCTTGTAATTCAGCATTTAGTAACCCTGTATTTAGGTGGGATTGTTGTAAGGGTAGTGAGTGAGATAGAGTGAAGTTTGCTCAAGAGTGTGCAAGAAAACAGAGTGTCGCGGCTGGGACTCGCGGGTGGACTCGCGGCTTCAACCCGCCAGAAGATGCACACGTGCCAAGCATGCTGGAAGATGAACAGTCATGCTAGCTGGAGCACTACAGGACAAAACAGGACAACTGGCCATACGGTTAACTCGCGACTGGATCTCGCGACTTGGTCAAGCCGCGAGGTCAAGCCGCGAGCCACCCCTGTTTTGGAAAAACCTGACGTTTCGCATTCCTCTTCACTCCAGTATAAATACCCTTTTAACCCACGATTGAAAGAGAGTTTCCAGAGAGAATTTTGAGAGAGAAACCCTAAAGAAAAACCAGATTGTTTCACCCACAATCTCTACCTTAGAGTCTCATCAAATTCCCTCACTCTCTTCCTCTCCATTGTCAAATCCTTGAGAGGCATTATACCAAACCTGGTTCTCACCATTATCATCTCTGTGAGACAGACGTTTGGAGTTCTGGGAAGCAGTTAGGAAGGAGCCAATCTTCATTGGTTGATGCTACGGTGTAGTAGTGGAATCCGGAAAGCTAGAAAAGAAAAAGGTTCGGCGCAACCTCGTTGGAGCAAGAAACTTGGAGGGCTTAGGTGCATTGGGTAGATTAGGCTTGGAGGGTCTATTGCTGTCCTTGTATCCCAACTGTATTTTCTAGTGGATTGATTACCGCTTGGAGGGCGGCGGAGAGGTTTTTCGCCGAGGTCTTCGGTTTCCTCTTCGATAACACATCTGGTGTTATCTCTGTGTTTGCATCTTCCTTCCTCTCTATCTCTGCCTTTACTTTATCTGTTGTGGTTTATTTTGTTATGGCTTAGATAGTTGTTTAACCTATTCCATATTATAGCATATGTTAAGTTTCCGCACACTAGTTGTTTAACATATTGCTTGTGTTGTTTAAGTTGGTTTTTGGGGGTCTAAACGTTCAAAAGTGTTTTTGTACACGTTTTTGAACTTTCATAATCATTTGTTAAGGGATCATTTTAGGAATGTTTGAATATAAAAATAATGAGAAATCTAAAAAGTTGTAAAAAAAAAATCAATTACTTTTTTGCTTTTCCTATAAAAGGTTTCTAAAAATGTTTCATAAACCAAAGCCCTCAAGGCATCTGTTAACTTTTCCCTATCTTTAATATTAGTCTTTTAATTTTTATAGATACAACAAGGATGAGGGGGAACTTCGAATCCTAATTCTTTTTATAAAGGAGAATAGTCAATGATGAAAGCTTGGATTTGTGCTAAAACACGAGCTTGTTCAGACCCCAAATAAAAATTACGGCTAGATTGCTTTTACTCTACTTAGACTAAGTGCGAAATAAGAGTAACTAAGCGCAATGAACCAATAACACTACCCTAAGCCATATCCATTCATCATCAACAATAAAATGAAAGCTTAAAGAGTGGGGAAGAGATATGCAAACACAAGATAACACCAAGACGTGTTATCGAATAGGAAACCGAAGAACTTAGTAAAAAACCTCTCCGCAACCCTCCAAGTCCAAATCAATCCACTAGAAAATAAAGTTGGAGTACATGAATAACAAAAGACCCTCCAAACCTAGTCTACCCCATGTACTTGAGCCCTCCAAGCTCCTGCTACGAATGGACTTCTCAGAGTCTTATCTTCTCTAACTTTCCGAATCCTGCAATTCAACCCAATTGCATCCGCCAATGAATGGCTCCTTCCAATGCTTCCCAGCAGCACCAAAATCTTACTTTACACTGAGAATGGGTGTGGTAAGTTTTAGGGCTAGCAACCTCTCAAAGATCTAGAGATGGAGAGGTAGGAGTTAAGGAAAACCACAAGGAAATTAATGTGTAGATGATTGTGGGTATTACAATCTCTAACTCTTAAGCATATTTTCAATGGTTTTCTCTCTGAAAATCACTCCTTACACTTTATGGGTAAAAATGGTATATATAGTGTGGGTAAAGACTTGGTAAAGCAAAACACAACTTTTTGCCAAACAAAGACTTTCACGGGTTGGCCCTTCCTACAAGATAGTCGCGAAAATGACAGCCTGGCACAACTCTTCATCTTCCAGTCATATGCTCTACACGTGGCTTTTTCGCAAGTTGCTTCTCGCGAGCCAATTGCGAAATCCACTTGATCAACTTTTGAAGCTTGATTCTTCACTGATCTCTCACACTCAACCCTTAAAATTAAACCCACATACATACAAGGAAAATGATTGAAAGAATTACAATCAAATTTGGCACAGAATTAAAACTAACACAATATAGTTGGAAATCACAAATTTACAAATGACAATGCCACTAAATTAAGGTACTTGACTTTAACATCACTCTTAAGATAACACTAAAACAAATAAACAAAATAGAGAAATGGAGGTGATAGTTGCAACTTGCAACGCATACATTGATATGTTTCAAGAAAAAATGTTTTTAAGTGCATTTGAGAATGCTGGATTAGTAAGACTATAACCCCCATCAACAACCAGGTTCATCCCACTCACATACTTGGACTCATCACTCCCCAAATACAGCGCTGCCTCAGCAATATCTTCAGGCTCCAATACCACTCCCTTCAAGTTTGCACACGATGAAACCACATCCTCTACCTTATTCTTCTCCATCATCCCCATAGCTTTCCTTAGCATAGGAGTTGCAGTTGCAAAAGGAGACACACAATTAACCCTTATTCCATATTGTCCCAACTCCACGCTCAAGTTCTTAGTCATTCCCACCACAGCATGCTTTGATGCCACGTATGAATGTGGAATAACATCAGCCATTACTGAAGCCACACTTGAGGTGAAGAGAATGCTTCCTTTTTTAGCTGGAATCATAACCCTAGCAGCATGCTTGGCACCCAAGAAAGCACCAAAAACATTCACATCTAAAACCCTTTTGAAATCTTCATTTTCTGATTCTAAAATTCGCGCTTCCATGTTACCCGAAATGCCAGCATTGTTGAACATGATGTCCAACTTTCCATACTTGGATACAGCCATGTCCACAGTCTTTTTGACATCAGATTCATTTGTTACATCACAATGGATGTAAGAGATGGATTCAAAGCCAACGTCTTTGCAAACTAAGTGACCAAGCTCATCTTGGACATCTGCTATAAGGACCTTAGCACCATGTCGAACAAAAAGCCTTGCAGTGGTCTCACCGATGCCACTTGCACCACCGGTTATTAACGCAACCTTACCTTCTAATCTGCAAGGAGAAAGAGATAAGGAAACTAAAATTTATTAGTCTAAACTCTTAGCTGGTTTTTAATATAAAATAAATGATAGAAAGACTGAATTAGAGAACACAGAGTTTATAAAAGGTTAATTTGTTATAGTAATGCATACCTGTTGGTGACGGGAGTTGCTGAAGAATTAGCACTCATCTTTTCCTCAAAATTGATGTGAAATCTTCGCCAAATTGTAGATGCAAGTTACGTTTGTGAATGTCCCCTTCATTGTTTGTTGCTTCTTTATAGGGGAGAGGGTCAGCTGTATGCAACTTGAGCAAATTAAAAAAGGAAACGGGAAGGAGAAAAAAACAAAATCCTTACATCTTCTATTATGCTTCTTGTCATGTATTAAGATTCTACATAGCAGCCAATAGGTGAAGTCTTAGTTTTGAATAAGACGACTATCCTGAAATGCTACAGAAATCATAAATAAAAGTTTTGGTATTGAGAGAGTTTAATGGAAATTTATATGAATGAAGAAACTGATTTCCTCGTCTGCTTTTTTTGACGGCCAATAGGCAGCCATCGAAGCGGAAGACTGGAGAATAATAATTACTCGGCGAATAATTTACATTATCATATGAGACAAGAGAGTACAGCATGATTACTGCTGTTTTCTCTGTTGCATTAGGTCTGCTAAAGTGGACTCTTGTCAACAAAAAAAATATGGATACTCCACAATGTAATTGACTTTGTTGTTTTTAGAGGGATTCTTGTTGTATGTGGGGTAAGGATAGGCTTGAAGAGTTGTTACAGTCAAGACAGCATCTTTCATAGGAAAAGTTAGATATATGTGAGCATTTCTGATGCAGAGGATGTTCTCTGTTAGCTGTTGGTTAAGCCCAACTGGCTTGCTGTGCTGTAAATTATATACATAAAATAAAATTTCTATTTTGTTCTTTTGGGTAATTAAGGATAAATGTATTGAGATAGAGCAGAAGGGAACAAGAGGAATCTGCCCAAAGAGGGATAAAGTTAACTGAAATTGAAGAGAAGAGTGTGAATCTCATGATTGTCTGGGTCATTTATGAATCGATCACTATCACCAAAAGGTTTTACAGTAGGTCATGTATGAATAAAATTTCTATTTCAATCTTGTTACTTTTCTTGTTCAGAATTATCACCAAACCAACTTGTTTTACCTTTCTCAGAGTGAGTCTTCACTTGAATACTCTTTAAGGATTGTGGAGTAACTCCTCATGAATTACTCTAAAGCCTTGTGGGAGTAATATCTCAGATGTTAATCCAATTATTTTATACTCTTTATACTCTAAACCCTGTATTTAGTTTGACGATTTGAAATTGTTTTTATACTCTTTATAATGACCTGGAATTTGTCTGATTAAGACAATAATTGTTTTGGCTGTGTCCTTGACCATGGCAAAAAACTTTATCTAGATACCAAAATTGGTTGAAAGTAACATATTTTTTGTATCACCAACCTGACCCTCTCCCACGGTCCCAGAGCCAGAGTCAAAGTTTGTCTGATTCGCTTGTAATAAATTAATAAAATATCGTAGTAGGTAGATGTATTTGGGCTTTTTCTTATTTCATTTTCTATTGTGTTAAGTTCAGTATATGTGGTTTTTTTTTTTTTTTTTTTTGACAATTTTTTTATCATCTTTGATCGATCTGGGTTTTCTTCTCTATCTTAACCACAATGGAGAACATTTGCATAGCTGCCATCAATTCCTTTCCTTTTGCATATTAAAGGCTATTAGTCGCAGACCCACGCGATGTGTGAGAATAAATAATAATTTTGTATAGTAATATAATGTATAATTTGTTCTCTAAAATTTGTTGAAGATAATTTATTTTCCCTAAAAATTAAACAATTTCCATTTGGTCTAATTTGGTCTACTTCAATCCAATTTGGTCGGGCCACTCGGTCAATTTCAGTCCCCTTTAGTCCATTTTAGACTAATTAGGCCTTAAGTTGATTCTTTTTGTAGGTTGTTGTGGGTGAAAGGAGAGTACGCCCCGGCCGAGTGGACCATGACAAAGAAAAGTAGAGTCACTACCTAGATTAGGTCTATGAACCATATTGGGCCTTTTGGGCCACGCACTTGTATACATAGGTCTGCATACCAAATTATGGGTCTGGAGTTTGAGTACGGCTTGAGAAGGTATTAGGCACCCAAGATCACCTGGCTTGTGGGCCAACCTTCATTATGTGTTACTATGCCATATTTAAATAAAGAAGTTATTAAAAGAGCCCTAATCCTTAACCTAAATATACATCATGCACTTAAATAAAATAACATACACAACATGTTAAAGATCACATCACAATATAAAAGGAAACAAATAAAACACAATCAAACATATAAATTAAACATGGAAAGATAACAATTAAATAAAACACAAAAGGAAATATCATAGATAAACCAAACATGGAAAATAATTAAACACAAGTAAATAACATAAACATAGTCAAACAAAATCGAACAACATGTGAAAAATTATTAAAATAATAAAAACAAGATTTTCGCCCTAATCCGGGTTTGGGGTGCATACGCATACTCAACTATGCATATGCATGGTCAAACCATGTGCACGCATACTCGAAGATGTGTACACATCCTTTAACACAAAACTAAAAAATCACATTTTTATTAATTTAATCATTCAAAGATATTAAAACAGAAATCAAACAAGCATGTTAGAACCCTAAACACTAAACCAGCATAAAGAAAATAACAAAAAGCATCAACATAAACAAATAAAAATAAAACAAATCAAACAAGTATAATAAACTACATAAAATAAATACACATGTTAAACTTTACATAAAACCAAAATAATAAAACAAGAACAACCAAAATAGATTATAAACAACCTAAAATCATATTAACACATATTAAAAGAATTAAAATCAACAAACCAATCAAAATAAATCAATATAAAATCTATGTTAAGAAACTCGTATGAATCCTATCAAACAAAGAAAGAATTCATGGGAAGAACACTCACCTTGCTTAGGATTATGAGTTTGAGATTATTTAACTGATCCCTCAATGCCTACAACTGTAAGGTTAAATTTATTCAACCATCTAATTGGCTTTATTCCGTGCCAAATTTGCTTGTAATTCAGCATTTAGTAACCCTGTATTTAGGTGAGTTTGATGAAAGGGTAGTGAGTGAGATAGAGTGAAGTTTGCTCAAGAGTGTGCAAGAAAACAGAGACTCGCGGCTTGGCCTCGCGGGTGACTCGCGGCTGCAAGCCGCCAGACGCAGTACACGTGCCAAGCATGCCGAAAGGTGAACAGTCATGCTAGCTGGAGCACTACAGGACAAAACAGGACAACTGGCCATACGGTTATCTCGCGACTTAGTCAAGCCGCGAGCCACCCCTGTTTTGTAAATCCTGACGTTTCACATTCCTCTCCCACTCCAGTATAAATACCCCTTTTACCCACAAATGTAAGAGAGCTTCCAGAGAGAATTCTGAGAGAGAAACCCTAAAGAAAAACAAGATTGATTCACCAACAATCTATATATTAGAGTCTCTTCAAATTCCTCAACTCTCTTCCTCTCCATTGTCAAATCCTTGAGAGGTATTTTACCAAACCTTGTTCTCACCATAATCATCACTGTGAGAGAGCTGTTTGGATTTCTGGGAAGCAGTTAGGAAGGAACCAATCTTCATTGGTTGATGCTACGGTCTAGTAGTGGAATCCGGGAAGCTAGAAAAGAAAAAGGTTCGGCGCAACCTCGTTGGAGCAAGAAGCTTGGAGGGCTTAGGTGCACTGGGTAGATTAGGTTTGGAGGGTCTATTGCTGTCCATGTATCCCAACTATATTTTCTAGTGGATTGTTTACCGTTTGGAGGGCGGTGGAGAGGTTTTACGCCGAGGGCTTCGGTTTCCTCTTCGATAACACATCGCGTGTTGTCTTTGTGTTTGCATCTTCCTTCCCTTTATCTTTGCCTTTTATTTTCTGCTATGAATGTGATTTTAATTGGTTTAGATTATTTACCAATTCTGTATTAAGCTTATGTTCATGTTCCACACATTAATTGTTTGATATAAAGCTTGTCTTGGTAAGTTATATTTTGGGGGTCTAAACTTCAAGGGTGTTTATATACATATTTGAACTTTCAACAACAAAAATATTAGATTGAGGGAACAAAGGAATTAAAGAAAACAATAATTTTAGGAATCAAAACTCAAGAATAAAGTTTAATTGAAAAAGTGTTTTGAGAAATCAAATTAAAACATCAGTTTCTACCTTAGAACTAACTAAAGAGAGGTTTTTAATTTGTAAAAAACGTGCTAAGGGGCTGTCCTAGGGTTTTGAAAAGGGAATTAGGGTTCTAGAGAAGATGGAGGCCTAAAAATAACTCTCTCTAGCTAGAGTTTTGATTGGAGACATAAGGTGAATATTTATAAGCTAAAATTAGGGTTTAGGGCTTTTCAATGATCTTTGGACATTCCCAATGGTCTAAGGGCCGGCCCACATCAAAGCATGATGTTTTGGGCCCTTAAAATGAAGTTTTAAAACCCAGAAAATCAGACTATTCAGTTGGCCCAATTTCAAATGGTCATAACTTACTTGATATAAGTCCAAATTAGGCAAATTTGCATTCCAATTGAAGACCAGGATGTCTACTTTCCAATGAAATAAATCTCACTCAAATATTCTTTGTGAATAAAAATTAATGGTCAAAACAATGAGCAGAGGTCATTTTTCAGTATCTATTTCAAAGTGATTTGAACACTTTTGAGTTATGATTACTTTCAAACTATTATGAACTCTTTCATTACCTTTGGTTGACATATGTCAAGCTCATCATTGAGGTTGGGGACCAAAATTTATTAATGGGTACAAAATGCAGTGTCTGCAATTGCATTTTCAAATTTAGATTAAAATTTCATTTTTTTTCTTAATTTTTGGTTGAAAAGTATGAAATTGTATTATATTTGGGCTAAACTCTTTAGTTTTGAATTAAAAAATATAAAGAAAATAGACATTAGAAATTAGAAATATGAGCCCTAAAAATGCAATAAAATGATAATATTCAAAAGTCTTATTTGGTCCACATTGGTTCTATTCGGTCCAATTCAGTCCTATTTGGTCCATATGGTCCTATTTAGTCCATTCAATCCACTAAAATTCTATTTGGTCCATTTGGTCTTCTTCAGTCCACTTTGGTCATATTCAGTCCACTTGGTCTGCATTGGCTCTATTCGGTCCACATCGGTCCTATTTTGTCCACTTCGGACCATTCTGTACACTTCAGTCCTACTCAGTCCACCTTGGTCCTATTTGGTCCACTTTGGTCCTATTCAATTCTGTAAGGTTGAATATATTCAATCATGTGTTGGCTTTATTCCATGCCAAATTTGCTTGTAATTCAGCATGTAGAAACCCTGTATTTAAGTGGGAATAATGTAAGGATTGTGTGTGAGAGAGTGTGAAGAAACTCAAGTTGTATGGTTTCAAGAGGAGTCTCGCGACTAGACCTCGCGACTAACTCACGATTGGCAAATCGCCACACATGTGAAGCATGCAAGGAGCTGAAGGGTCATGACAACTGGAGCACTATAGGACAAAAAGTACAATTTGGCCTGGAAGTTATCTCGCGACTCAAACTCACGACTTGTTCTAGTCACGAGGCCAAGTCGCTAGAATGCCCTATTTGGATGAAAACTAACTTTTCACATTCCATCTCATACCCTACTATATATAACCTTATACCCACGAAATGTAAGTGTGGGTATTCAGAGAGAAAACCCTAAGAGAGGTTTCTACAACACACCCACCTCATTAGAGAGAGAGCTACTCATTCTTAAAGAAAAATATTTGTAGTCTCTTCTCATTCCCTCTCCCATTGTTATACCTATTGAGAGGAGATTTGTACTTAAATATTACCTACACCCATTTAGAGTGTTGAGTGTTTTTGGAGCTTTAGGAAGCATTGGAAGATGCCAAGGATGACGGATGTAATGGGCTATTGCAGGATCCAATAAGCTAGAGAAGACAAGATTCGGCATAACCCTGTTGGAGCAAGAATCTTGGAGGGCTTAGGTGCACTGGGTAGATTAGGCTTGGAGGGTCTTCTGCTATTCATGTATCTCAACTTCATTCTCTAGTGGATTATTGACCGCTTGAAGGGTGGCGGTGAGGTTTTTCGCCAAGTACTTCGGTTTCCTCTTCAATAACATATCGTCGTGTTATCTTTGTGTTTGCATCTTTCTTCCCTTACTCTTTACCTTCTAATTACTATTGTAGTTGTGATTAATTTCAGTTTAGAGTGTTTTACCAATTCTATTTTAGTTCCGCACATATATTGTTTGTGTATAAGCTTGTGTTGGTAATTTTATATTTAGGGGTCTAAACGTTCATTGGTGTTTTACACACTAATTGAACTTTCAGATTCACATTGATCTTATTTGGTCCACCTCGATCTTATTCGGGCCATTCAATCCATTTTGTCCACTTTGGTTCTATTCGGTCCATTATGTCCACTTCAGTTCTATTCGGTCAACATTGGTCATATTTAATCCATTCTGTCTACTTTGGTCCTAATCTGTCCATTTGTTCTTATCCGGTCCATTTTGGTCCTATTCGGTCCCATTAAGTCCTATTCGGTCCACCTTGTTCCTATTCGATCTATTCAGTCCACATTGGTCCTATTCAGTCCATTATGTCTACTTTTGACCTAATTTGTCCATTTGTTCTTATTTGGTCCACTTTGGCCCTATTTCGTCCCATTAGGTCCTATTCAGTCCATTTGGTCCACCTTGTCCCTATTCAATCCTATTCTATTTGTTCAGTCCATTTTGTTCCAATTCGGTCCATTCAAACCACTTCGGTCCATTTTGATCCACTTTGATTCATTTTTGTGCACTAACATAATGGGAAAAGATATGTTTAGGTTGAAAGCACTTATTTGAAATCCCAATTTATCAACAACAAAAAAATATAAATCCCAAAACTCATAATATCTAAAATCTTAAACATAGTATTTATTGTTGTTACACTTTTGTTGAGCCACATTAATGTAGCATTTCAGTCCACTTCAGTACAGCTAAATTTAAGAGAAAGTATTTTTAAACATAAAGATTATGAATATACAAATGTAATCTTTAGGGCAAGTTATTCATTTGTTTTAACGTCATTACTTTTAAATGAATTGTACGAGGTTAATTAAACATTTTAAGGGAAAAAAAAGTGTGTATATATATATATGTATGTATATATGTATAATTTTTATGTAAATAAATTATTCAAATTATTCATTCTCTTAAAAAAGATTATCTTGATAATCAAAACTCATATCAAACTTATATTGAATGTGTATAATTTATTCTCTAAATTTTATTGTATAGTTTGTTCTCCCTAAAAATTAAACAATTTCAAAAAGTAATTTCCATCATTCTATTTTTACAAATATATAATTTTATAATTTTGATGTTTTTGATTGAAATTATTCTTTTTTGAAATGGTCCATATTATTCTAACTACTTTTATTATGCATTATTTATTCTTAATTTCTTGCTTTCCCCAGTGCCAATGTTAACCCAATTTTAGTCTTAGCAAAAAGACACAATTTACTCAAAAAAATTTCAGACTAAGCAAAGAGAAAGAGGGCTTCTGTGAAAGTCTTGAAGGAGAGGTACAAATTAGTTCTTGATATTACAAATTTACTAAAATTTCCAGTGATTAAAGTAGTACTAATTACTTGAAAAAGAGCTTATTTAGTTTTTGTTGATAATTCTAATATGTTGATATAAAGCTAGAGTCTTGGTAATGAAAAACTGCAATATAAATTGGTTTTAGGTAGAGGGTACAAAGAGTGTTACACACTATTTGTGTTTAAGGACCAATAATTTTCTTGGATGTGTTTGGTATTAGCCCAAATCTCAGGGTAGTTGACTGGAATAGCACTCCTAATTCTCTTTTGTAGGATGAAAACGTTTTAGCTATTAGATTTAGATTTTTGCATTTGTGCATGTACATTTGTGTGTACCCTCGAGAACTTAATAAATTGATGATAAATTGATGACAAATTGATGAGTGAATGATGATTTTCACCTCAATATGAAAATAAGTTAAAAAGAGATGTGAAAAAAGATTGTGATACTAAGTTATGTACATTAATAAGACTGTTAATCAAAATAAACTTGTTGACCTCCGTTTAGTAATTCATACTTCAACTATCTTTTCTCCACTTGTAGAGACTAGCTTTATTTCTCTTGTCCTTAATATGGCTTGAAGATAGATATATGTATGAAATTTTGTAGCCACTTGATCTTGAACATCTTAAGAAGATCATAGGATTGTTTATAGAGGGAAGGCATGGATTACGTGGTTCGGCCTACGTTCACATAAGAAAGTCCTTAACAATTACATCTTTACTATACTGAATACAATTTTATAATAAACTCAAAGTGAGATATTTATGGGATACTAAATCCTAAACTAGCCATACATAATATATGGTTAATAAATTTGTTGTACAAGTAAAATACTTTGATAATAAATTTGCAGTACAAGTAAAATACTTTGCTTGCAAACTAAGGATGGTCTTGTGCCTTTATTAGGATTAGGCTTGTTATCTTAAACATATTTTTTTTTCTTTTTTGCATAAACATGTAGATAGCTTTAGTTATCATTTTTCTTAAATCACGCCGGTCAAATAGTCAATTTGATTATCTATATGATTGTGACTCAATTAGACACAAAGTTTTATTTAATGCCAGGAAATTTCTTTTCATATGCTTATGTTTAGATCTTTATAATTTGAGAAGTGCATTTATAATATTTTCACAACAAATCTTAGTTGATAAGTTATAAATATAACACTTAAAGATTTTTTTGTGATTGTGGACATAACATTTCTCTTATAATTTTGTCAAAAGATTTAAAATTGATTTATACACTTTCGAATGACCTTAAATTAATCTGAATAAGACATTAGCTATTTTTGCTGTCTTTTACGTTGGTAGACAACTTCAGATGCTAAAATTAGTTTAAAGTAACTTATTTATTGTATCACTACCCCCGCCACCTCTCCATCACCAAACCCAGCCTTCCTGTAAATCACATCTTCAATTTGGCGGAGATCTTCCATAAATTTTAAGGAAAAGATGAGTGCTAATTCTTCAGCAACTCCTATCACCAAAAGGTATTATTACAACAAAACTTTCATAGACTCTGTGTTCTCTAATTCACATTCTTTCTATCATTTATAATATATTAAAAACTAGATAGGAGTTTAGACTAATAAATTTTAGTTTCCTTATTTCTTTGTCCTTGCAGATTAGATGGTAAGGTAGCATTAATAACTGGTGGTGCAAGTGGCATAGGTGAGAGCACTGCAAAGGTCCTAATAGCAAATGTCCAAGACGAGCTTGGCCACTCAGTCTGCAAAGACATTGGCTCTGATTCCATCTCTTACATCCATTGTGATGTAACAAATGAATCTAATATCGACAAGGCCGTGGACATGGCTATATCCAAGTATGGAAAACTTGATATCATGTTCAACAACACTGGCATATCAAGCAACATTGGATCACAAATTTTAGAATCAGAAAATGAAGATTTCAAAAGGGTTTTAAATGTCAATGTTTTCGGTGCTTTCTTGGGTGCAAAGCATGCTGCTAGGGTTATGATTCCAACTAAAAAAGGAAGCATTCTCTTCACTGCAAGCCTAGCTTCAATAATGGCCAATGATGTTTCACATTCATACGTGGCATTAAAGCATGCTATGGTGGGAATGGCTAAGAACTTAAACGTGGAGTTGGGATAGTATGGAATAAGAGTTAATTGTGTGTCTCCCTTTGCAGTTGGAACTCCTTTGGCAAGAAAATTTTTAGGGGTGGAGAAGAATAAGTTGGAGGAAGTAGCTTCATCATGTGCACACTTAAAGGGAGTGGTATTGGAACTTGAAGATATTGCAGAGGCTGCGCTGTATTTGGGGAGTGATAAGTCTAAGTATGTGAGTGGATTGAACCTGATTGTTGATGGGGGTCATAGTCTTACCAATCCTGTTTTCTCAAACGCTATGAAAAGCCTTTTTTTTTGCATTTAAGAACTCTGGATTATTAAGACTATAACCCCCATCAACAACCAGGTTCATCCCACTCGCATACTTAGACTCATCACTTCCCAAATATAGCATTGCCACAGCAATATCTTCAAGCTCCAATACCACTCCCTTCAAGTTTGCACACAATGAAACCACATCCTCCACCTTATTCTTCTCCATCATCCCTATAGCTTTTCTTAGCATAGGAGTTGCAGTTGCAAAAGGAGACACACAATTAACTTTTATTCCATACTGTCCCAACTCCACGTTCAAGTTCTTAGCCATTCCCACCACATCATGCTTTGATGCCACATGTAAAGTTGAATTTAATCAACCATCTTATTGGCTTTATTCCGTGTCAAATTTGCTTGTATTTTAGCATTTAGAAACTCTGTATTTAGGTGGGATTAATGTAAGAGTAGTGTATGAGAGAGTGTGAAGAAAAGTTCAAGAGTGTGCACTCAGCAGGGCCTCGCAACTGGATCTCGTGACTGGCTCGCGGCTGGCAAGTCACCAAAGCTAGCACACGTGTGAAGCATGCAGAGGAGTTGAAGAATCACGCCAGCTAAAGCACTACAGGATAAAACTTCCAATCTGGCCAGGCAGTTAGCTTGCGACTTAAACTCACAACTCAGTCAAGTCGCGAGGTCAAGTTGCCAAACCATTCTGTTTGGGAAAAACTGACCTTTTGCATTCCAAACACACACCAGTATAAATACCCCTTATACCCATGTATTGTAGAGAGCTTTCAGAGAGAATTTTGATAATAAAAAAAAAAACCCTAGAGAAAAATAAGATTGACTCATCCACAATCTTCATCCTTTAATTCTCCAAATTCCTCTACTCTCACCCTCTCCATTGTTACATCATTGATAGGTACATTAGCCAAAACTTTTTCTCACTATACCCATATTTGTGAGAAGGTTATTTGGTTCTTGGAAAGCAGTTAGGAATGGACCAATTGATATTGGTTGATACTATGGGCTATAGCGGAATCCGGTAAGCTAGAGAAGACAAAGGTTCGGCGTAACCTTGTTAGAGCAAGAAACTTGGAGGGCTTAGGTACACTGGGTAAATTAGGCTTGGAGGGTCTTCTGTTGTTCATGTATCCCAACTTCATTCTCTAGTGGATTATTAACCGCTTGGAGGGCGGCGGAGAGGTTTTACGCTGAGGACTTCGATTTCTTCTTCGATAACACATCGCTATGTTGTCTTTGTGTTTGCATTTCTCTTCTCTTAATCTTTTTCATTTAATTTCTGCTGTGATTGTGATTTTATTTGGTTTAGATTATTTTATCAATTCTGTTTTAGCTTATTTTCACATTCCGCACATACATTGTTTGATAATAAGCTTTAATTGGTAATTTGTAATTTGAGGGTCTAAACGTTCAATGTGTTTTACACACTATTTGAACATTCAATTGGTATCAAAGTGGGTGCACTTGCTGTGGTTTAAATACCTAAGTGTGATCCTTGATGCCTTGTGTTATTTGCCATGGATAGTGCTTTATATGCCTCTATGCATGTTTTAGATGTTGATGAATGTAACATGCCACGTGTTTGTGAAAATGTCTCTATGAGTGATGATCCTCATGATTGTGATGCTATGTTACATGAATCTTTGGGTGTTGTTGATATTCCTAACATCAAACTCTTCAAGAAAAAGGTTAAGAAGTTTCATAAAGATTTGAGCAAGTTATTTTGTGAAAAAGATGATTTGATTGCTAAGCTCAATGAATCCAACAAATTGGTTGAAAAATATAAGAAACTTGCTGAAAATCCTTTTGAAAAGCTAAAAGATTTTGAATGTTTGAATATGGACTTGGATGCTAAACTTGTTTTGTCTAACAAACTTGTTGATGAACTAAAATGTGAGAATGAATCTCTGAAAATGCATGCCAAGTGTTTGATTACTAAACCTATTGCTAAAAAGGATGATAACACTTGTTGCAATCATGTTATGGTACCCAATTTTGTGCCTATTATGTGTTCTACCTCAAAGGACAAATCGGTGTACGTTCCTCCACACAAAAGAAATCAAAAGATGGAGAGAAAGGCTCTTAAGTCAAAGCCTCCGTTTAGGTCTCAACTTAAGGTTTTGAATGGATCTAAGTTTGTTCCAACTTGTCACCATTGTGGTGTGATTGGTCATATAAGACCTCAATGTCATAAGTTGAAGAGAGAACAAAACCAAGTTGCTAGATCCATTCCCAAAAAGCCTAGTGGACCTAAAAACATTGTGTGTCACCATTGTGGTGCTTTTGTTCATCTAAGACCTCATTGCTCTAAGTTTCATGCTCTTAAAAGAATCAAAAGAAAAGAGAAACTTGAGCTTCATGGAAGTTGTGCTAAAAAGGGTAAACCGGATTTGAGTGAAAATAGCATGTTGTTAAAGAAAGTGTTTAATGCTCTTAACTCCTTGTCTATGTGCATCTTCGATTCTCATTCTTCCAACCCTCGTCTCACTTTTCATGAGACATTCATTCCAAACAATTGTTCCATTTGGATGAGAAAGAGTTCCTATGGTTGAGCTTTTGGTCCTTGATCTAATTCTTTCGATCTTTGTAGGACCCTTTATGCATTGAATGTCATATCTTTATGCATTTTGTGCATCTTGCATTTCTTTTTATGCATTGTTTCTATTTTGATCTTACTTTTATGTTTTAGTTTTGTGTAAGTAAAAAATCCAAAACCACATAAAAAGTGAAAAATTCAAAAAGTTTGATCGTATATGTTTAAACACATATCACACGTGAGTTTTGCCTTGTACCTCCGTATAAATGGCTTTGTGCATTTACGAGCTTAGCTTGTTCTTTATGCACTTATATCTCTGTGAGAAAAATCTTGACATCTATGTGTGATTGTTATAAATCGATCTTCAAGTTTGTCATGAATGATTAGTCAACAGTCTTGTTGATTTTGATACATGTGTAGACTTATGCCTATATCTCTTGCCACTCTTTATTTATTATTATTTTTTTTTTTTTTTTTTTTGGCTTAAAGAGCTCAACCAATGTAAATCTCAATATGAAAAGAGATAATGAGCTGCAAAAGTCATCGCACATACTAGTGTTCGATTAGGAAAAAAGGAAAGCGACTTTTATGAAAATGTATGATGCCCAAAAAATCAAAGGCTTGTTCATCAAATTGAAATATCAAAAATATCAGACATCAATCTCAAAATGAGATGTATTGATTCAAAATGATCAAATATTATGAATTGTAAAGAAGCCAAATGAAAAATTTCAAAGATATGTAATCATTTTCTTGTGGGAGGTCATATATGTTCATTTCTATAATTGAGATAGACCACTTGACTTAGTACTAGTTGTATATGACTTTATTGAATTGATCATTGAAACTTCATTCTAGACTAAATTCTAGACTAAGGACTATTCCACATTTGATACACACACACAACACACATGCCTAATGTTCAATGAATGCCTTATTCATTTGTTCAATTGTACTTGTCTAAATGTGATGTGTGTGTGCTCATCTATATATGGATCAAATCAAAAATATTTTTGATCATTTTATATGTATTTGGAAGTGATTTTTATCACTCTTTGTGTTCATGTTTAGAACTTACTTGGTTTTTCATTGTTTAAACATGTTTTGTGTTGAAAAACATGTGTAAGAATTTTTTGCTACTCATTTTGGCTACTCTTGGGAGTAGCAAGTTTTGGCTACTCGTTTTGGCGACTTGTCTAGTCGCGAAATCCAATCACGAGCTTACACAGAATGGTTTCACGACTCACTCGCAACTCATCTCGCGACTCGCCAATCGCGAAACGCCCAAAAACAACTTTTTAAAGAGCTTTTCGTGGGAAACCTATTTTAAACCTCTCCCATCCTCTCTAAAACCCCTCTTTCAATATTTTTACATCAAAACCCAATCAATTTGAATGGTTTTTCATTCCATTAACATCTCTAAGGTAATTCTAAACTCTTTTCTTTGATTTTGATCCTTAGATTATGTTTTGGAGAGTTTTTGTGCTCTTGGTTGGGATTTTCATCATAAGGGTTGGGGAAACTTAATTTTTGTCAAATTTTTGTATGGGATTGGTTTCTTTTGGATTTGTTTTGGATGTTGGCCCCTTATGGCAAAAAGAACATGTATTAAAGGTGGATTTCATGATGTTCATGCATTGTTTGCATGCTAGGTGTTTGATAAAATGTCTCTTAGACATTTTCTCACTTGTTTGGGGTTTCACTTGTTTGGCGCATTGGTTGTGTATTTAACACACCTTGCCCCACATGTGCATTTTTCATGCTTTGGTCATGCATTGCACATAGCCACCTCTTGCACGCACCTTTGCTACCCTTGTCATGCATTGATTTATATCTTGTTTCTTCATCTTAGTATGTCATGTTTATCTTATACTTTGTAGCATTTTGTTTTGTCTTAGATTTGAGCTTCTTTTTCTCATTCATCTCGCACCCCTCATGCATCATTATCATTGTTCGTACCTTCATCTCTTGCCATTTTTACTCCTTAACCCCTTTGTCTATTCATGTCAAAAAGGGAGAGAGTATACTCTAGAGTAGTATACCGGAGAGTTTTATCATTTCTATATGACTCTTGTGCACATTCTTAGGAAGAGAAATTCTATTTCTTGTGCACATTTGTAGGCGGAAAGATATTACATAGGGAGATGCATATACCAAGGGGGAGAAGACATTGTGTTAATAAGAAAACTTTGTTTTGTTTGTGTTTCTTTATGTTCATTTTCTTGTTTGCTTTATAATGCTTTGAATTATGTTTATTATCTATGCTTTGTTATTTTCATTGCATCGTGTTTGTATGTTGGACATGCATACATCCTTATGCTATTGTGCTTAATTGAATGCATGTTCGGGTGATCATTTGCTTTACTATGTGATCATTGTAGTCATTTCTTTATGACTGTTTTGGTATATGATCAAGTTGTTCATATGTTTCACATCATGTTTACTTGATCACAATTTTCTTGTTACATTATACTTGTCCTTTTGTTACTTGTTTTACCTTGAGGGTCTAATGTGTTTTGTGCAAATGTTTCAGGTTACAAGTATATATGTTCCAAGTTCATCTCAGCTTCTATGATTCATGATAGGGGGAGTGATATGATAGGGGAAGAAAGAGAGAAAGAGTTTTGTGTTATATTAACTATGTTTTTGTTTTGCTCATAGTTCATGATTATGCTTAGCTATTAAAAATATTTTTTACTTTGTACCCATGCTTTGTAGCTTAATACTTGTTGTTAAATGTTATACATTTTTTTTAAGTACATCACTCTTGTGCCCTTGTTGGATTTTATATCCTTGATACAATTTCCTTGTGTTGTTGTATCGATTGAGTGTTGGTCATGCAAATGATACACTTTGCATTGAGCTTATTAGCTTGCATGTCTAGATATTCATTCCTTGTGTGAATGAGCATTGTGGTCGCTATTTATAGTGATTGTTCATTTTTGGTCAAGCCATGCTTTACTGCTTTAATCTATATTGCTTAATCGCATTGTGCTAGCTCCATATGCATTACAAGTTTTCTGCATACAATGATCATATTGTGTTGTTGTTTTTCAAGAGATACTTGTTCTTATGGTTCAAGAGCTACACAGATTCTAGAGTTAGATGTAAGTGAGTTTTGTTTAACTATTCTCAACTCACATGTTAAGTCTAGAGTTTGTTTTAGGGTTTTGTCACGGAATAGCCAAATGAGAAGATTGTAAGACTGAATTTAATCAACCATCTTGTTGACTTTATTCTGTACCAAATTTGCTTTTCAGCATTTAGAAACCCTATACTTAGGTGAGATTCATGTAAGGGTAGTGTGTGTGAGAGAGTGTGAAGAAAAGCTCAAGAGTGTGCATTCAGCAGGGCCTCGCGATTGGATCTCGCGACTGGCTTACAGCTAGCAAGTCGCCAAAGCTCACACACGTGTGAAGCATGCAAAGGAGCTGAAGAGTCACACCAGCTAATACACTACAGGACAAAACTTTCAATCTGGCCAGGCAGTTAGCTCGCAACTCAATCAAGTCACGAGGTCAAGTCGCCAGACCACTCTGTTTGGGAAAAACTGACCTTTCACATTTCAAACACACACCAGTATAAATAACCCTTATAACCATGTATTGTAGAGAACTTCCAGAGAGAATTTTGAGAGAAAAACCCTAGAAAAAAATAAGATTGACTCATCCACAATCTTCATCCTTTTATTCTCCAAATTCCTCTACTCTCACCCTCTCTATTGATACATCCTTGAGAGGTACATTAGCCAAAACTTTTTCTCACCATACTCATATCTGTGAGAAGGTTATTTGGTGCTTGGGAAGCAATTAGGAAGGGACCAATTGATATTGGTTGATGCTATGGGCTATAGTGGAATCCGGTAAGCTAGAGAAGACAAAGGTTCGGCATAACCTTGTTGGAGCAAGAAGCTTGGAGGGATTAGGTACACTAGGTAGATTAGGCTTAGAGGGTCTTCTGCTGTTCATGTATCCCAACTTCATTCTCTAATGGATTATTGACCACTTGGAGGGCGGCAGAGAGGTTTTACATCGAAGATTTCGGTTTCCTCTTCGATAACACATCGCTATGTTGCCTTTGTATTTGCATCTCTCTTCCCTTAATCTTTGCCATTTAATTTCTGCTGTGGTTGTAATTTTATTTGGTTTAGATTGTTTTATCAATTCTGTTTTAGCTTATTTTCATATTCCGCAAATACATTGTTTGATAATAAGCTTTAATTGGTAATTTGTAATTTAGGGGTCCAAACGTTCAAGGTGTTTTACACACTATTTAAACATTCACCACATATGAATATGGAATGTTAGGATCATATTTTATATGTAATTGGTTAATCCTTTATCAAAATGCACTTTACTTATAAAGTGGGTAGATCTAAGTTGGGTTTGATACACAATAAATGGTTGTATTAAAGACATGAAGATTGATCCAATAAACAATTGAAGAAAAGCTGTTTTACTGAAACTCAGTAGATAGCTCAACAGATGGCATCTATCGAGATATACTGGGCAAGTTCGACACTAACTTGATCTATCGAGCTTTACAAATTCAGAATTTCCAGATCTGAATTTTGGCCCATGTTGATGTATTTGTTTAGGGTTTTTTTCTCACAACCCTAGACATATATAAGGTTTATTTTAAAAGCCGTCACACACGAAAACAAAGACCAAGAGCTTTATTTTCTTTGTGAGAAGCTACTGCGTTTATACGTCATAGAGTTTTGTAACCAAGTGCTTCCTGATCTTCATTATTGATGAAGTGAAGAACTTTGTAGCCAACAACATCCATTCAAGTTGCTGGAGTTAGTCATGTACTGGGATCTGTGCAAAAGTATTAGTCACAGATTGGAGATTTTTGTATCAAGGGAAAGAAGGCTACTACAAGATCAAGTCAAATTGGGTATTGGAGCAAGGATTAAACTGTAGGTTCGTATTTTGAGATAGGCCAGGGTAGTGGTAAGATTACTTATACTTGTAACCACTTAATTGTTAATTAGTAGATTTTTGGGAGTGGTGACCTTAAAATCACCTAGTAAGGTTTTTGTCTTGTGAGAGGTTTTCTCCATTTGTCAACAAATCACCAAGTCAATTTAATTTTCACTGCATTTATTTTATTTGGTGATTTGTTGGTGCCTCCATGATTTGCATGTAATTTGACTTAATTAATCAACTTGGATAATTGAATTAATTAACCGAGGTCAATTTATCTTAACCCAACATGGAACATCATCAGCCATTACCGAAGCAATGCTTGAGGTGAAGAGAATGCTTCCTATTTTAGCTAGAATCATAACCCTAGCAACATGCTTGGCACCCAAGAAAGCACCGAAAACGTTCACGTCTAAAACCCTTTTGAAACCTTCATTTTCTAATTCTAAAATTCCTGATTCAATGATATCAAGCTTTCCATACTTTGGATATATATATAGCCATGTCCACGGCCTTTTCGACATCAGATTCATTTGTTACATCACAATGGATGTAAGAGATGGATTCAGAGCCTATGTCTTTGCAAACTGAGTGGCCAAGCTCGTCTTGGATATCTGCTATTAAGACCTTTGCACCATGTCAAACAAAAAGCCTTGCAGTGGTCTTACCTATGCCACTCGCACCACCGGTTATTAATGCTACCTTACCTTCTAATCTGCAAGGAGAAAGAGATAAGGAAACTAAAACTTATTAGTCTAAATTCTTAGCTAGTTTTTAATAAAATATAAATGATAGAAAGACTGTGAATTAGAGAACACGGAGTTTATAAAAGTTTAATTTGTTATAGTAATACGTACCTGTTGGTGATGGCAGTTGCTGAAGAATTAGCACTCATCTTTTCCTTAAAATTGATGTGAAATCTTCGCCAAATTGTAGATGAAAGTTACGTTTGTGAATGTACCCTTCATTGTTTGTTGCTACTTTACAGGGGAGAGGATCAATTATATGCAACTTAAGCAAATTAAAAAAGGAAACAGGCAGGAGAAAGAAACGAAATCCTTACTTCTTCTATGATGCTTCTTGTTATGTATTAAGATTCTACATAGCAGCAAATAGGTGAAGTCTTAGTTTTGAATGAGGCAACTAGCCTGAAATGCTACAGAAATCATATACAAAAGTTTTGGTATGAGATAGTTTAATGGAAATTTATAAAAATGAAGAAATTGATTTCCTCAGCTACTTTCTTGCTTTCCCCGGTGCCAATAAGTACTGCTCTATAAACAAAAAGAAATGCTAACCCAATTTCAGTCTTAGCAAAGATCTACGCAACATTTACTCATAAAATAATTTCAGACTATGCAAAGAGAAAGAGGGCTTCTGTGAAAGTCTTAAAGGAGAGGTACAAATTAGTTCCTTTTTTTATCTAGGTACAAATTAGTTCTTGATATTACAAATTTGCTAAAATATCCAGTGATTGAAGTAATATTTATTACTTGAAAAAGAGCTTATTTAGTTTTTGTTGATAATTCTAATATGTTCTAGTTTCTTTTGGCAGTCCAAATATTTGCTGATTTAGAGCACTGACCAAATATGCTTTCTTTTGAGAGGCCACTATGTACTGCTCTCTTCACAAAAAGGTGGCAATTTGTGGTAAAAATTTATTTTAGGTAGAGGGCAAAATTTATATTGTAGTTTCTAATAGGCCAAAAACTAATTGACCCCTTGTGATTAATTAATTGATTAATTAGCCAAGTTTATTAATTAATCAAATTAACATGTAAACGCGTGGTAGCACAAACAAATCACTAATAAACTAATTATGCAGCTGAAAATAAATTTGACACGGTGATTTGTTTATGAATGGGGAAAACCTAACAGCAAAAACCCCACCGGGTGATTTTCAGGTCACCACTTCCGAAATTCCACTATTATCAAAACAAACGGTTACAAGTAAAGGAATCTCAGTACCTTATACCAACCTACAGTTAAACCCTTACCCCAATACTCAATTGGACTTGTTCTATAGTGACAATTTCCCCTTTTGATGCACAGCTCCCAAGTACGTGACTAACCAATGCACGAATCCCAGTACGCGACTTCAATCACCAACTAGAGAAGGTTGTTGGCTGCAAAGTTCTTCAGTTCATCCCAACGATGAAAATCAAGAAGATGCTTGGTCACAAAACCCTAAGGTGCACAAACACAGCAACTTCTTCACAAGAATGATGAACTAGGGCAAACTTTGTCTCCGGTTACAAATTACTTGAACAAACTTTGCTCAACACTTGTGCAACTTGTGTACACTTTGATGGCCCTTAAAATAATCCTTTTATATATCTAAGGTTAGAAGAAAAGAAAGCCCAAACACATAATCACGGGTTAGAGTCAAAACAGAACTGGAATTCTGTTTTTCATAAAGCTCAACAGATACCTGTCTGTCGAGATGCTGTTGAGCAACTGTCGAGCCACGGGGCTAGAACAGCTTCTTAAGCTCGATGGATAGCTAGCTGTCGAACTTTGATGAACAGCACTTCTTCAGCTTGAATCTTGGACAGACTTGCATGTCTTCAACACTTGATCTTGAAACATAGTTTCTTAAAGTATTAAACCACATCCTAGAACTATCCAAATACAAGTAAAGTGTGTTTTGTCAAAGGATTAGTCAATTACATAAAATAATGACATATGTTCCTAACAGGTGAATCATATATGTCCTAACAATTTCTTTTGGCTTAAAGAGCACTTATTGGCATTGGAAAAAGCAAGAAATGATGTAAAGCTGCAGTCTTGTTAATAAAAAACTGTAGTATAAATTTGTTTTAAGTAGAGGACACAAAGAGTGTTACACATTGTTTGTGTTTAAAGACCAATTTGGTTATTTTTTTTAATTTTCTTGGATATGTTAGGCATTAGCCCAAACCTCAAGGTAGTTGACTGGAATAGCATTCCTAATTCTCTTTTATAAGACGAAAACATGTATTGAAATACGGATGACCCCTAGGTTGAAGCTTTTTATTTGGCTTTGTCTACATAACAGCTAGCCTTATTGCAAGGAAAGTCATGGCTTCTTGAGGCTTGAATGTGTCTCCTTTGTGCACACGGTGTGGCTTGGGGTTGGAATCGATTATACATTTGTTGAGAGATTATTGTGAGTCTAGAGCCTTTCCTTGTATTTCCTTGTTTGGCCTTTCTCTCCTAGAGTGGTTGCAAGCTAATTGCAACCCATTGGTTCTCTATCACAAGGACTGATTGTCATGGAAATATTTTTTTTTCCATTAGGTCTTTGTAGTTTGGGGTCTTTTTTTTTTTAGTGCTGTTAAAGAATACCCTGGTTTGATATTACTAGTGGATGATTACAAAGGATCCCTCTTACGATGTAAACATAGAAGCAAATAGGTATTCAGGGCTTTGTTAACTTTGATAATCCTATGGAGTTTAGTGTTCAACTTGTGCCAAATACTTTTTAGTTTGATTTTGGCCTTAATTACCAAAAAGAGTTAGCTTAATACCTTATAAATTATAATAATCTAACTAGATAATGGACCAAAACCAAAAGTGCACCACCCGTGCCCCAAAAATAATATTCTTAAAAAAATGGTCGGCTTGAAAACTTTAAAAGTTTAAAGTTTAAATGATCTCTATCCATTTAACCTTGATAACATCTTACCTACCGGTTCAATCTTTGACTGTCTATATTCAATGTTGAGATTGTACTTAACCATCCAATTTGCAATAAAATATTTGACAAGTAATTTATTTAATTTTCAGATGGAAAAACCATCAAAGTTGGCTCCTAGCACCCGGGAATCTGTTTAACGGAACCAAATCGTTCTTCGTGATTATATTTTTTTTTATTAGGATCCTCTTTTGCATTGCAGGTTGTGTTTGTTTCTTCTTTTTTTGTCGTGTCTGCACTATGAGACAGAAGCAACAATTCCTGTGTTCTATTGGGCCAACCCTAGGGAACAAAAAGGGGTATGGAAAGGCTTTGATTTGAGAGCAAGGATAAGATGCTTTTTACGCTGCACCTTGGAATATTTAGGCGTGTTTGAAATTTGTTTATTTTGTTGAAATTAAAAATTTTTTGTTATAAGTATTATAGATAAAGATAAAAATTAACTGAAATAGTATAGTAAGACTCATGAATAGTATTAAAAAATGTAATAAGACTCATAAATAGTAGCAAAAATAAACTGAATAATCAAATAAGCTAGCTTTTTAATTTGGAGCAAACACACACTAATTTGTTTGGGAAACGCTAGTCTTATTGCAAAGAATCACAAGTTGACAGCTTTTTCTAAAGGAATTCTGCTCTGACACCGTCAAGTGGTAGAAGAGATTAGGTGATACAAAATGCAATTTAGATATGTTTAGGATTCGTTTATTTTGTTGAAATTGAAAATTTTTTGTTGAAAGTATTGTAGATAAAGATAAAAGTTAGCTGAAATAATACCGTAGAACCCATAAATAATAACAAAAAGTACAATGAAACCCATAAATAGTAACAAAAATAAACTAAATAGTAAAATAAGCTCACTTTTTAAATTTTTTGCCAAACACACTTAGTACACACAAACTGTTTTGAAAATAAAGAATTTAAATTACAGTTTCAATTGTTTTTTCAAATATGTGTAAAACAATTTGTGCGTAACAAGTTTAACTCTTAATATTAAACAGTTTCATAGTAATATTGATTTCAGTTGTTTCGTGGGTGCGTGTAAAACAGTTTGTAAGCAACAAGTTTAACTCTTGGTATTAAACATTTTCATAGTAATGTCAAATGTGCTAGTAGAAGTGTACTGGTTAACTATAGAATGACTTTCAAAAGATGTTAGTATAGTGGTTTTCAAAATCTTATGACAGATATGAGATCCTGAATCTTAAACTTTCAGCTGGTATCTTAAGGTCAGTCTTTAGAGATTTTTTTTATATATAATTATCTTCTGTCGGTGGAACAAAGGACTATACACATCTAAGGAAATACAGGTTCAAAGAGCTCTGAACATTATTTTAAATAAAACCTTGAATGGCTTCTAAAAACTTTTATGTATTTTCTGGAAAAGTAACTATAGTTAATGTTTTCCTGTTCTTATATTTTTAAAAATATTAAAAAAAAAAAAATTCATCTCCATGTTTTAAAGCTGTCAAAAGGAGATACTTTCCACTTCTTAAATGATCTTAACTACCGCACACCCACCTAAAAGAAACCCAACAACTGAGAATTAAAAACCATTTTCTTTAATAGCATATAATGTGGTTTCTGCACTATTAAAGATCAAATAAAGTAGCACACTCACCCAAGGAAAAAGATGAGTACTTCTTCAACGCCCATTGCTAAAAGGTACAACCCCTCCTTTGGTTGAAGTTCATGAACTCACTGTCACAGTCTATATCATTTCACTATGTAAGAGAGGAACAAAATGAAGTTACAAAATAACCATATTTGTTTGCAACATATTGCAGGTTGGAAGGAAGGGTGGCCATAATAACTGGTGGTGCCAGCGGCTTAGGAGAGAGCACAGCAAGGCTATTTGTCCAACATGGTGCAAAGGTAGTAATTGCAGATATTCAAGATGACCTTGGCCACTCCCTCTGCAAAGACCTTGGCCCTGAAGAAACCGTCTCTTTTGTCCATTGCGATGTAACTAGTGACTCTGATGTCCAGAATCTCGTGGACTTCACTATCTCCAAGTATGGAAAGCTTGATATTATGTACAATAATGCTGGCACTGCAGGCAGTATGGATCCAAGAATCTTAGCTACAAACAACGAAGAATTCAAGAGGGTGTTTGATGTCAATGTGTTTGGTTCTTTCTTGGGGGCCAAGCATGCTGCCAGGGTAATGATTCCAGCCAAGAAAGGGTGCATTCTCTTCACATCAAGCTCAGCTTCGGTAATTTCCTTCAGTGGGCCACATGCATACACAGCATCCAAGTATGCTATTGTAGGGTTGGCTAAGAACTTGTCTGCAGAGTTGGGACAGTATGGGATAAGAGTTAATTGTATATCTCCATTTGCAACCGCAACACCAATGTTGACTCAAATTTTGGGGACAACGGATAAGACCAAGCTGGATGAGGTGATTTGTGAAGCAGCAAACTTGAAAGGAGTAGTTTCTGAGCCAAAAGATATTGCAGAGGCAGCACTCTATTTGGCAAGCGATGAGTCGAAGTATGTGAGTGGGCTCAATCTTGTGGTTGATGGAGGTTATAGTGCAATCAATCCGTCATTTCCAATGGCAATGAAAAGCCTTTTTTCTTGAGCTAGTTTTGTATTAGTCCAACTCCATTGTATTCTTTTTTATCATCAAGTTTTGTATTTATCTTCTATATGTTTATGCAGTCCAATATGGTGAGAAAATATGCTATAGTTTTGAATGAAGATGAGTTGTAACTTCTACCCAAATGAAATGAAATTAGGAGTTGTAACATTTCAAGATGTAATTTTTGTGGTGATTATTAAGTCTTAATGTTGTTCTTTCTTGCTCTGCATTCGAATGAATTCATTCAGAATCAAATGAATAAAGGAAATATGTCAATCAAAAAGCTCACAAAAATCGAGTAAAGTGTATACCGACATGCTATGTACAAACAAAACTCAGATATTTTTCTAATCAAATATGTCTAAAGTTATCACAATCTGTACTGGACGCATGCACATGTTTTTTTCAATCAAAATCAGAAGTATGTCTCATATCTATATGACAAATGAGCCCACAAAAAATAAAGGCACATTATCCGATGTTCAATCCATCTTATAATCCGTATTCAAAATATATATATATATATATATATATAAAAAGTAGAGAACTCGTGCAAGAATCCATAAGGTACTGTTATGTGATGCTCTAATATTTCATTATCTTTCTTTTTTATCTTTTTTCTTTAAGTTGTTTTTACTATTATCCAAAAGATCATCACATTACCGTTATCTAAAAGGTGGGCTACTATTAAAAATTAGACCAAATTTTATGAAAAGCTCAAACCCACTTATTCTCTTACATATTATGACCTAAGCATTATCCTTTCCCACATGTAAATGAAAGCCAAGACTCTAACCCACTTACAAACTCGCTTTTTCCTCCCCCACGTGTAGATGAAACTAAAAAGACAAGATCTTGACTCACTTAGAAATTCTCTTCCTTCGTACAAGTTTCCTTTCAAACTACACACACTTTTCAGCTTCTTTAAAAACAACCATTTGCAGTTAGGATTTAGTGATTCCATCTGACAAAACCAACGTTTCTACTCATTTTTCAAGTCTTAATTCAGCCATCTTGTGTAAACTAATGGAGATGTACAGTTAAGGAAAATATACCAAAAAAAAAAAAAGAGGAAATGTACAATCTAACCTCAACAATCCCACTACTTTATTCTCTCTCTCTCTCTCTCTCTCTCTCTCATTTTGAGTGGTATATTGGGATTCCCCAAATTGAAGATAGTATTCAATTTTACCAATGGGCTACACATTGGAAAGATTGTCTTCTAAGATAACGAGTACTTCTCTTGGTGTGTTACAAAAAATGTCAAATGGTATGCGATATGACATAGTCCCTAATAGTCATATTGCATTCAACTATATTCATATTAAATTTTGAGTTGTCAATGATGCTATGGTACTAAGTATGAAAACCAATTTGTTGCAATGACTTTTGATATGCTCCTACAAACGATTAAGAAATCCATAGCAAGTTGGACCAAACTATTTGTAATGCCTTTGATTGCAGGTGTTTTTATTTTTATTTTATTTTTATAAGTAAATGCATGAAAGTGGTAGGTCCATCATAAGTATATAGATGATCATAATTGAGATATTGTAGTCATAGATTCTGGTAGTATTTGTCCTTTCTGAAAATCTAAACAATTTATAGGATTCTAACCAAAAATATTAGGCATATAATCTATTATACAAATATAATTTCAATATACCATATAGTAGAAACTAGAGAGGACTACAAAAACTTTTAGTTAGATGCTTACCATTTTTTAAAAAAAGTCTTACTATAGTATTTACATGGTTTGGCTTAAAATAGAATTTCAATGGCAAAATCAATGATATATTTATTCAATCAAATCCATAAGCAACAAGGGTATGTCATATGTGATCTTTTTACTATAATTGTTACTTCATTTAATTATTGCTAGTTCTTGATTTATATATTTTTAAAAATTTAAAAAAAAAAATTGTGGCTAACAATATGTACTTATTTTACTTATTATAGCAAATCTACATTTATTTAGATGTTCATTTCTGTGGGGGAACGAGGATCCAAAGCAGTTAATAAAGTAGGAAAGTGCATTTCCAAGGAGGGGAACTCCACGAAGTATCCCTGGAAATGACCTGTTTAACTCATAAGGAGTTCGAAATGTTACAGTTGATGGGGGTGCCGAGGGCCCTTACTTAACCTCGGGAGGCCAAGAATCAGGAACGAAGGCAGTACGGTGCAATCCCAAGCGGGGCAAAGGTAACTTGGTATTAAACAAGGAAGAGAAGAAAAAGGAAGGACAAGGCAGAAATCTCCTCCGCATTAAATGCACTGCAACCACTTAACTAGCCAAATTAATGGGGAAATGACCATGAACAGTCTTCCCCCCAACTCATATTCTAGTGTAAAAACCTTCTAGTAAGGTCTTGATGGGACAAGTATCAAGAAAGTCTGATCATGACCCTCCAAATATAAGATCCAGATGCATCCTTGCTAAGTTATATAAAACCAAGAAGCACCTGGATCAAAGGAAGGGGAGGTCTAGTTTTTTTAGAGAAGGAGAAGAAGAGAGAGAAAAGTCATCCAATAGTAATACCATCTGTTAGGTTCTAAGACTTTAGGAACTAATGTATTAGAACTTCAATTTGTATTATGTTGGCAAACCATGATCAAAATATTGAGTCTCGATTTAGGCTTGCTCAAAGTATGTTTATTTGTAAAATTGGAATCGAGTGATTGCAGAATTTATTCGACTAAATCTGCAAGGCTCGATTAATCAAAAATTAGACTCGATCGATCGAACCACGTTTAGATTTATTTTTTTGCAAAGTTCCAATTCAGCCCTAACTCTACTTAAACATATTGGGTTTCAAGTAAAACACTCCTATATATAAAGGAAACCTTAAAACGTTTTTTTTTAGTTTTTTAGAGAGAGGAGAGTGTGCCTCTTTTGTATTTAGGGTTTTGTACCCAAAAGCTCTCTAAGGACTTGGTTGCTCCTTATGCTGTGTGTGTGAATCTTTTATGAGATCTAAAGGTGTTTGCCTTCACACATGCTTAGGGTTTTCAAGATTCAAGATTATGTCAAGAACTTGGTGATCATTCAGTTGCTGCGTTCAAGAAGCTTAAAGATACACGAGCCGATGTACTTGTACTTGCTGGGAATCCAAGAAAGAAGTAGTCCGTGGACTCAAAGCTGTCACGTGATCATGGTAGTAAGTTTACTACTCAAGGTAGCAATAGGATGTTAATGGTCTAAGTTGCTATTATGTAAACTTCAATTCTTTTATAGTGGATTCAGGTTTACCTTGAGGATAGCTAAGTTAAATCTTCCCTAGATTTTTACCGGTTTGGTTTCCTGGGTCATCATATCTTTGTGTTCTTTATTTTCCGCACTTTACATTGATATGATATATTTGTGTTAACCTAGATCTGATAATTTGACTAAGTAATCACTTAGCTAAATAACTAAATTAATCCGGTTGTGTTTTAAGGGGTCTAAAAACGTACACCATCCTCGAATTAAACCTGAGGACAAACACTTAACCATTACTAAGCTCTATTCAATCAAATATTAATCACTACACACGTAGTTTAGGTCGGATTTCCATTTTTTGTCTTGTAAGGGGTACTTAAAGATTGACCTTACATCCCATCTCTAAAAATTCATTGTGTGAGCGAATAGTAACTGGATCACAATTCTTCCATTAGTTCTTTGTTTCAGTCTTCACCCCACCACAATTTCTATGAATCCTTTTCAAGCTTTTCTTGCTTACTCAATTCCTATTGATGTAAATAGTGAAGATCGGAATCCTATAGAAACCAAGTTTATTATTTCAATTTGAGACCAACATAATTTAATTATACTTTTTATGCAAAGTTTGAGACCAACATACTTCTATACAGGAGTGCATGAGGTTATGTCATATGGCACTCTAATTTCGCATTTAGCATTTTTGTTAACCTTTTTTTCATTAAGTTTTTTTTACTATTATCCAAAAGATCATATTAACTTATTTTTACTATTATCTCATTAATTCTTCAAATTTCACCACACATTTCTCTCTTCTTCATGTCTTTTAACAAACCCACCGTTTTAGTTTCAAAAACAAAAGCAAAAGAAAAAAAAATTAAGGACTAATGTAACTAACCAGAGAAGGCCCTAGGAAAAGATAGAGAGACACGAAAATATTGTGAATTGTTAAATGTAACGCATTTTTTTACTATTACCAAACTAAAAGACCTAATATTAAAAAAGTATTTGTAAGAAAAAGGAAGAGAGGAATTTGAGGGGTAGCCACCATCATCATGCTAGCCTAACCCCTACGGGCAAATTTTTTTGTTATTGCTTTTTGAGATGAATTCATTACTAACAAAATTCTATAACAATTATGCTATAATATATATATATATATAACATTTTCCAAAAACATCTTACATAAAACATTACAATCTTATCCGTGCATCACAAGGGAAACTTACTAGTATAATATAATGAATAGGAAAATACTAAATCTCTTACAAATTTTACTACAAAATCTTGGTGACCCTCTCTATTTTAACATTCGCTTGCACAACCTCATTCTCAAGAAATCTCACTTTTGTGTAAGTTTCGGACAACTCACCATTCAGTGTTTCTATCTCACATTTGGCCTCCCTATATCGAATTAGGAGACTTTTGTAGTCCTCCTCAGCCTTCTTCATTTTTCTCACAGCAGCCTTGGCCACCCTTGTGTACTCACCCGACTTCTCCAAGAGTGAGTTATAATTCTCTTGAAGATTTGCTGTGCTTTCTTCTTCTTCAGCTTCTGATTCTTCAACAATTCCTAGTGATTCATCATCACTATGTTCTCCAAGGTCTCGTACAAGCAGATTCAACTCATCCGAAGACTCAACATGAGCAATAGTCATAAAAGCTGAATAGTTCCCTTCTCCATCACAGCTCTCTTCAGATTCTGAGTCAGACGAATCTGAGTCACTCAAGGTCGTGGCATACACCTTGCCTTTCGATTTCAAATAATTCGGACATTCCTTCTTAAAGTGTCCATGCCCGTTACATTCAAAACAAGTGACACCTTGTGTGGGTTGGGATTCTTTTCCATCTTTCTTTTTGAAATCCCTCTTCTCCCTTCCAGAACTTTGGAATTTTCTTTTATCATCAAATTTGCCATTATTTTTGAATTTCAAAAACTTTCTGAAATTTTTGACAAGGTAGGCTACATCTTTGTCAACCACATATTCTCCCGATGAGTCTTGATCTTCTACCTTCTCATTAATGGTCTTTAGAGCAAGGGATTTACTCTTCCGTTGATTGGGCAGCGACATCTCATAAGTCTGCAGAGACCCAACCAGCTCCTGTACTTTGATGTCATCAAGATCCTTGCTCTCTTCAATTGCTGTCACTTTAGCACGAAAACTTTCCGGCAATGATCAAAGGATCTTCCTTACAATCTTTGAGTCCTCCGTTTTCTCCCCCAAGTTAAACTTACTGACAACCACCTCATTTAGCTTCCCATAGAAAGAGTCAAAAGACTCATCCTCACTCATTTTGAGCTCCTCAAACAGAGTGGTCAGCATTTGTAACTTGGTGTCTTTCACTTTCTTCGTGCCTTCATAAGTGGTTTCCAGAATCTCCCATGCTTCTTTGGCAATGGTAATGTGAGAGATCCTGTGAAATTCATCTGGAGACACACCACAGAAAATAACATTGAGTGCTTTACTGTTAGCATTAGATGCAGCAAGTGCTGCCTTATCCCATGTGGATTTTGCTGCCTCAGGTTTGGTCCAACCAATCTCAACAGCATCCCAAACGGATTCATCAATAGAACACAGAAAAGCTCTCATGCGAACCTTCCAAAAAGCATAATTACTACCATCAAAATATGGAGGTGCATTTAGGGATTGAGACCTATCCATCTCAAAAGGGAGTCAAGGATCACACAATGGTAATGAAACCAATAGCAGTGTACCCGCTCTGATACCAATTGAAAGTTCAAAAACGTGTACAAAACACCTTTGAACGTTTAGACCCCCAAAATACAACTTAACCAATACAAGCAATATGTCAAACAACTAGTGTGCGGAAACTTAACACATGCTATAATATGAAATTGGTTAAAAGCTATCTAAGCCATAATAAAATAAAACCACAGCAGATAATATAAAGGCAAAGATAGAGAGGAAGGAAGATGCAAACACAAAGACAACACGCGATGTGTTATCGAAGAGGAAACCGAAGTCCTCGGCAAAAAACCTCTCCGCCGCCCTCCAAGCGGTAATCAATCCACTAGAAAATACAGTTGGGATACAAGGACAGCAATAGACCCTCCAAGCCTAATCTACCCAGTGCACCTAAGCCCTCCAAGCTTCTTGCTCCAACGAAGTTGCGCCGAACCTTTTTCTTTTCTAGCTTCCCGGATTCCGCTACTAGACCGTAGCATCAACCAATGAAGATTGGCTCCTTCCTAACTGCTTCCCAGAAATCCAAACAACTGTCTCACAGAGATGATAATGGTGAGAACCAGGTTTGGTATAATGCCTCTCAAGGATTTGACAATGGAGAGGAAGAGAGTTGAGGAATTTGAAGAGACTCTAAGGTATAGATTGTGGGTGAAACAATCTGGTTTTTCTTTAGGGTTTCTCTCTCAAAATTCTCTCTGGAAGCTCTCTTTCAATCGTGGGTAAAAGGGGTATTTATACTGGAGTGGGAGAGGAATGTGAAACGTCAGGTTTTACAAAACAGGGGTGGCTCGCGGCTTGACCTCGCGGCTTGACCAAGTCGCGAGATCCAGTCGCGAGTTAACCGTATGGCCAGTTGTCCAGTTTTGTCCTGTAGTACTCCAGCTAGCATGACTGTTCATCTTCCAGCATGCTTGGCACGTGTGCTGCTTCTGGCGGCTTGCAGCCGCGAGTCCACCCGCGAGTCCCAGCCACGAGTCTCTGTTTTCTTGCACACTCTTGAGCAAACTTCATTCTATCTCACTCACTACCCTTACAACAAACCCACCTAAATACAGGGTTACTAAATGCTGAATTACAAGCAAATTTGGCACGGAATAAAGCCAATTAGATGGTTGAATAAATTCAACCTTACAATATTCACCATTGGAACTATTTTCCTATCTCTCCTTAGTCGTAGTTAATTAGAAAACAAGCAATCTAATAAACCCTAACTACTAAACAACCCAAGACAAGCGCTAAAGGTTTAATCTAGTAGCAGCCTTAAGAATTAGAGAGATCAATGAAACTAAACAACACAAGCACAAAGCGGTTGTATTTAATTTAGTCAAGCGTTCTTCCTAAGATCTAATAATTTCTGACGCAGCAAATCATTAAATCTTGGTTGCTTCACAAATTAGAGAGATCTAACAATTATGGATTTGATATCTAACCTAGCAGTAAATTGCAATGAATAATAAACTAGTAGGCCTCCTAGTAATTAAACAAGACAATCATGAAAATAGGTATAGAAGAACATCCGATACTCAAAGCATAAAATTGAACAGTAAAAACAAATTAGATCTCACAGTTTTGTTAATTCCAAGGCTTCCGTTTCCTTTGACCAAGTATAAAAGTTTAGCCAAGCAAGGACATGATGAAAACTCAAATAAGAAGTTAGAGAAGAGGGGAGAGAGAGGCATGTGTGTCCAATCTGATTTCTCCTCCCCTCTTTTACATGTTAATTCCCCATTTCCCAAACCTACAAAATCTCCTAAAAATCATATACTATACTATATAATAAAAGTTGGGCGTAGACGCCATGGTTGCGCCACATGGCTTCACCAAATTGCAAAAATTCTTTTAGATTTTTAAAGAACTAAAAAAGCACAGTATATTACCAGGACTCTAATTTATTCTTATCATTAAATAAAATTAGATTAATATTATTTTTTATTTGTTAGGATATATTTCTTAAATTAAGGGATAATATTTAACATACAAAAATTTAATATAGATAATATTTATCATCTAAATTTTCAAAATTTTAATATTATTCTATCAGAATATCAGGCTACAAAACTTGATTATTAAGGGATAAGCACAATCCAAACGTTCTCTTTCTCTCTTTTTTTTTTAAAAAAAATTTAATTTTTAATTGTTTATTTGTTACGTTATGTTGAATCAACTTTCTTTCTTTCATTTTTTCATTCTTTTCATATGACCTTTTTTTAATTACAATTTTTATAGGATAAAAACAAATACATTGATTAGATATCTTTAATTTCAATAAGATTTAAATGAATTATATTTCAAATGGAACTATACCAATATATATAACCCTATATATCCTTTTTGAAGTGAAGCTTATTTCAATATGAGATTGCCTAAATCCCATGACAATGCAGATATGCATTCTTTCTTCTTTTATTATTATTATTTTCATTTTTTTTTCTTTAGTGTTATTATTGGTTTTTTGTCTTCATGTGATTTTAATTAACGAATTCAAAACATTCGAAAACGTTGTCAAGTTTCTAAAGGCTCCTTCTTTGTTTTTGTATTTTGTTTTTATTAAATTGATTAGGTTTTGTGTATTGGTTGCCTTTTGTTTAAACTAATTTTCTTAGCTTTGATCTAATTTATATGCTTAGGGTTAGGGTCTTAGAATTAATGATTAAATATGGTTAGAATTGTATTCTTGAATTATCAACTTTAATTTTAATTTATAATATTATCAAGATTATATTAATTTTAGATTTATCAATTTTTTAGAACATTTTTTTTAAAATAATAATCAATTTAAAATTTAATTTGGAATTATCAATTTAATTTAGTTTTAGAAAGAAATCTTACCCCTTATTTTAGTGAGATAATTATTTACACTTGATAAATTTTTTTATCTTTATTGAATCTACTAAAATATATAATTATTTATACATACTATATAATAAAAGTTGGGCTTAGAAGCCGTGGTTGCGCCAAGTGACTTCACCAAATTGTAGAAAATTTTTTAGATTTTTAGATTTTAGGAAAATATATATATAATTTTTCTTCTACTATAATTTCTAAATTGATAAAAATATTAATTTGATTACAATCCAAATTCTTCATCTAATCTATCTAATCCTTAAAAGTTGAGCTTAGAAACCATGGTTGCGACAAGTGGCTTCACCAAATTACAGAAATATTTTTAGATTTTTAGATTTCAAGAAAATATATATATAATTTTTCTTCTACTATAATTTCTAAGTTGATAAAAATCTTAATTTGATTATAATCCAAATTCTTCATCTAATTTATCTAATCCTTAAAAGTTGAGCTTAAACGCCATGATTGCACCACATGACTTCACCAAATTGTAGAAATTTTATTAAATTTTTAGATTTTTAAAGAACTAAAAAAGAATAGTATACTACCAAGACTCTAATTTATTCTTATCATTAAATAAAATTAGATTAACATTATTTTTTATTTGTTAGGATATATTTCTTAAATTAAGGGATAATATTTAACATACAAAAATTTAATTTAGATAATATTTATCATTTAATTAACATTATTTTTTTATTTGTTAGGATATATTTCTTAAATTAGGGGATAATATTTAACGTACAAAAATTTAATTTAGATAATATTTATCATCTAAATTTTTAAAATTTTAATATTATTAAATTAATATTATTTTATCAAAATATCAAGCTACAAAACTTGATTATTAAGGGATAAGCACAATCTAAACATTCTCCTTCTCTCTTTTTTTTTAAATTTTTTTAATTTTAATTTTTTATATGTTACGTTATGTTGAATCAACTCTTTTTTTTTTCATTCTATTCATATGACATTTTTTTAATTCCAATTTTTATGGGATAAAAACAATCACATTGATTAGATATCTTTAATTTCAATAATATTTTAATGAATTATATTTCAAATAGAACTCTACCAATATATAACCCTATATATCCTTTTTGGAGTTAAACTTATTTCAATATGTGAATACCTAAATCCCATGACAATGCAAGTCTGTATTCTTTATTCTTTTATTATTATTTTCATTTTATTTATTTTCCTTAGTGTTTTTATTGGTTTTTTGTCTTCATGTGATCTTAATTAATGAATTCAAAACATTCGAAAATATTGTCAAGTATCTAAAGGCTCCTTCTTTGTTTTTGTATTTTGTTTTTATTAAATAGATTAGGTTTTGTGCATTGGTTGCCACCTTTTGTTTAAACTAATTTTCTTAGCTTTGATCTAATTTATATAATTAGGGTTAGGGTCTTAGAATTAATGATTAAATATGGTTAGAATTAATAGATTAATTTTAACAATTTTCTTATTTTATTTTTATGTTACATCAAATTATCAAGATGTTCTACACATGTATTCGTGAATTATCAACTTTAATTTTAATTTATAATATTATCAAGATTATATTAATTTTAGATTTATCAATTGTTTAGTACATTTTTTAAAAAATAATTATCAATTTAAAATTCAATTTGGAATTATCAATTTAATTTAGTTTTAGGAAGAAGTCTTACCCCTTATTTTATTATGATAATTATTTACACTTGATAATTTTTTCTTTTATCTTTATTGAATCTATTAAAATATATAATTATTTATACCTTTATTTTATAAGCTTTTTCATAAAACCGTGTAACGCACGGACTTATAACTAGTATTTTAAATAATAATATCCAAATCTAACTAATTAATGAAAAATATTAAAAATAAAACAAAGTCCTAATATAACTAGGAAAGTGCTGTTTTCCAGTTGGAAATTTCGTGCACCAGATCTGGAAACTTCCGAAAATAAACCGCATCAGATCCACGTGTTAGAATTTCAGGGAAAGGAACATTCCAGAACGTTAGCAGTGCAGGTGCAGCAACTTCAAGCCCAATTTCGACCTTTATGCAGCCAGTATCACTCAAAACTCAAAACACGAAAGTTGTAGAGCTTTGTCTTGGCGTTCCATAGCGTCTTAAATCATCTCAATCGGAGCTCAGATGAGAGAGTTATGCCCAGATTACGAAGCAATGTCAAAGCTATCCGAAATCACTCAGTTAGCTACGTTTTGCACTTAATGCCTCCATTTACATCCTAAATCAAAATATAAGAATAATGAGTACATTTAGGTACCAAATAAGTATAAAAGACTAAACATTAAGGGAGAAAAATATGACATTTTACATTCTCATCAAGTAGCACTCAACCACTCATAATTGTTTTTTAAGCGGAAGACAAACAACAACAAAGATAAAATAAACAACAAGATAGACAGTCCAACAAAACCTATCCCATGATGTAATACTCAACCACTTAACTCGTAGTTGGTTTCAATGCAACCATAAAAATTTTAATTCTTCAACCACGCCAAGTTTAAATATCCATTTAAACCAACAAACCTTGATCTGGCCAGCTCTACCATTAGACCTTCGTCTAAAGCTGCCAATGGGAAGAAGGTAAGTTCAATCATTTTGATAGTATAATACCAAAGTTTTTTTTTTTTTTTAATAAATACCAAAGTTATATTAGCATTCTTAAGTAAAATATATCTTATTTTACTTAAGAATGCTAATATAACTTTGGTATTTATTAAAAATAAATTAAAAAAAAAAAAAAAAAAAAAAAACTTTGGTATTATATCTTATTTTCTCAGCAAAAAAAAAAAAAAAAGTAAAATATATCTTATATTCATTGACTTTTTAATTAGGTTTTTTTTTTTTTTTTTAGAATACTAAATATTTTTACCACACACACGGAGAGAGGGGAAAAGGTCTTAAAAATACTTACAGTTGTGTATATCCAAAAAGGCCTAACTCTTGAATGTACAGCACGGGCTTTAAACCTCTTTAATTCACACTCATTTTCCAATGTGGGATTAACCCACTATTTTTTATTTTGAGAATACTAAATATTTTTAACTAAAACTGAAATAAGCCTATATCTAATCAACTTTTAAACAACTCTCCCGAAATAAAACCTTTTTAATTAGGAGTTCCAACGTTTTGAATATGCCTAGGTTATATGTTAGTAGATCATTTTTTATGTTTTTTGGGGGGTTAACTTGCGAATTGGGTAGTGGCATATATTGTTTGGCTTACCTCCATAAATTTTTTAACTAGAATCTCCTTTTGTTTTAATGAGAGACTACCACGTCACCCGCTGACTAAATAAAATGTAGAGATTAAAAGTAAAACTCACTATCACTTGTCATTTTATATTTAAATCAAAAAGACATGTCCAGTTAAAAAAGTACTGGAGGTAAGCCAAACCCATTGAAGAATCATATGTTCCATGAATTCCTCCCTCCAAGACACCAAGCCTCAACATTCAACCACCATTCTTGGGGGAAAATAGGCATTTTCCTCTAATTTACAAACTATGCAGCAAAATGCCCTTATTTTGAAGCTATTTAGCAAAATACTCCTATTTTTTAAACTCGATTTTTACAAAATAGAATTCTATGTAAAACTCAATATCCTTAAAATCGAGTTATATATATATAAATATTTTTAAGTGAAACTCGACATTAGCAATGTCGAGTTCCACTTAAATTTTTTTAAAAAAATTTAAGTGGCAAAATATGCATAGATCTTGACATTGCTAATGTCGAGTTACACCTGTAACTCGATTTTATTAAAATCGAGTTTCAAAAATAAAGACATTTTGCTAAATAGTTTCAAAACATAGGCATTTTGCCGCATAATTTCTAAATTAGGGGCAAATGCCCATTTTTCCTCCCATTCTTCTATCCAATTTAAAGATAGTTTCAACTTTCAACTTTCCTTTTAATACCATCAATTATTAGGACATTTCAATTACCTTGCGTTTTCTAGTAATTAAACCAACTCCATGATTGGTCAGTGGTATCCTGCATTATTGATTTTGTGAGTACATTTTAAATTCTTCTATCCTTCAAATTATAATGAGCAATATTATGGACAACAATTTTCAAAACATTTTTTATTTTTTATAACAATTAATTTGGAAACCTTTTATTGATTCTTATCTAGATTTATTATTGACATCATTTTTTTTACTTAACAATCACAAGTTGCCACCTAATAAGTTGTGAATTTTTTACTGGCCCACTACAATACCTTGACCAACCCCAGGTCCAATAGAAGCAAGCCTAACAGCCAACCCAGTAGCAATAACAAAAGCAAAAAAGATCAGTGGATTCATGATATAATCTATTGAGGGAATTATTAAAATGTAAAATGACTTTCTTTCTTTTCTCTAAAAAAAAAAAAATGATATATTTTTTAATAGATTAATGTAGGGATAATGGGTCCAAGAGCCCATTACCTATGTATGTACTGGGCCTAAAGCCCGAGCCGAGGATTGAGACCGTCCGAGAAAGGGTAAACGTTATGAAGGGAATCCGTGTTAGTAGATGATGAGGTCGGTGTTGGTCATAATGGCACAGAAGTATAGGCTGAGGACGAATGTCACCTCAGATAAATAAAGCCGTGGTCCGAAAAGGTGGTATGCCATCCAGAGGGACGTTCCCGGAAATTTTGTAGGCACGGATAAGCATTGTGAAAACAAAGTGCAGAGGGAGGTCCTAAAATATCTAGAAGGAAAGCTAATACCACCGCATTAAAAGCTCTGCAGCTAACTTTCTAGCTACATTAATGTGGAGAAGACCCCTGAACAGGGCTATATTGGCCGCCCCAACGCACAAAGGAGCCTGAGGGGATGTCTGATGGGACAAGCACTCAAGTGGAGGCCTGGATAGTCAACAAGTGGAAGGCTAAGATCGTTTAAAGAGAACTATATAATAGAAGGAACCCACCATGGAAAGGGGATCGAGAAATCATGGAGAAAATACTATAGCAATCAGGAACCAATCTTGTAATCAAACCTAAAAGCAATATAAAAGAGTTGTGCTCCTCGGATATTGCCGAGGACGTTTTTCTTCAACATAAACCCGTTTGTTTTCATTCTTTTGTCATTTCAATCTACCTTAGTATTGGTTTGAATCATTAAAGCCCAGTTTTTCCAACCCACTCTCTACAAATTCATTGTTTTGGGCTTCTTGGGCCCAAGTCCACCAACCTTTGGGCTAGGGAACTCGAACCGAGTCCTTACAATTAATTACAAGTCTCATTTCAATTTGAAGATTTTAATTTCAATTAGGTGAACTCTTTTTTCAAGGTTGGTCAATTTAACTAACCTAACCAATTAATAGAAATAATTATTAAAGTTGGTTTATTGAGTTATTGCATTATAATTGACTAAGCAAACTGTTGCCACTCCATAATTATTATAAAGTCTACAATCAATGATGCTGTCAATCCAAAAACAATTAAGTCAAAAACCATATCAGGCCTTTCTTATCCCAATATTCCCAAACCTAGGCCCAACTCTTCTTCTTTTTTTTAGTTCAACCCAGGCCCAATTTTGTACAAACCCAATTTAGCCTAATTCTCCACTAGGCTTAAATATATACATTTATTTCATTTCTTGGGCCAACAAGATCCACAAATCACCAACATCTTACCCAAAAGTCCATTTCACAAATCCCTCATATAAAAACACCACAAAACCCTACCTCCTTTCCGTTTTCAATCCCAATATTCCCAAACCTAGCCCAACTCTTTTTTTTTTTTTTTTTTTTTGGTTCAAGTGTTCAACCAAGGCTCAACTTTGTACAAGCACAATTCAGGCCCAATTCCCCACTAGGCTTGAATAAACCTCTATTCCATTTCATGGGCCAACAAATCCACACCTTGATTTGGCCTTTATCAAGGTTGGTTGCGAAAAGTTAACCCTGGTTAATCTGTCGGTAAAAAATACTATTTAATGAATAGTATAAACTTTTCATGAATAGTGACATTTTGTTTTGTTATGCAAGCTTTGACGTATGGCTCCTTCCTATCATTTCTTCTTTTACTATAAATGATTCTTTTCTATCCCTTTTTTCTTTTTATCTTCTTTCTGTCTTCTTGCAACAATGTAATGTAGAGTCTTCAGTTGTCTATCACTCTATCTTGCAAAGATGAAACGTGGAGATTCTTCTACCTATCTCGTGCTAATGAACAATATCTGTCTGCCATGCCTATTGGTGGGGGTCAGTCAATATCTGCATAGTTGTCATAGTCAAAGGGGTCGAAGCTATCTACTTCCATGTCAATGTACATGGGTTGGCATTCATGTTCTGTTGGTTTGAATTCTTCACAATAAGGACAATAGTTGACTGCTTGTAATTCTGGAGCTCTGTCTGTCAAGTTCTAAGCACCTGAAGTGTGAGATTGCAGTCTTGTGAAGAAGGGAATTATGCATCTATTATTGCCAAAAATGATAATTATGTTGTTGCTAGCAAGCACTTGGTTATCTATGTAGATCTCGTTAGCAATTAATTGACATACCATATTACCATTACACCATTGTTTAAGGCTGCCAATGGTGTAGCAACTTTACAAAGTTTATTGAAGGTTTCTTGTAAATCTGCATCCTCAGAGAGTTCCCCATTAGAATGGTTCTCCTCAACAGCAACACTTTCATCAACTACAGCAGTAGCAATGAAAGCAATGAAGTTTCCATCCTCATCACTACCAGATTCATTATCAGAAACTTCATCATCACAAAGGGTTACAGTCATAGCCTTACCCTTAGACCTCAAGAATGTTGGACATTCAGATTTCACATGACCATACCCTTGACACCCAAAACATTGATGACCCATAGTATTATTAGAAGGTTGACCTCCTTTTTCTTTAGGTTTTTTAGTGTTATTAACCTTAGTGGGATCATTCCTCCTAAAATTTCTAAGTTCAGCAGTGTTCTTACCTCTTGCCCTTCTGTTATTGTTCCTAAGAAAATTTCTAAAGTTCTTGGCAAGGTAAGCAATCTCTGTATTAGAAAGCTCATCATCAAATCCACTTGCATCAACATCATCAACAGACTTGAGAGCCATTGATTTGGATTTGCTGGTCTTAGGTAGGTCCAACTCATATTGAAGAGATCCTACAAGTTCATCAACAGAGATGGAGTCGACATCCTTGCTCTCAATGATGGCAGTCACTTTGGGTCTCAAATCCTCAGTTAAAAATCCAAGAATCTTCCTAACAATTTTAGGTTGAGCATAGATTTCACCCAGATTATATGCAGAATTAACAATATCATTAAGCTTAGTATAGAATTAATCAAAAGATTCATCATCAGACATCCTAATGCTTTCAAATCTAAAAGTTAATTGCTGCAACTTATTAATTTTAACTACCTTTGTGCCTTCATGCACGGTTTGGAGGATATTCCAAGCAGTATGAGCAACTTCAACATTAGAAATTCTCTTAAATTCCTTCATAGAAACAGCATTAAAAATAGCATTCATAACTTTGCTATTAAAAACGGCTGCTTCTTTCTGAGAAGTTTGCTACTCAGTCACAGGAGTAGTGGGCTTCTCCCATCCGAATTTAACAGAATTCCAGACTCTCTCATCAATAGATTTCAGGAATGCTTTCATCCTTACTTTCCAATAAGCATAGTTATTCCCATCAAAGTGAGGTGGAATAACAAGAGAGTGTTCGTGTTCCATGACAACAGAGATTAAAGATCAACTCTTAGATCAAAAGATCTACCACAAGAGAGCTACCTGCTCTGATACCACTTGTTTGTTTTTAGACCCCTTAAAATACAACCCAATTAACCTAGTTATTTAACCAAGTGATTAACTTAGGTAAATTATGCAGATCTAGGTTAACACATACAAATCATATCATTGACAAGTGCGGAAAATAAAGAACACAACGATATGATAATCCAAGAAAGCCAAACCGGTAAAAAACCTGGGGAGAATTTAACCTAGTTATCCTCAAGGTAAAACTGAATCCACTATGAAAAAATTGAAGTTTACACAATAGCAACTTAGACCACTAACATCCTATTGCTACCTCAAGTAGGAAACTTACTACCACGACCATGTGACAGGTCCGAGTCTACGGACTACTTCTCTCTTGGATTTCCAGCAAGTACAAGTACCCCTGCTTAGGTATCTTTAAGCTCTTAATGCAGCAACTGAATCAATCACCAAGTTCTTGACATAATCTTCAATCTGGGAAACCCTAAGTATGTGTGAAGGCAACCACCTCTTGATCTCACAAAAGATTCACACACACAGCATAAGGAGCAACATAAAACCCTACACGTCAAACGGACTTGGGCTGAGTTGGAAAATTCTACAAAAAAACAAAGACTAAAACGTTTTGATCATGGTTTGCCAACATTACAAATTGAAGTTCTAATACATTTAAACCTAAAATTTTAGAACCCAACAAGCTTGGAAGCTTTCGGGTAAGGATCTCAAGACTTTCCTTACAACGTTGGCATCTTCAATATTCTCTCCAAGATTGAGCTTGGCAATGACTATCTCATTGAGTCTCCCATAGAATAAGTCAAACGACTCATCTTCATTCATCTTCACTTCCTCAAATCGAGTAGTGAGCATTTATAATTTGGTGTCCTTGACCTTCTTGGTTTCCTCGTAGGTGGTCTTGAGGATAGTCCATGCTTCTTTGACGGTCTTCACATGAGAGATCCTGTGAAATTCGTCAGTAGAAACACCACAAAAAATTGCATTAATAGCTTTGCCATTAGCATTTGCCAAAGCAAGTGATGCCGTATCCCACTCAACCTTGGGTGTTGTTGGTCTCACCCAACCATTCTCAACAGAATCCCAAATGGTTTCATCAATAGCACATAAAAAAGCACGCATACGTACTTTCTAAAATGCATAGTTACTCCCATCAAAGAAAAGAGATGCGTTGAGGGATTGAGATCTATCCATCTCAAACAGGGTCTAGGATCACACAAGGATAACGAAATCCAAAAAGTGTACCAGTTCTAATACCAATTGAAAGCTCAATTAGTGTGAAAACACTAATACTTGTTTAGACCCCCAAATTTAAATTACAACTTAATTGCTTTTACTCTAACTTATCTAAGTGCGAAACAAGAGTAAAGCATGCGTAATAAATTGGTAACACTACTCTAAGCCAAAAGCAAGTACAATATGCAATAAATGTAAAGCTTAAAGAGTAGGGAAGAGAGATGCAAACATAAGATAACACCGAGACGTGTTATCGAAGAGGAAACCGAAGTACTCGACGAAAACCTCTATGCGGCCCTCCAAGCCGAAATCGATCCACTAGTAAATAAGTTGGAGTACACGAATATCAAAAAGATCCTCCGAGCCTAATCTACCCAATGTACTTGAGTCCTCCAAGATCCTACTACTAATGGACTTCTCAGAGTCTTGTCTTCACTAGTTGTCCGGATCCCGCAATTCCGCCTGATTGTATCCACCACTCAATGGCTTTTTCCAATACTTCGTAAAGGCACCAAAACTTCTCTCAACACTCAGAATGGGTGAGGTAAGTGTTTGGGCCAAGGACCTCTCAAGGATGTATAAATGGAGAGGTGAGAGTAGATGGAAACTTTAGAGAAATGATGTACAGGATTGTGGGTAAAACAATCTCTAACTCTCAAGTGTATAACTAGGGTTTCTCTCTCAAAAGTTTCTTCAGAAAATACTCCTTCTTCTTACATTTCGTGGGTAATGAGGGTTTATATAGTGTTAGTAAAGAATGGGAAAAGTCACACTCCAAAAAGCAACAGGCAGTGGGTTTTGTAGGTCACTTACAACTAGCCTAAGTTGTGAGTCACTTGTGAAAACCAGCCTATCAAAGACTCTTCAAATTCTAGCATGTGCTTCTCACGTGGTTTGTTCCGCAGGTCATTAGTCGCAAGTCCAGTCACGAAAACCACTTCTTCACAGATTCTTCATCAAACTTTCACACATAGCCCTTACATTAAATCCCACAAAAATACAGGAAAATAATTAAACAAAATTACAATCAAATTTGACACGGAATTAAAGCCAACAAAATACATAATTGTAACTCACAATTTTACAGTCTTGAATCTCTTAATCAGGTTTTTGTCGCCAAAGGAAGATCCAGAGCTCGAAGTCTTAGATAGGGCTTCTTTGCCAATGAAAAGTTCTAATGAATTTAAGCCTTTCATTCACTGCCTCCCTGAATTTAGATTTTGGTAATTTAGCATTTCTCATTTTTATCAGTCTTCTTTGTTATGCAAATTCATTTTTGGATTGCATACATATATTTTTAGAAACTTTATTTTCCTGTGGTGTAGCTTTTTTTGATGAGGTTTTTTTTTTTTTTTTTTTTTGGTAACTGCACTATCTCTTGTTTAATGAGTTTAAGGCTGGATAATCATTAATCACCCCTGGTTTGAGGAAATGCATTGGGAGAAGCATTTTAAGGGCCTACTTTTTTTTTCTTTTTTCTTTTCTTTTTTGAGAATCTTTTAAGGGCCTACTTGAGCTTAAATATTATTTGAATTATTGGTTTGGTTGTTGTTGCCATTGCAACTCATGTTGGAGGGATAATCTTGTGTATTATGTAAAATAGAATATTTAACTACTTTGTTCTATTCCTTATCTTTCCATGTAACATTTTATGTTAGATGGAGAAGTGTATAGAGTGGTTGAATCTGAATGTTAACATTCATGAAAAACTTACATGGTAGCTTTTGTGTCATTTTAAACTTTGATTCTAATTTTAATAGTATAACTGTTTACATGGTAGCCTTTTCATTTTAAAAGCTAAATGATTCAAGCACATTACTAGCCCTTTCATTTCTATTAGTAACATTGTTATTGCCAAGTATCCGTTTAGAATGTGCTTTGCTTAGTTTCTCAATTCGTGAACCATACTGTTATGTTTACAATATGAGATTCTTGAGGATTTGAATAATTGAATCTATTAAGTTAGCTGGCTAATCAATGTTCCACTACAAAAGGATCACTATTTCTCCAACAAAACTGCAGTTTGGCAGAGACTAAACTATGGTGGGCAGGCCTGGTTGGATTTCTTCCAAATGAATGAATCTCTAAGCCTCAGGCTTTACCATGCTTGGGCTATCCTGATGGAGGCACATTTTGAGTTTCTTTTGAAATGGCCTATATATTTTACCCTTATACAATACAGTGGCCAACTTTAATGAACGTCAATAAAAATGGTAATAGGCTCATTCTTTTGGTGCTTGGTAGAATTTTTGAACACATCATGTATAGAAATTTTGTTTGGCTTAGGACACTGCCTGTGATCTTTGTTTTTTTACTGTACCTTTTCATCTTTTTTGGAATGAAGATTTACCTATAAAAAAGAAGTTCGGTTTGGCTTATACTTCCTTGTATATATATAATGAGAAACCATTACATATTTTAGAAATGAATAGTTTAAAAAAAGTGTAAGCTAATATCATGTATAATTTGAACATCATCTAAAAAAAAGTATAATTTAAACTATATAATTATGATTATTTTTAATTGTACTTGTACACGGGCTACACACTAGTTGCATTATAATTGACGTAGCAAACTTTTGCCACTCAATAATTATTATAGAGTCTACAGTCAATGATGCTGTCAATCCAAAAACAATTGAGTCAAGAAACCATTTCAGGCCTTTCTTTTCCCAATATTCCCAAACCTAGGCCCAACCCTTTTTTTAGTTCAACCCAAGCCCAATTTTGTACAAACCCAATTCAGCCCAATTCTCCAATAGGTTAGAATATACACATTCATTTCATTTCATAGCCTAACAAGATCGACAAATCACCAACATCTTACCCAAAAGTCCATTTCACAAAAACACAACAATCCTAATATTCCCGAACCTAAGCCCAACTTCTTTTTTTTTTTTTTGGTTGAAGTGTTCAACCAAGGCTCAACTTTGTACAAACACAATTCAGGCCCAATTCCCCACTAGACTTGAATAAACCTCTATTCCATTTCATGGGCCAACAACATCTCCACGTTAATATGGCCTCTACCAAGGTTAGTTGCAAATAGTTAACCCTAGTAAATTTGTCAGTAGAGAATACTATTTAATGAATAGTATAAATTTTTCATAAATAGTGACATTTTGTTTTGTTAGGTAGGTTTTGATGTATGACTCATTCCTATCATTTCTTTCTTTGCTGTAAATGGTTCTTCCCTATCCTTTCTTCTTTCTGTCTTCTTGCAATGATGAAAGGTGGAGTCTTCAATTGTCTATCACTCTATCTTGCAATGATGAAATGTGGAGATTCTTCTACCTATCTCGTACTAATGAACAGTATCTGTTTGCCATGCTTGTTGGTGGGGGTCAGTCTATATCTGCATAGTTGTCATAGTCAAGGGGGTTAGAGCTATCTGCTTCCATGTCAATGTACATGGGTTGGCATTCATGTTTTGTTGGTTTGAATTCTTCACAGTGAGGGCAATAGTTGACTGCTTGTAATTATGGGGCTCTGTCTGTTTAGGTTCTGGGCGCCTGAAATGTGGGGTTGCAGTCTTGTGAAGAAAGGAATAATGCAACTGTTATTGCCAAAAATGATAATTCTGTTGTTGCTAGCAAGCACTTGGTTATCTACGTAGATCTCGTTAGTAAATAATTGACATACCATTAGACCGTTGTCTAAGGCTGCCAATGGGAAGAAGGTAAGTTACATAATTTTGATAGTATAAAACCAAAGTTATATTAGCATTCTTAAGTAAAATATATCTTATATTCATTGACTTTTTAATTAGGAAACGTAACTTATATTTAACTAAAAATGAAATAAACCTAAATCTAATCAATTCTTTCAAGCCACTCTCCTAAAACATCTCTTGACAACAGGCCATTCTATTTATTAAAGATAGTGGAGTCCCAGCGTTTTATATATGCCTGAATTTATATATTAGATTTTTTTTTTTTTTTTTTTTTTGGAGGGTAGTAATTTGGGAATTGAATAGTGGCATATATTGTCTGATAGATTTTGTGACAATGATTTGCTGTAACTTGTTTTTCCTGTGATTATATTGAAGAATCATATGTTCCATGAATTCCTCTCTCCAAGTCGCCAAGCCTCAACAACCAGTCCTCTAATAAGGGCTTAAGAAAACTTAAGTAGTTTTCTATGTGTCAGCTCTCATAGCCTAAAGTAGTTTCAATTACCATTTTAATGGACAATGCTACAAACACAATAAATTTTACAAAAAATTTCAAAATAATTGAGTTAACAAGTTTTTACTATTTCTCGTATGGGTCTACCACTAATATCATTTTTTTTTTTTATTAATAATATCCTACCACCTCATTAGTTGTGAAATTTTCACAAGTGTTTCTAGGCTTGTTGAAGAGAGTCTATGGACACAACTTTTGTCACAATTCTAATGTGGTTAACTCTTAGTGATGGATAAAAAGCACTCAATCCATGTAAAAGTGATAGGCAAAACATTCACAATCTACCATGTCAAAATTATGACACAAAACCTCTTATCCTTAAAAACTTCTTATTGAATTATAATTGACACTACAAAGCTTTGCTACTCAATACATTTTATGCTGTTTATCTAGAACAAATTTATCCAAGCAACCATACCGGGCCTCCTCTCCCCTTTTAAAGTAACCAATCCCAAACCTAAGCCTAACTTCTGTTTTTTAGTTCAACCAAGGCTCATCTTTGTACAAACACAATTCAGGCCCAACTCTCCACTAGGCTTGAATATACACCCTTTATTCCATTTCATGGGCCAACAAAATTCACAACAACTCTCCCACATCGTTCCACTCAACAACCCATTTCACAAATCCCTCATATAAATTAAAAACACTACAAAACCCTATCTCCTTTCCCTTTTAAAGATCAATCCCAACATTCCCAAACCTAAGCCCAACTCCTTTTTTTGGGTTCAACCAAGGCTCAACTTTGTAGTTTACACAAACACAATTCAGGCCCAATTCTCCACTAGGCTTGAAAATACAATCTTTATTCCATTTCATGGGCCAACAAAATCCACAACAAATCTCCCACATATTTCCAATCAAAAGCCCATTTCACAAATCCCTCCTATAAAAACACCACAATACCCTACCTCCTTTCCCTTTCAAAGATCAATCCCAATATTCCCAAACCTAAGCCCAATAACTTTTTAGTCTGCACAAACACAATTCAGGCCCAACTCTCCACTAGGCTTGAAAACACACCCTTTATTCCATTTAGTGGACCAAGAAGATGCACATCTTTCCACTCAAAAAAGCCCATTTCACAAATCCCTCATATAAAAACACCACAAACCCCTACCTATTTCCCTTTTAAAGATCAATCACAATATTCCCAAACCTAAGCCCAACTATTTTTTTGAACAAACACAATTTAGGCCCAATTCTCCACTAGGCCCCAAAAGCCCATTTCACAAATCCCTAATATAAACACAATTCAGGTATTAAAGTTGGTTTATTGAGTTATTGCATTATAGTTGACGTAGCAAACTATTGCCACTCAACAATTATTATAGAGTCTACAGTCAATGATGCTATCAATCCAGAAACAATTGAGTCAAAAAACCATATCAGGCCTTTCTTATCCCAATATTCCCCAACATAGGCCCAACTCTTCTTCTTTTTTTTAGTTCAACCCAAGCCCAATTTTGTACAAACCCAATTCAGCCTATTCTCCACTAGGCTTAAATATATACATTTATTTCATTTCTTGGGGCAACAAGATCCACAAATCACCAACATCTTACCCAAAAGTCCATTTCACAAATCCCTCATATAAAAACACCACAAAACCCTACCTCCTTTCCCTTTTCAATCCCAATATTCCCGAACCTAGCCCAACTCTTTTTTTTGTCTTTTTGGTTCAAGTGTTCAACCAAGGCTCAACTTTGTACAAACACAATTCAGGCCCAATTTCCCACTAGGCTTGAATAAACCTCTATTCCATTTCATGGGCCAACAAAATCCACACCTTGATATGGCCTTTACCAGGGTTGGTTGCGAAAAGTTAACCCTGGTTAATCTGTCGGGAAAAAATACTATTTAATGATTAGTATAAACTTTTCATGAATAGTGACATTTTGTTTTGTTATGCAGGCTTTGACGTATGACTCCTTCCTATCATTTCTTCTTTTACCATAGATGATTCTTTTCTATCCTTTTCATCTTCTTTCTGTCTTCTTGCAATGATGAAATGCAGAGTCTTCAGTTGTCTATCACTCTATCTTGCAATGATGAAACATGGAGATTCTTCTACCTATCTCGTGCTAATGAATAGTATATGTCTGCCATGCCTATTGGTGGGAGTCAGTCTATATCTGCATAGTTGTCATAGTCAAGGGGGTCGGAGCTATCTACTTCCATGTCAATATACATGGGTTGGCATTCATGTTCTGTTGGTTTGAATTCTTCACAATTGACTGCTTGTAATTCTGGAGCTCTATTTGTTAGGCTCCAGACACCTGAAGTGTGAGATTGCAGTCTTGTGAAGAAGGGAATTATGCATCTATTATTGCCAAAAATGATAATTATGTTGTTGCTAGCAAGCACTTGGTTATCTATGTAGATCTCGTTAGCAATTAATTGACATACCATATTACCATTACACCATTGTCTAAGGCTGCCAATGGGAAGAAGGTAAGTTCCCTCATTTTGATAGTATAACACCAAAGTTATATTAGCATTCTTAAGTAAAATATATCTTATATTCATTATCTTTTTAATTAGGAAACGTAGCCTATATCTAACTAAAAATGAAATAAACCTAAATCTAATCAATTTTCAAGCCACTCTCCTAAAACATCTCTTGACGTTTCTCAAAAAAAAAAAAAAAAAAAATCTCTTGACAACAGGCCATTCTATTTTTTAAAGATAGTGGAGTCCCAGCGTTTTATATATGCCTGAAGTTATATATTAGATTTATTTATTTTTTTGGGAGGGTGGTCCTTTGGGAATTGGATAGTGGCATATATTGTCTGCTACATTTTGTGACAATGATTTGCTGTAACTTGTTTTTCCTGTGATTATATTGAAGAATCATATCTTCCATGAATTCCTCTCTCCAAGTCGCCAAGCCTCAACAGCCAGTCCTCTGATGAGGGCTTAAGAAAACTTAAGTAGTTTTCTATGTGTCAGCTCTCATAATCTAGTAGTTTTAATTATCATTTTAATGGACAATGCTACAGACACAATAAATTTTACAAAAATTTTCAAAACAATTGAGTTAACAAGTTTTTACTATTTCTCATATGAGTCCACCACTAATATTATTTTTTTAATCTACTAATAAAACCTTATCACCTTGTTAGTTGTAAAATTTTTAGTGTCTTTAAACTCGTTGAAGAGAGTTTGTGGACACAACTTTTGCCACAATCCTAATGTGGTTAACTGTGAGTGATAGAGAAAAAGTACTCAATTTATGTAAAAGTAATAAACAAAACATTCACAATCTACCATATCAAAATTATGACATAAAAGTTCTTATCTTTAAAAACTCCTTATTGAATTATAATTGACACTGCAAAGCTTTGCTACTCAATACATTTTATGCTGTCAATCTAGAACCAATTTAGTCAAGCAACCATACCGGGCCTTCTCTGCCCTTTTAAAGATCTTAACCAATACCAAACCTAAGCCCAACTTCTGTTTTTTAGTTCAAACAAGGCTCATCTTTGTACAAACACAATTCAGGCCCAATTCTCCACTAGGCATGAATATACACCCTTTATTCCATTTCATGGCCCAACAAAATCCACAACAAATCTCCCACATCGTTCCACTCAAAAGCCCATTTCACAAATCCCTCATATAAATTAAAAACACCACAAAACCCTACCTCCTTTCCCTTTTAAAGATCAATCCCAACATTCCCAAACCTAAGCCCAACTCCTTTCTTTTGGGTTCAACCAAGGCTCAACTTTGTAGTTTGCACAAACACAATTCAGGCCCAATTCTCCATTAGGCTTCAAAATACAACCTTTATTCCATTTCATGGGCCAACAAAATCCACAACAAATCTCCCACATCTTTCCAATCAAAAGCCCATTTCACAAATCCCTCCTATAAAAACACCACAATACCCTACCTCCTTTCCCTTTTAAAGATGAATCCCAATATTCCCAAACCTAAGCCCAACAACTTTTTAGTCTGCACAAACACAATTCAGGCCCAACTCTCCACTAGGCTTGAAAACACACCCTTTATTCCATTTAGTGAGCCAAGAAGATCCACATCTTTCCACTCAAAAAAGCCCATTTCACAAATTCCTCATATAAAAACACCACAAACCCCTACCTAGTTCCCTTTTAAAGATCAATCCCAATATTCCCAAACCTAAGCCCAACTATTTTTTTGAACAAAAACAATTCAGGCCCAATTCTCCACTAGGCCTCAAAAGCCCATTTCACAAATCCCTACTATAAAAACACCACAAAACCCTACTTCCATTTCCTCCTCTCGTATCGTCTTCACATTCTCTCCTTCTCACACCGCCCCTACACACAAACACACACAGCACAGCCAAAACCACCATGGGTCGCGTTCGCACAAAGACCGTGAAGAAGTCCTCACGCCAAGTCATCGAGCGATACTACTCGCGCATGACCATGGATTTCCACACCAACAAGAAGCTCCTGCAAGAGGTGGCCATCATTCCCACCAAGCGCCTCCGCAACAAGATCGCCGGGTTCTCGACCCACCTCATCAAGCGGATCCAGAAGGGTCCGGTCCGCGGGATCTCGCTCAAGCTCCAGGAGGAAGAGCGCGAGCGCCGCATGGACTTCGTCCCCGACGTCTCTGCCATCAACACCGAACTCATCGAGGTCGACAAGGAGACTCTCGACATGTTGGCCACTCTTGGCATGGGTGACATGCCTGGCCTCGTCAAGGTCGACCCGGTTCCCGTTTCCAATATCCAGACCAATTTCGGGCGACCCGGTGGTGCTGGCGGACCCGGTAGGAGGTTCCGTGATTAGGAGGAGACTACAAGGAAAATGGTGGTTGTTCGTTGGAACAGTTTTGAATGATGGAGAACTGTTAGTTATTTGTCGTTTTTTTTTTTTAATGTTTTTTCTTTCATTATCGTTTTGACGTTGTCGTTTATTATGGGTATGATTTAGTTTCTTTTTGTTAAAGAATGGAGATTGTTTTATGAAATTCAAATGTTTGGAATCGTGATGGTGTTTTGGTTGGTTATTACTAATTAGTATTAGTTTTGGTTTTTTAGGGCATATTTTGGCTTTGGTTTGAGATGGAAAATCAGAAATGGTGTTTGAAATGAACAGGACCTTGATTGCATGTTTTAATTTTTTTTGATGTCTTTTAAAACTGGTAATTTGGTGATGAATTTGTGGCTGTGATGCACTTTAATAATTTTGTTGTGGGTTCGACCTAGGATGCACATTGGATGACCTAGGATGCAGAGACACTTCATTTGGGGTGGCGCTTCATTGTGTCCATGCTTCCTAGGGATTGACTGTATTTGTCAAAATTAGTAGGCTCAACTGTTATACGAATCTGGGTACAAAATGTTGATTACTATTGAATCGAGTACAATTGTTTGTATTTTTGATTGAGGGGTACAAAATGTTGCTTTCTATTGAATTGAGTAAAATTGTTGGTACTTTTGATTGAGGGGAGGCTATCATAGCCTTTGTCATATCATATCAATTTTTCGCTTAATGTTTAGGAGTTTGGAGCCATTGATAGTTGTTTATAAGTATTATTGGGGGAGACCCCGTTGAGAACTGCTGTAGGCTCGTCACTCGCTTCTGTCCTTAGTTTTTGTTTCTATCTTTACTTGTAATTTGAACTTGATCAGAACCGTGACCAGTGATTTTATAATATTGAGTTCTTTTAGCACATAAAAGATGGTGTTTCTTATTTCTTAATGGAGGGCTCATTTACACTAATTGCATGGAATAGCATGAATGAGAGAGGTAGTTAGCCCGTAAGGGCTATAAGTGAGGAGGGTTCATTTTGAATAAGATTTCATATACAATGTATTTTGTTTGAGATTTGGCAGTTTAATTAGAATCGGATCTCAAGTCTTTTGAATATAATTTGGATTGTGATTGTGATGTTTCCCTTTGATTGTGGATTATGCTTAAAACTTGCTTATGTTAGATGTGCTTGTATAAATGCACAGTAGATGGACAATGAATTCAAAGTCTGTTCATGACATCATGCCTAAAATAACTTCGCAAATGGTGAAAATGGTTAGTCAGCTAAAGTATGAAAACCAACAATGAATGCAGGGGTGTCAGGAGGCACTTCATTTTTTCCCAATAGCAATCAGTTTCTAATTACAAAAGATAAAGAGCCACGAAATACCCCTACACCAAGAGGCATAAACTCTTCCTCATGTTCTAATTTCTGAATATAATCTTCAAGTTTAGACCAGATGGGAGTATTTACAGATCAAGCAAATATGTTCCTAACTTTCTAGATAAATGGCAGAATAAACACCTTATTTTTCAACTTCAAGCCAAAGTCATCGGGTGCAAATCCTTAACTACAAATGATTTTTGTGCTTGTAGAAGCCAACAAAAGGTTGCATCATTGCATGGCCAAGATTACTCACTTGAATTTGCAAGCCCAACCATGTTGAGCATATGGCGATCCTCCTTAAATCTTTCTAATACAGAACCTTTGACAGCATCATGCGTTCCTTGTTTCCCTTTTGGAACAACCCTCCAGCATTCTATCACTTCCGGGCATATTTGACTGGTCTTGGAAAGGCAGGGACTACCGAATGTGGTACAGTTGAACGTGTGACCCTGATCAAAGCTTGCAGAGAGAAACAGACCAAAGTGATTCACTCGTCCTCCAAAACCAATGCCATTTGGGATGTCATCTGAACTGAAATTCACGGCACACTGCAGATACATGGACACTACATATCTTAAGAACATTTTATAATTGGAGAAACAACTAAAATTGCAATGTAAATCACAGAGATGCATTTGCTTTGTGTCACGGACTCGTGTGTAATGCAACCAATTATCATCCAAAAAGGAGAAAACACCAAAACATAAGATTAAAAAACATCAGCATGAAAAAACGAAATGAAATAAGTATCAGATAATCTAAACATAAAAATTGGGTTGGTTCCATCTCATCGCTTCAACTGTCCTTAAAGCTCAAAACTTCCACATGCATTTTAGATCATAGAACATGTCCAATATTTTAAACCTTATAAAACCCAATTTACTAAACTTCCTAGGTGATCAAACTTAAGCCTACCTTAAAAATATCTTTCTTGCTAGTTGCCCAAATAAAATCAGGATGAGAATAGTCAACTGATATAAAGGACCATTGAGTAAAAACCAAGCCTTGAGTTAGACTCACTGCTTCAGACTTCATTAGTTGTCCCCTTCCTAGCAGATGACAATTGTTATTACTGTTTGTTTATAAGTGACAATTGTTCTTATCATCCACGCAAGGTTAAGGAAAACCTCCAAAGAATTTTCTAATAAATCACTCGGTGATATACATATATAGGGCAGGTCTACTACCAGAACTACCTTTGCAGTTTCCATGGCCACTTTAGGCTGTTTATTTCCACTTGAAACAATATGTACGAAGTCAAAATCTATTTAGTTACTCAACCAATAAATAATTAATGAACTTAATAAACTACAGAGAAAGTTGTGACATTTAGGCAGACTTCAATAACAGCATGTGAATAGAGTTATTTTCTATCAGCAGGACTAAATAATAAAGATGAGACTCATCTAAGATCGTGCCACAATGCAAAAACCTCGAACTCAGAGCCATATGAAAACAATAGAAACTTACCCATTGTAGATTTTTGTTTGCTCCAGTAGGCCTGAATATAGAAGCCTTTGGATATAGCTGAAAAAGAAAAGACTTCATGTCTCCATAGAAATCCCCATGCCTCTCAAAAGGCTGAGAAGCATATCCTCCATATACGCAACCTTCTTTATCCTTAATAATCAACACAGTCGGCCCATCATCTTTTCTGCAGTTCAATTGAACAATTACCCATTCCACTCCTATTTAAAAATTACTTGCAGCAACCGAGAAACTGAAATAAAAATAAAAAGCATTAAGCATTTATATTTCTTTAGGGAAAGCGAATAGGAAACAAGGCCAAAGCATTAATGCAATATAGTACAACATCAATGTTTTTATAAATAAAGAAGTCTTTACTTTATGGATAGGCATTTATGCCATTGTCTACAGGTTTCTTGCCACGATCAAAATCTTCTTATACTAGCTAAGGAAATCATCTCTACTACAGATTAGGCCTCAATGGAAGCTGTTACTACCAATTTGTACAGCAAAATCCACTTTGTCTAAGTATGCATGATCAATTTAATTTTAATTAATTAATAAGTGAATGCCAGAAAAGGTCAGGACAGCAACACTAACAAATAATTTAGAATAATTTGGAGTATCTAGAAATATATAAGCATGCATCCTTATTTTTAAACTCTTCTAAACATAATAGGACTCTTGCACAGTCGGAATCTCACACTAAATTTGAGAACATTTTACGGATAATGCATGTTCCATTTAAGTATGCTTGATATTAAGAATCAACATAACTGAGGAGTGAACTGAAGTGGCAGTTAGTGCCAAGCACAGTAGTCCCCTTGTTTGTGTTTGTATTGTTCATATTAATGTCTATAATGCTTTCCTGGCGTTTATGTAACCATTACAACATGATCCCATGACAACTCGAATTTCAACATCAACATCATGTGTGGGAACAGAACCCATGAATCCTGTAGCCTCATTGTTCTTCTTCACATAGTTTTTAGGTGTTGTTTGGAGATAGGTAGTTTTTAGGTGTTGTTTTGTTTGCTTAATACATAAGAAGTATGAAACACAACTTTTGGAGAATCATTTTCTTCAAGAAGTGCAATCTTGATTTAACCAAATTTAGCATTATCAAGTGCTAACAAGAAAAAACATGATGAACGATGCTTATAAATATAAGCAGCAGCAGAAAACAAAAATCAAACAAACAGCTTGGTGCAGTCATGTCACATTCCAAGTTACATTTTCTGCCTTCATGAGAAAAATTCTTCTTGTAAAAACTATATATTGCATGGTTTATTTTCTGAAAAGTATATGAGCCTCAAACGCCTCATTTTGGACTCAAAACAAAGACAATCACAAAGAAGGAAATCAAGCTCAACTCACAAGGTATAGGAATAAAAATTTATCTCAAAAAATTTAATGAGAAATAAGTTAATGAGATCCACTCACGATATATTGCCCAAGAATGTGTTGAAACTTAGGCCATTGTAAGCACTATGGTATAAAAGTTTCCATTCCTCCAGCTCTTGCTGCGAAACGGCTCCTCCAATATGCCAAGCATATTCCTTCCTCAATAACATCATATTAGAATCAACATTCTCCCCATGCAGTAGACAAGGAACTTGTGATCCTGGTCTTCCTGCACAAAATGGTGGAACATTAAAAAGAGGATTGTTTCCTGACATGTCCCACAAAATAGGATAATCATAAGAGCTAAAGTACAGATTCCCCTCCTAAACTGCTTCGGGGTCCATAATATACAGAACTGAAAATAATCAGGTCTGGTGAAGTGGTAATTTTCCATATGAAGTATTTAAGGAACAACAGAAAAACACACACACAGGGAGGCTTTCTTCAAATATTGATCTAGTAATATGTAAAAACAGAATCCATAATCATCTAAAAGAAAAGGAACAACCCCAAGGGTTTGGTCTAGTGGTTCCCAAGGCCTCATGATATCCATAAGGTCCTAGGTTCAAAACTCTAGCCAGTATCCTGGGGTTACCCCAAGAGATTCCTCCATGTAGTCACCCAATGTGTGTGGGACATGGGGACTACACACACCTAGAGGAATAATCAGGTGCTCAAAGAACTCGACATCCACGTTAGCAAAAAGAAACATTACACAAGTTACAAGATATCTTAATCCCTCATAAAATGATATTGCATAAGGCGGTTCATGTTTTTCTCTAATTAATAAAAATATCACAAATTTATTTTCTAAATCAGTGCCTAATACAAATTATTTTAAGAATTCAATTATTAAATTTTTTTTTTTTTTTTTTTAAATCAGGAACTAGCTATTAGAACAGTATTTGTCATGATATATGAAACCTATGACTAAGGTTCTTATGTGTCAACAAGCAAAGAAGTGCCAATGAGCTCTGGCTCAAATGACAGCTCCTTGTCCCCTGGTAAAAGCAAGCTGAAGAGTGAGATTGTTGATTCAATACCCAATAAGTAATCTGGCACCAAAAACAAAAACAAGGCAACAAAGCAATAAAAGAGCAGTAAACCAAACAACTCATAATTCTTAATAAAAATCAAATTTAAAAAAATTCAACTCCACTAAATTTACAGAATGTATGTGTCTTAACTACAGTTTATCTGCTTATATTTTACTTCATGTTGTTGGCAACCTTGACATGACATAATTTGCTTATTTAAAATTAAACATGATCCATTTCTTTATATAATAAAAGAAAGGGAATCATTAATTCCACCAAAGAAGTCTCTTTTTAATTTTTTTCACAAGGTACAATGAGAAATTCTTTACTTTCTTTTTTGGTTACTGAATAGACCTAAATACTATCAAAATGGAAAACAATAAAACTGACAGCAGTCCAAAGAATATACAAATCTAAAGCAGGAAGAAAACCTGCATCAGGTGGCATCAACAAGCTTGCGAGATACTTCTTAACAGATGGGAGAAGAGCACACCAATTTCTGAAATCTTCGAAAGACATACTTTTTTCAGCACTTCCTTCAACATGCTTTGAAAAAGTTGCGGCATTAAGAAATATGTCCACAACGTCCTTCTGTGAACTTGGTCCAAGTTCAGCATCTTTCTCAGAAAATATAGTCCCAAACATCGCAATCAAAACAGATTCCAGATCAGACCTGACATTAAAGCTCCCAACATGATTCTCACCATCACAACCATATGTATACATATACAAAGCCAATATGACTAAATTTTATCAAAGTAATCATAGTATTAAATTCAAATCTTAACTTAGAAACAAAATTCAGCACCCAACAAAATAAATAGACCTAAATTACTACCTCACCAAAATGCCATCACCGGACACGTCTACTAATTGGTATATGAACTCTTCAATGTCATCTTTTGTTCCTTTCTCATAAGTTCCCTGCAATACACAATAAACCCATTACAAAATGCAGGTCTGTAAACTACTTGAACCAACCTAAGCCGACCCAAGTTTATAGTCCTACATTATGAAATGTAGGACCATAAACTAGCCGAGCCGAGTCAAGTATTATAATTTCAGAATTGGTTTATTTAATTTTATTTCAAACACGAGTTGAGCTCGAGCTTATCATGAGTACTTAAAATTCCAGGATTGGTTTTATTTAATTTTGTTTCTAACATGAGTCGAGCTCGAACAATAAACATAAATACTATAAAAATAAAAATAAAAAAACATAGTATATTTCACTTACTTTAGCAATAACGAGGTCTTGAAAGGAGAGGCGTTGGTCCTTGCGTTGCTGGGAGACTAAATCGAACATGCGGTCACCGAGAGGACCATGAAGTCCAAAATATGTCTGAGACAAAGATTTTAAGAAAGAATTGGAAATGTTTTTGAGTGTCGAAAATTTTAAGGAATCTTTAGAGCGAAGAAATTAAAGAAACCTTGAAAACTGAGGGAACGATGTATTGGTTATTGGTTTGAGATTGTGCAGCCAAGGATGCGAACAAGGATTTAAGATCTTCTAGTTCTTTTTTACTGAAAGCTCTACAATTGAACAATGATATATAAATTAATTAGTAAATTAATTAATCATATTATTAATTATAAACATTAACATATAGATACAGAGAGAGAGAGAGAGAGAGAGAGACCTGGAGGCCGAAGCGTAGCGGGGATTCGCCGGAGGTGACTGAGCGTTGCCCATATTGCTTGTGTTGAACCGCTTTTTGCTTGTGCTCTCTCTTAAATTGGTTTTTGCTTTTTGGTTTTATAGTTTCTAAAGACAAGTAAAGTTTTTTTTTTTTTTTTTTTTTTTTTTTTTTTTTAGAGAAGAAGATAAGTAAAGAATACTATCAATATATATATATATATATATAAAGATAATAAGTAAAGAACTTTCTTTCTTTTTTATTCTCTCTGTTTTTTGGGTATTTGATATTTGGCTCCAACATTAGATTTATCATACCTTTTCCATATCACATGCATATTGTATTTTGGGATGTTTTATCACTTTTTCTTTTCTTTTTCTTTTTTGCCCAAAATTAGTCCTTGTGCGATTTTAGTTCTTAAAGTCCTAAAAAAGTTAAAAAGAACGCTTATTATCTCTAACATGTCAATTTTTAGTTTAGTCACATCATAATTCGGTTTTAGTTTTTAAATGAATGTTGACAAAATGACCAAATACGATCTCTTATGTTTGTTAAGTACTAAAATTGATTTGTTTAGACTTTAGACCTAAGTTGCACAATCATGGACACAGACACTAGTACTAGTACAACATAGTGACACGAGTCATTTCTAAAAAATTATAGCATAAAATGGATGATACGACACGAATACGGCACCTTAAATGAAGTGTCCGTGCTTCTTAGCTTTAGACTTTTGAGACTACAATTGTTCATGGACTAAAGCTTAATGGTATAAAGAATGTATTTTGATAAGAGTTTTGTAAATCAAATAGCATCTCATGGTATTTCTAACAGAGACGTCCATAATTTAAGTCTTAAATCTCTCAACCATCAAAATATAAAATAAATAAATAAAAACAATATATTTTTCCTTTTTATTTTTAAATGATAAATACATAAGTTTTTTATTGCTAAGTTGTGGAATGGGAAGGTGCTAAACACACAATCCCTCCAACCCTATTGTCAATCTTATAGGAAGTAAGGTTCATGCCAATTTATGCACAAAATACATACTCATTCATCATCACATCATGCATCATTGATCACACTCATCATATGATCAAATTCATATCATAATCATAATCTAACCCTACTATATGCATCCATCGTATGCATTTAAACATTCAGATTTCAAAGAAAGACATATCAACGAATTAAATCATATCATCAAAATTCAACATGTTGTGTAATTTTGAGACTAAACTAAAACAAAATCAAATCAAATTTAGTAATTTAAATGCATGCACGTCCTCTTGCAAATGAATTAATGACAAATTACCCTCGAAAATGTGAAATGAACTGCGGCCCATCCTCTCCCAAATCAATACACTAATCTTCCACTCACTTGAATGAGAGAGAATTGTGCTTATTGATGTTTTTGTTGTTGATTGACTATGTGTAACCCAACACCTCGAGTTTTCTAGATGAAACTCTTGAAATGTCTCCAAGATTTCAACATCTTAAGGTTTGATGATGAACTTCAAGAATACAAATTCTAGAACTTTAATGATTGGAACTCTTGGAGTCGAATTGGGATGTGTTTCAAGCAATTGATGAACTCTTTGTGTTTAGGGTTTTGGTGGAATGATTGTGGAAGCTTATGAAATAATTGTGCCGAACATTTGAAAATTATGAATCACTTAAAATTAAAATCATAGGTGGATTTTGTTTGATATAATAATGAAAGCCCGAGAACCTCCCACAGATAATAGATTATTACATAATGCTAGTAAGAGACTTCAAACATAAACTCTCATAGATATCATGAGACTTTAAATACCATTATGAATTTAATGAGTGGATCTCACCATGAATGTGAGAGGAAGAAACATCATTTTTCTTACTCTAGAAATATCTAAGAATTACTCATCAAGCCGACCCTTTGGAGTTCGCTATGTATTTATTAAGCTATGTTAATCAAGAAGAAAATTTATGTGTGCGCGTGTGTTTTTTTTTTTTTTTTTTTTTGGTGGAATGAGATGCACATAAATTTTCTTATTAATTAACATGATGCATTTAGTTAAGATGATTAAGGTAAGACACGTTTATCAGTTCGCTACTTTTAGGGGGTGTTTAACTGGTTTCCCAAACTATCACGAAAAAAAAGGTTAGAGTAAAAACTAAAAAAAGAAAAATACAGATCTCAAAACGCACACCAGAGTTGCTCAAAGTTCAATGCAAATTCTTATCCTCCTAACCTCGTAAACTACGTACAATTCCTAAAGACATTTCTCAAAGCCGCAGGAATAATTAGCGTACACCGTTTTTTCTCTTTTTCACGACTCCAATGAGCTCCAAAGAATCCGATATATGCCGATTTTGCTGAGCCTCGATCTGTAAGTTCTACAATTTCCCACTTTTTCTTCAATTCTCTGCACTGCTCTTTGATCCAATGGATCAATCATAATCGAATTTTGTGTTTATGCATCGATATGACTAGGTTTTGTTGTTGTTGTTGGTGAGGAAATTGTAGAAAAACAACCTTAAAATTTTCATATTATAGGTCCTAGGAAAGCAAAACACACTAATCAATAGGTGCAGTTTTTTTTTTTTTGGGGGGGGGGGGTGGGGGGGGGGGGGGGTTCTATTTTCATCTAGATTCTCAGCAACCAAACAGAGAGATCTTAAGTATTACATTTTATATAATTGGGTAAGTTCCTACTGAAAACTCTACTAAACTCAGCCAAAAAATGGTGCAAAACTTTGATCCAGTTGATTACTGTTTTTTTGTTTTTGTTTTTGGTTGCTTATAAGGAACTAAAGAGAGCAAAATGGCAGTTTTTGTTGGTGGATTTTAGTTGTACATTTATTTATGTGAAGTCTCAAAAAATGGTTGGGGTTTGTTCAGTCATCTGTTCTAAAAACTGTTCCTTGATTTTGGCTTCAAATTCCATAAACGCACGGAAGATATGGACAAGTGTTTAATTGATGTAAGTTGATTATGATAGGTTATGTGAGAGCTGGTCGTGACAATGTCGAGGCCATGGGTACTGGTTTGTCTGCTCTTGTTAATTGTATTCACATCACAGTTTGAGTGGAAGCAACAATATGGGAATGAGCTTGAAGCAAGTTCAATCACATCCCAGAAACAGAACTATATATCTGAAAGAGAGGAAGCTGTGAAAGAAAAGGTGAGTTTGAAATGGATGGGTTATATTACTTTTAGTATAATGCTCAAGTATTTGATTTGTTTGTGGATTTTAAGATGTTGATTGTGTGGGTTTGTGCTGAAAATCTATATATATGCATTTGATTGTCATTTTTTTGGGGGGTGTAGTTTGGACTTCATTTGGTAATGTTTACTCTTTGGAATGCATTTTAGATAGTGCTATTTTGATTACTGATAAGAATAGGAAATTTCTTTAACCCTGAATTTTCACTAAATGGAGCCTAGAAACAAAAAACCTCCATTAAATTCATTTGGATGAGATGTTTTACATTGGTAAATAAAACAATAACATACAACATAAGTTACGGAATTTGGTTTCTTGGTGTTATTATATCTCTTTAATAGTTATTCAGCAACCAGACTGAGGGTTTACTTTTGGAATATTTCAATGCAACCTTCTCCCCCCTTCTCCTTTTGTGAAAACTGACTAAACGATAATTCAGGAGGAGCTTAGAACCTTGTTGAAGTTGAACTTGTTGTCGCAGATTCTGAACTTGTAAACTTCTATAAGCATTCACAAATTGGTTTGGCAAGAGAAGTCTGTTAGAAATTCAATCATACAACATCACGCTTAATTTGTTTTCTATATTTTATGATAATATCAGTTTGGAGATGCAAAAGAGAGAAGCATCTCGTCTATTTGAGTTGATGGCAACAGTACCACTCGATAGTTGCTCTATCTGGCAGGTTCTTATTTAACACCAGCGAAAAGAAAACATACATTGAAGAATTATTTTGAAAAGTTATACTTGCTATATTTCCTCATGTATTTTTGCAACAATTGTCTTTTTCACTCAAGCTACACCAGCTGCCTTTGATTGCCAAGAATATTGCTTTGTATTAGCAAAGCATTTCGGGCCATGCTCTTTTACTTTATTAATACTATTCAAACACACACTTGTTGGGTCTTGAACCCATGACTTCACCATCCACCTTGATCTTAAAAGGGCTTATAAGGGGAGGACGTGTTATCTAAGTACATTCATTTTTGTACTATGATTCATGTTACAATCCTGGTGATTCAAATATTAGTTGCCCACTCCCTCAACCCACCCCCCCCCCCCCCCCAAAAAAAAAGAAAAAGAAAAGAAAGAAAGGCGGTTTGATTACCTTGTTCTGATTGTTAGATTTTGAACATTGAACCTAGCTACATCAATCCACATGATATTGGGCTTCACAAATTCTTTGATGTGTAAATCATTTTTAGTCAATGCTTGAAACAATAACTTTTCCTTGCTTGCATGAGGGGTTATTTTGAGGTCTACTTGTTGAAGCATCTGTCAACTACTTCACCCTCAATACACAAATTATCTTTTAGCTTGATTTCGGGCCTTCATAGGGCATGGTGTCTTCTCTTACGGCCTTGACCAATGATTTTTTTCCCAGGGTGGCCAATTGATCATGACCTGTTGGGGGGCGCCCGGGGGGGAGGAAAGAGAAGGAATAAGAGTCAAAATAGAAAACTAGGCTTCACCACCTAATGGGGCTAAGACCACCAAGCTGAAGAAATTTTTTCATTAGAAAATTTTAATTCAAAATATAATGTCTTACACCATTCCTAGAGCCTCTTTTTAATAGGCTTATCTTCATTCATAATAAAACCCAAAGTCAAAATTCAAAATGTCAAATGATACTGAAAGTGTGAAAATCTGAAACAATAAAACTCTGAAATATATGCTGTCCCGACATGGAAAATATGAAATAATCCCTAGGTAGGAAACTTAGGCGGGGCTTGGTCTGGGCAAGGTGCAGCCTTGGTTGTCAATAAAATGATCAGATAGGACCTGCTATAATTTGTCACAGTAAATACTTGAAGGAAAGTTTATAATGCTTAATGATTTTATTGTCGGCCTGCACAATTTTCTTGGTAAAGAAACCATAGGTTTCACTTGATTGTAAATGTGTCATGTTTCTTGCAAAAGAACTCTCAAACAATCAAGTCACAGAAACAGCTCTTATACAAATTCATCGCCAACACCCCTTTTCTTACAATGCTTGCTTTCATATGGATTCTATCTGGCCTACTTCCTGACAGTTGGTGTTTTGGGACTAATAGCTATTAACCCTTCACCTATCCTATTTCCTGTCTTTCTTTCTCAGTTAGAACTATTCCCGATTGTCTCATGACCTCATCCAATAAATTGCAATAGTAAGTTGAATAGTGTCCTTGAAAGTCTCAAACCATACAAATGATGCCCAAAATAGTAAAATACCTATGCAATCCCCCAATTTCAGCGAAACCCCACTTTGGAATGTCAATTTCAAGTCTTCTTTGTCATTCATTATCAAGCCTGCTGTAAATGACCTCAGTTGCCTTTAATACTGTTGCCACTTGGATCCAGCACGTTATATTATTGCAGTCAATTGGATTTGCCAATTTAACAAAGGTTCTTAGGACAGAGTTCTTTAGGTATTTAACTAAATCTAATATTGGTGGATCCAATCTAGGATGTGGTAAAGTATATTTGAAATATGATGGGAGGAGGATGAGATAGGCAAATATTTGGAAAATCATAAGAGGGCAAACCAAAGCTTAATTGTTATAGCATGAAAACCAGCATCTCACTGTTGCTTGTTGGTTAGCAAAGTTTCAGAGAACCCTCTATTCTATTCTAATTTAATATTTGATATAATTACTTGTTGCTAATTGAGTATGACTAGGGATAAGATTCTTACAGGCGACAATTTGCAGGGTAAAGGCCTTGATTTTGTTGACTGGTGTATTCTGTGTTGTTGTAATGGGAGACGGTGGATCATTTGCTACTCCATTGTGAAAAAGCTTATCAGTTGTGGAGCTTGGTTTTTAGATCTTTTGGGATTTCTTGGGTCTTGCCAAGATCGGTTGCAGATACTCTTTTTGGTTGGTGGAATTGGTTTGGAAAACACTCTTCTAGCATTTGGAATTTAGCTCTGTTGTGCCTAATGTGTCGTATTTGGAGGGAGTGAAATTGGCGAACTTTTGAGGACATGGACAAATTCGATGACCAGTTGCTTGCTTCTTTTAGTGGTTCTCTTTTTGAATGGTCTAGGGCTTGGGGACTCACCTCTAGTGATTCTCTTCCTTTGTTCCTTAGTTCTCTCCTTTGTAATTAGCCTTTTCTGTCTGATTGTTTCTTTTTCTGTACTCTTTGTTTTGCCTTTTGCTTTTTTCTTGAGGTAGCTTTTTGAATATACTTCTTTCTTACTTATCAAAAAAAAAAAGAGTATGACTAGGATGCAAAAGTTTAATTTTTGGAAAGCATTATCTGACGACATTTATTTTTTATTTTTATCTATAGTTTTGAAAGAACTTCTTCATCTATAACACCCCCTTTTCTTCTTTGATATTATATGAAGCCTGTACAAGGATTGGGACTTCATTTAGATACTATATAAGAAACTAGTCCAGATGCTAGTTAGGGTCATGGGCAGTCACTGGCTAATAAGGTGGAGGAGATTGCTGAACTGGTGACAAATAGACGTGATGATGACAGGCCTGCAAATGAATGGTCAGTAGAGGAGACTGTTGAGCCAGCTAAAGATCAGGAAATCCAGATACTAGTTTGGGTTATGGGCAGTCACTGGCTAATAAGGTAGAGGAAGCTGCTGAACCAACAACAAATAGATGTGATGCTGATAGGCTTGCAAATGAATGGTTAGTAGAGGAGACTGTTGAGCTAGCTGAAGATCAACAAATGTGGTATCAAAGGGTCAGTGGGCAGACAAGTACATCACTGAGGACAGTGAAGAGCAACATGCCTAGTTCCATGGCACATTTGACAAATGGTGCCAATAGAACACTGATGAGAGCCACAATTGCGAGTTTGTTGTTGCAGCCTCAGTTTCAGGTTCAGTTCCTGTTACTTCCCCTTGATGGCCAGGATCACCATTCCTTGACATGAACAAGGATGGGCATCTTAGAACTCTGGCTGACCACAGGATTGTTGGGTGAGGAGGGCAATTTGTGGAGGCGGAGTAAAAGCAGATGCATGTGCCTCAAGGGATGATAGGCGAGCCTGAAGATCCTGAAAGGATGGTAACAAGAAGAAATGGAGGGTGGCAGTCATTATCATCCCATAACCCAGGCCCAAGCCACTAAGGACATATGTCACTAAATCATCTTTGGAAGTTGGTCATCCAATTGAGGCCAGAGATCTAACCAAGGATTTGGCATAAAGGATGAAGTCAGAGATGGACCATGCTGGTACATGTGGCTTGAATTGGTGGTCATGGTTTGACCAAATTCAAAGTTGAATTAGGAATGGCTAGCTGAGTTTATATGGTGCTTCTTTTCTATGTGTGCAGCGATGATCCCTTTATACCCTAGCTGAATTAGTTATACATAAGCATTTGGCCTCTCAAGTATTCTCTGTGTGTGCATGAATCCTCTCTTGTGTTGCGGTTAAAGAATAGGTTCACAAGAATTCTCTTGTCTTGCCATGTGCTAGTGATAATTGAGAGAGAGAGAGAGAGAGCATAGGATGTTATTGGGATTTGGGTTTATTTGAGGAAATCTTTGTGCCACTGTTGTAATCTTCCTAATTTATAGTGAAACTTTCTTCTTATTGTTGCTCATGGACATAAGTATATTGATGAACCATGCCAATTCTTGTATTCCTTGTGTGTTTGTGTGCACGCGCTTGTTGCCACCGTCAACTAGTGGCTTCATCTTGCAAATTACAACAACATTCTGGATGTTTCATCTCCCTCAACATTCAAATCAAGAGTTAAATCAAGAGTGATGTTTGACAAGTGGGTGCAATAGTGGTGCTATGAGGGCATGTGGTAATTGGTGAAGGAACGGTGGTGATGGAGGAGACAGAGCCTTGACTCCAAAGGTAAAGAAAGAAAGGGAAAAAAATAGAAAGAGAATTAAAAAGTGATTTAGGTCGTGACTCTTTGATACAGTGTAGAAATTCAGAAAATTTTTTATTTGCATTGATCTCTGATTGGGTATATACAATACAATGATCTGTATAAGGAATATACATTAAATGTAAAATAAGCACATGCCTAGACATGAGGCTAATAAGTTGTGTGCACCACTTTGGGCCCATTTCAGCCTAATCCCAATCTTATAAGGTGCAAATTGGATCTAACTCTTGAAACATACAACCTGCACTTTTTGTGCACGAGTCCGGCTAACTAATCTACCTTTTTATTGTGAATCCATTCTTTTACATTTTTGCCTCTGCTTTGTTCCTTAATCAATACTTTAAGGTTTGAGTCAATTTAGCATCTGCACATTAGTTGTTAGAGAATTGCATAATTGAATAAAATTTGGTATACAGACACATTTGGTTTCCTCCCCAAACGCACCCCACCGGGGGGGGGGGGGGGGGGGGGGGGGGGTGGGGGGGGTGAGGGTGGGGGGCATTTTTTCCCCTGTGATTTGAGTGGGAGGTAAATACAAGGGATGATTCACTATTTCTAATGTAGAGTATTTTCTTTTTTTCATTTATGTAGTATGGGAATCTCAATGTTGATGGGACCTTTTTGTTGACTTCTTTTATTCATCAAAAACAAACCATCTCCATGTAATTGAACTGCATTTCATATAGTTGTCTCTCGGAAGGTTTTAACCCAACTCCAAGTTTATTAGCGCCTTTTAAAAAAATTAAAAAAAAAAAAAAAAAAAAAAAAAAAAAAAAAAAAACACTGTGTGGTATTGATACCTTAACACTAACTTGTTTGTTGTGCTTGACATCATATTATATCTGAAGGTTCCTTCTTTAAATTCTACCTTTCCTATAATAATGCATTCAGTTTTAATTTGACAAAATTGCTGGAGTTGAAAATTCTACCCTCATTTTGAAGATGGCAATTTTCATCTTAGTGTACTACTTGAGTTTTGATGATAATAGGCTATCAAATTTACTGCAGATTATCCTCTCTCAAGAGAAGAATATTCAGAAACTTAATGAGATTGTGCAAAGTCTTCGAGAAGAATTGTTACATTGCAGGGGTGGAAGTGAGGTTGTCAATAGCACAGCAACCCATTTGACTGAACTTCTAACTGAGCTTGAGCATCATCCAATCTTGGAGGATTAGTTATGGGTCGAACATGGTGAATCAATGTGTCTGATAATTGTAAGTAGGAAAACCTTGTTCTCTTTCCAAGCTATGCTACTTCATTCTAAGGTTCTATCCAAATTGTAATAGTTGACTACTTGACTTACAAAACACAACATTAAATCCACATATTCTATTGTTAATATGTCATGATTGTCAACGTCTGTATGTTCTACGCTTTCCTCTGTTGTGGTTGTATTCTGTCTATGTAGCATTGACCAATCATGAAGTAATTTTAATGGATATTGGTGATGTTGGTGAGCAGCTACTATTGTTTGGAGCAGAATCAAAAGTTTAATTCATTTCTTTTATGGAAAATATTGGGAACCATAATGGATTAATTCCTTCATGTTTATAGAGATAATAGAAAGATTGATGAGTAATTTCTTCTTCTTCTTCTTCTTTTTTAGATAGGATTGATGAGTAATTTCAACTGTATACCACTATACCATATACCCTGGGAAACTGAAGGTCAATAGATTCTCAATCATTTCCTTGGAAATCAGTTCTCTGAATGCATTTATCAAATTTGGACATGAAAGTTATGGTCTCATTCAAGTTAAAGTTTACAAAGGCTTTTCTTGTCATTTAGGAGCCCTAGATGGTATAATCATTAGTCTCATCTTTCAGCAATTTGCATGAGCTATCATGAACAATCTTTGGAGTGTTACACATTTAAATGTTCCTTAAATTTCTCCTGTCAAAACAATGTCCTGAAAGAATAAGGAAGTGGTTGAAAAGTTTTCAACGTTAGCTCGAGTTACAAGTCAACAAAAGATACTTCAATTGATGGATGCTATAATTTTTGCACAATTATTATATCAGGTTCTTCAAAGACTTATTGAAGGGGAAGAAACCTTTAGCAGATGCCAGTTAAATTTAATCTTGAAGCTGAACAGACTGTTGCAAACAATTTTAACTTCATTCATAGATTTCAAGTACAGTATAACTTACTGTTTGTTGTTCTAGGGACTCAAAAATTTTATTGCGTTTACATTTTCACTTAAATCTCTGTTCATCTTTGGTAAACAAACAGGAATGTACCTACCGACGTACTTTCTCTTAGCTTTCACCATTTCTGGAAAGCCTGTGGATCATGGTATTTACTCCCCCTGCCTTATTTTCTTTCCCTGTCCTTCAAATTAATGCCAATTGTAATTCCATGTGACCTTGGCTTCTATTCCACCGCTTGATACATGTTGTTTGAACTGTTATTGTGTACGGTAGAAGAAGAGGAAAGGAAACCTTTGTGTCTGTCATACATGCACACACATTTGAGATTCTGTACTCAAATTATGAAATCTATCCAACTACATTGGATTGGTTGAGTCAATTTAATGTCACCACTATTATTTATAATCATCTTCGCTACTTGGGGGGCCCCAACTCCCCAATAGTTGGTATAAATAAATTCCTGAGTGACCCAAAAAATTCTTAGTTCTTACTACTGGGGCCTTTAAACTGTTGTTTGTATGGTTAGTATTCAACTGGTTAAATAAGAAATATGAATACTATCAATAGGATCTGCAACCATCTGATTGATATAATTATTCAACAAGGACCCTGAGTTCAATTATCCCCCAAAATGGATGGGGGAAAAAATTAATTTGAATTATTCAACTAGGACCCTGTCCTTCAAATTAATAATTAAGTACTTCGCACCAATAAAATCAAGCCACTTAATACAAAAATAACAAGCTTAAAAGATCATGTGAAAATGGGACCGAATTTTTGCATAGTTGTCTTTTTTTTTGGGCTAAGTAATTAAGGAGAAGAAGATGAATAGATGAATACCTTTTAGGTGTTAAGTCCCAACTCTTATTCTAACTTTGAAGGTAGCCTGAATCCTATTGGTAAAACTAAAAACATGGAGTCTTATTGTACTTATTTGCCTTCTACAGTGACCTTATAGAGTGGGGGAGAGCTTGGCTTGTGTAGATGATTCTTGAATTAAATGTGAAGGTGAGCATCATAGTTGCTTTCTAGGAAATTTTCAAGCTGTAGCTACGAGGGAATATATCTTGGTTTCTGTTTCATACGATATTATATAATGTCCAATCTAGAGCTTTAAACTGAAGTCGGTCACACATGGCAGGCCTAGATTGATTATCACCGGGGTTGAATCAATTTAAAGTCCTGGATTTTTGAGGTAGGCATCAATCAATGGGACTAAACTACTAAGACTATAATAAATTCTTTTGCCGTTATAGACAGACATACTGGTTTAATAACCAATTAATATACTTGTGAGCCGTCAAGATCATGGTGTTGGATTAGATTAATATACAGACTCCGACTAGTGAACAAGTTAGATATTGCCGTCCTGAATTGAAAAGGGGTCAGTAGCCAGAATTCAAAACTGCAACCACAGCTAACCTTTGGTGCCCCAAGAGGTTCTATAGCTTTGATATAATGATATCATTCCTAGCATTATTGAGATAGACAACTGATCTTCCATAATTTATAGTTTTTAGTGTACTTCATTTTTTGTCTCCCTTATTTTTTTTCATCATAAGCTGTTTGCATACTGAAACTCTTAAGTTAGAAAAAAAATCTTGTATGCACCGATCTCATGAGACCAATGTTTCACTGACATGTGAGTCGGTTATTTGTAGATAGAAATTCTTAAATTTGAGAAAAATCTTGTATGCGTCAGTCTCATAAGACCGGTGCAAGAAATACTGTCTCCATAAATTGATTGTTTTAATAAGCTAAAGTTGATTAATAGCTCCTAAAATGGCAGTCAAAATTTTTGTTGAAGGGGACAATAACTCAAACCAATTATTTAATTTTTGTAGATATAAGCTTAAAAAAAATTGCATTTATCCAACAGAAGATGGTTGAAATGGTAAAGTTTTGACATTTCATTTAACTCACATAAGTTCAGTCTTGCTGTCAGGCCATGCCCAAAAACTGGAGTAACATAACTAACCCCATTTTTTCCACCAAAAAAACCATTTATTTATTTAAATCTTTAAGAGTCTTTCTGGTGCTTTTTTTTTTTTTTTTTTTTTGACAGTGTGCTTTTCATACTTCTTTTTAATCGAGGGGACGTGTGCTTTTCGTACTAGATTGCGTCAACTATAATTTGTAATCTCACTCACCCACCTCAATTTTGAACCCTCAACAGATATACTTAAATTGGAGTAATTTGGAATGCAATTATGTCAGTGGTTAGCAGAGTTTTGAGAAAAACAAGACGTGCAATCAAAACTAAAACGTAATTCTTACGAAAAGTTGGCTGCCCTTATTACCCAAATTTCCTTTGCCTTCGAGAAGGATTAATCACCGCCACTAATCTGTTCCCATCGATCTTTATCACACTAATGGTAGATCATTAATGTTTGCTCCAACTTTTGGTTCTTTTGTACTTGTAAATTCAATAGGAATTGTGTTAAGCAGTAATGGCTAATGACATTTTACTTCAATCCTATGCAACTAACCACTTCTTTAACTACATACTCCATATTAAGAGGCTTAAAGTCACCAAACAAAAAAAATTAAAAAAAATTACCAAAAAAGTTAACAGATGTTCGGCATTGATTTAGGTAATATATTTAGAAAATATTTATGAAATTAAAAAATTAAAAAAAAAAACTAATTCTTTATAACAACTTTTTATATTTCTTATGAAAGAGATATTAAAACTTTCCTAAAAATTTTTATTAACAAATATCTAAAGGACATCCATTAACCGGACCAAATATTCTTAATTCAATCCTAATCTTTTTTTTTTTTTTTTTTTTTTTTGAGATTAAAAATCTGTGAACATAAGCACGTGATTTATCTTCTTCGTTTTTTTTCATTTTTCATTTTTTTTTCTGTAGTTTTTGAATAAGTGCTTAGAGCGAGCAAGCAAGCAAGAATATGATAAATTTTTTGTATATTTTTTTCCCACTTATAAGATTAAATTACTCTGATTTATGTTACTAATTTTTTTTTTTTTTTTAAAGAAAAGAATGTACGCCAATTAAACAAAAACTTGTATTTAATGGAAACCGCAGTGATGGGCCACGGGCTTTTATGCTAGATTTTGCCAAGCACGCTTGGAATTCAAAGCGAAGGCCCACAAGATGGCTGTAAAAAAAAAAAACGCACCTCTTTTCTTAAATACTCCGTACGCTTGGGCGATGGTGCTTTGAAATTTGAAAAAGTACTTCCTATCCCCGGATTAATAACATAAAAAAAAAAAAATTAAAAAAAAAAAAAAAAAAAAAAAAAACCCTGGTTTAAACCAGCTTTTTTTCTTCTATTTTTTTGAGTTATTTAATTATGCTGACTTATGATAGGCTGACATCTTAGCTTGTAGTAAAAATATTATAAGATTTTGTTATACCTTAAAAGAACACCATCTCATTAGCCCAATCAGAATCATTTATGAGAGAGAATAAAACAAAATAAAACTCCTATAAGAGAGAGAATGAAACTCTTGAAACCTACAAAATAATAAAAATATCTTAAAACCTCCAAAATAATGAAAATACCATTAAAATCACCAAAACACCCTTGAAACTCCAAAATAATAAACTACTCCTAAAAGATGCAAAATACTCTAAAAACCTCCAAAGTGACCAAAAAATCCCCCCGAGACCTTTTACCAAAATATTCTTAAGCCCTTCAAAATAAATTTTCTTTTTTTTAAAAAAAAACTCCTAAAATCTCCAAATTGACCTAAATACCTTCAAAACCTTAAAAAATAACTGAAATACCCTAAAACATTTAGAATGACCGATATACCTTCAAAACAAAAATTCCCTTGAACACCTTTAAAATGACTAAAATATCCTCAAACCCTTTAAAATGATAAAGTAATCTCTAAAACTCTTTAAAATGACCAAAATACCTTTAAAATTTAAGAAATACATAACTAAAATATCATCAAAATCTCCAATATGAATAAAAGTTTCCCTAGAACCACCAAATGACAAACACGCCCCCTCCAAACCACCAAGTGATGAGAATACCCATCGAGACTTCAATAATGACCATGATACGCCTTTAAAAGTTTGAGAGTTTCTCCCAAAATTTTAAAGGTCACCCAAAAAAAAAAAATTCAACTAGTTTTTTTCTTCTTTATTTATCCTTTTATTTTTTTTTAATGTTGATTTGTTGATAGTTTTATTAAATATTTTTTTGGTTGTACTGTTATTTTCAATTATTTTATTTGGATTGTGCTTATTATTAATTCAATTTTAGAAAATTAAAAAACTTAGAGGAAAATATATTAATAGAAGTAATATTAAAAAAAATGTCAATTAACACACAGTATAACTTTGAATATAATAGAATGACAAAAAAGAATATATGTGGCCAAAGCTTACTAAACTGTTGGTGAATTAAAATTATTATTTAATATACATACAATAATATAGTAATTTTTGTGATATTTCATCTGAGTCAAGTGCCAAAAGAATTGTTTTCAATGTATTTCTAAGATACAAACCAAATACTGAAGAAAAAAAAATATACACATATATATATATATATTTAAAGATGATTTCAATTGAAAATATTTTCAACCAAAAATATTTTATGCTGAAACAATCAAAGCTTAGCTTATATAAATGGTGCTTCCATCTCTTGTCAGAACAAAGTAAGGCCATGGTTCAAGAGTCAAGACCATGGGTACATGAGTACCTTATAATTAAGAAAGACCAATGTATGTCGTGGGTGTCCCACGAGAAAATATACTATGTTTCGGTAATATCGACTCTGCTTCTATTTTGGTATTTCTTACCTAATAAATGAGTGACATCTATTTCAAAAAACCACATCAGACTACTCCAATAAATGATTAATTTATCTTCCCGATAGTATAGAAGATTGTGATTAATTTATTAGAATAGTCTGATGTGGTTTTTTGAAATAAGTGTCACTCATTTATTGGATTGGAAATATCAAAACAGATGCTGAGTTGGTATTATCAAAACATGGTATACTTTCTCATATCCCATAGCTTATGGGTTCCATGCACCTGTTGGACACACAAGTTGTGAGATACCCAATTCATATAACCGTTGCATATATATAAGATAATTATTATGATTATTGAGTGGCAATAAACTATAGTTTAAATAGTATTTTCTTTTCTTGTAAAAATAATGAATAATGTTATAAACATAACAATTTTCATAAAATTTTTCACAACATCTGAAGTCACAAGTTTTTAATGATTCTTATTTGAATTCATCATTGATATCACTCTATTATCTACTATTAACAAATTTTCACCTTAAAAATTATAGAATATTTGTGAACTTTTTTGTGGCTTTAGAGTTATTGAACGATAATAAGGTAATGGGCTCTAAAAAAAACCACCCTTGGCAAAGAAGAATTTTAATTAAAATGTAGATAACTTACATTTTATCCCTCTAAATTATAACCATCTTACACTTGTCCACTAAATTACAAGAATGCACACATACCCTTTAAACTAATACCCGCATAAACTTGCCTTCATAAACTATGAATGCACACTTACTCTCTAAACTTAACATTTTGCAACCATCTCATGGGTAATAGTTTAAGAAAGTAAGTGTGCATTCTCATAATTTAGGAGGGTAAGCATAAAAGAAGTATAGTTTAAGGAGGTAAAGCATGCATTCTCATAATTTAGAGCATTAGCATTGGTGGTACAAAAAAATCATATTGTTATTTCTAGCGCTACCAATATAAAAATGTAAACGTACATGGGACATGTAAAAGAATCTCAAGTCACGTGATATCACGTGTTGGGGATATGGCCTATCGGGTAAAATCTGAAGCATTAACATTTTCTTGCTTTTACACACACACACACACAAAAAAAACTTACTTTATATAATTTTAATGGCATTGACGGATCTTTCATAGAAAAATGCAAATCCATTTTAAAGATGGGTTGGCTTTTAAAGCCGGCTTTTATTTAAGTGTACCTCTCTGATTTCACCGTACCAAAGACAAGACTCAAGAGAAAAGAAGGAGACTCCTCTAAAAAAGAGAAAAGAAGGAGAACTCTACTCGAATCATTGAATGTTCTTTTAATTTCCTCTGATCGGTTTTTGGTGGTGTATGGTTGGCACATGAAATGATGTTTGAATGCTTCTCTGCTATGTAAAGAGCAATCAAATAAAAATGAACAGAACTCTCTCTCTCTCTCTCTCTCTCCAAATTGAAATGCTTTTCATGCATTTCAATGTAGGGAAGGCTGAGAATTGAATTCAAATTCCACGAATAGAATAAAAACATTAATAGCACACAACCCCTTGATTTATAATACTAGTATATATTGTATAAATGCAGGAATTATGATCATATGAGTTTGATTCCTTTTGACCATTTATTCTCAATTTAAATTAATTCACTTTAACAACCTCCTCTAGTGTACTAAGAGCATTCCCATTGACAATTGCAAATGGGAAATGTAGGGGAAAAGTACAATCAAGGCACAAAAAAGTGTTGGCAATTGGATTTGTAAAATGCTAGAATTGCAATTTTTTTTGCAATTGTGCTACAGTGTCATCCTAAAAAATTATAATATATTTTAAAAATTATGATACTGTAGCACAATTGTAAAAAATATAATATATTTTAATTGATAAAGTGGAAGAGAGATGGGGGAGAAGAGAGAGGAAGAGTTGTATTGGAATATATTATATTATTTTAATGGATAATATATATTGTGGGTACCTAAGGCATGTTTGCAACGTCCTAGGCATGCCTGACAACATGCTTTGCAACGTTCTCGGCATGCTTTGCAACGTTCTCGGCATGCTTAGCAACGTCCTAAGCATGCTTGGCAACGTCCTTGGCCGACCTTGGCATGCTTTGCAACGTCCTAGGCGTCCCACATCGAAGAGAAATCCCCCCACTTTCTACCTTATAAGCTTTGAAGCGAAAGAGTAGTGCACCACTAGTTCTATAAAAAGGATCCTTTTATTGTGGGTACCTAAGGCATGCTTGGCAACGTCCTAGGCATGCTTGCAACGTCCTTGGCCGTCCTCGGCATGCTTTTCAACGTCCTCAGCATGCTTAGCAACGTCCTCAGCATGCTTGGCAACATCCTTGGCCGACCTTGGCATGCTTTGCAACGTCCTAGACATCCCACATCGAAGAGAAATCCCCCCACTTTCTACCTTATAAGCTTTGAAGCGAGGGAGTAGTGTACCACTAACGTTGCAAAGCATGCCGAGGTCGGCTAATGACGTTGCCAAGCATGCCGAGGTCGGCCAAGGACGTTGCCAAGCATGCCTAGGACATTACTAAGCATGCCGAGGATGTTGCAAAGCATGCCGAGGTCTGCCAAGGACGTTGCCAAGCATGCCTTAGGTACCCACATATATTATTTTAATGAGTAGAATAGGAAAATAAAAATTGGGATGTTGGGTGTGTTGTAAAATGGTATGGTATAATTGATAAAGTAGATTTTTAAGATGGTAAAATAGGATAGGATACTATTTTACCTTGCGAATGCCCTAAGCTGAATCTCATTTATGATTTATGATTATGTTGTTACTCTAAAGGATGTCGTTATTTAGATGAGTGATGTTAGAGACATTACAATTTTGCCACCTACAATCAAGGATAAAATTAGAGCTGTTCCATGCCAAGAATTTGGTGATGAGAATGATGTAATTTTGTGGAAGCATACCAAGGATGGGGAGTTTACTGTTAACTTGGCTTATCTTCAAATTATTGGTGATGTTGGGGATGGTAATACTTTTAGGGGCAACTGGGTTTGGAAGATGGACACTTATCTAAAAATTGTTAGCCTTTTATGGTTATGTTTGCATAATAGCATCCCAGTTAGGGAGGTTTTGGCTACTAGAGGTATCAATTGTAGCAAGCTATGTCCTATATGTAGAGAGCAAGATGAGTCAATTGTGCATTTGCTTAGAGAGTGTAGTTTTGCGCGACAATTCTGGGTTGAAATTCATGCTCCTCGGGTTTCTTCTATGCCTATTCATTATGTGAGTGACCGGCTGCAAGCAAACTACCAAAGCAAGCTAATCCATCGCAGCTCTATTCCTTGGAATTTAATTTTTCCTCTTGTTGTTTGGAACATTTGGAAACACTGCAACAAAGTTGTGTTTGAAAATGTCCCTCTTAATTTGAACCTTCACAAATTTTGTATTAATGAGGCAAGGGAGTATTTTTATTGCATTGCTAAATCTAGGAGGAAGAAACAGTTGACTTCCTTACCTGTGAAATGGAACAAGCCACCTGTAGAGTGGTTTAAATTGAATACAGATGGTGCTTCAAGTGAGAATCCAGGTAAGGCAAGGGTGGTGGTCTAATTAGGGACTGTGATGGGAAATGGATCAAAGGTTTTTTGAGATCCATTGGGCATGCCTCCAGTTTTGTTGCGGAATTTTGGGCTTTTGGAGATGGATTGAAGTTGGCTTTAGGCATCAGAGTTCAGAGGTTGGTTGTGGAGTTGGATGCTAAAGTGGTGATTAGTCTCATCACTTCCATAGGTGGTTCTAAAAACTGTATCTTCCTATTCTTAATGATTGCAGATACTTGCTAAGCAGGTTCCTCCAAACCCGAGTGGTCCATGTGTTCAGGGAAGGGAATAGGTGCGCTGATGCACTTGCAAGAATGGGCAGCAACATGGCTAAGGAGTTTTTGGTTTTTGATAATCCTCCTAGTCCTGATGTTTTGTATTTTGTTAATACAGATGCTGCTGGTGTTGTGTCTAATAGGACCTCTAACTTTGTTCTCACTAATATGGTGAGCTAGTTCTGTTTGTATTTCCCCTTAACCAAAAATAATAATAATAATAAAAGATATATCTAAATGAATTAAAAAAAAAGTAGTACTACGTTGTTGATGTAGTATCAATTATATTTGTACGGCACCGAGCTTCCAAAGCCCATACTGGACTTGGGCCCAGACCCATCTAGGCCCCGGGCCCAAGCCCATACCGGCCTTGGGCGCAGGCCCAGCAAGAAGTTCCAGTTACCTTATGCCCTTCTTGAAACTGCCTTAGAGTAAAAACAAGCTTTGGGTATTAAGTCCCCAGAGTTGACCGGTTAATCTTTCCCGGTAGAGCGCAGGAGTCATACCCGGGAAGGTCATGATATGCACGGGAACGTGAGTTGCCGAACATAATCGGTGAAAATGGAACCAAGTTCCAAGATCATAAATGTTGCACCGCCCTTTCACCTGAACAACCACTTTAGCCAGATAATATTGGACATTCAATAGCACTAACGGTGGCTGTAATCATGATCTTCCCACTAACCTTGGCTATAAATAGAAGAAAGTTGGGAGAAGAAGGGGTTCAGAAAAATTGAGAGAAAACAGTCAAGGAGAGGGTACTAACTGGGTGTTACTTTGAGTCTCTCTGCCGAGAACGACCCATTGTAGGAAATACTTAAGCCCACTATAAATAAATTGTGAGCCCAAGTGACCTAAGGTCCAGAAGTCTTGCACTTGGTTCTTACAATTGGCGCCCACCGTGGGGCTCTCCTACGAAGCTGTGGTTTGAGTGAGACTCAAGCAAGGGAGATGTCTGAGGAGCGTTCAGGAGGGCACGTTCCGAGTAATTCCGCAGGATCTTCTCGGGGATCGACGTGGAGGGAGAGAAGGCAGAAACGGCTGGAGGATAGGGAGCATCCAGGAGGATAGGGAGCATCCAAGAGGAGAGGAAAGGTCCGGATTGGAAGAAGGACACACCGGACGATTTCAAACGTCTCAGCACATCGGCAACATGATGATAGAGACCGGGAGCTAGAGCGGTTGCGCAGATTGGTAATGGACTTAGAGCTGGAAGCAAGGGGTCGGCGCCACGAAAGGAACCACAACCCCCAACCCAGGCGAAACCGTGGCGAGGAAGGTTCCAGCCGATCAGTTACACAACAACACCGAGACCGATCACGTTCTCAAGAGTCACGTCGACACTCCCGGGAGACGCGTCGTAGACGGGACCGTTCCCGGTCGCATAGGTATGATAACCAAGGGTCAGAGTCGCCAGAGGAGCGGCGGCACCACAACGCCGCGATGGACGCCATGAGCAGGGCCTTGCGGATGGCAGCCCGGTCTCCATTCTCTGATGAGATTGAACGGGCACCCATGCCGAGCAGATTCACGCGTCCACCGTTCAACTCCTATGAGGGGAGGACAGACCCCGTGGAGCATGTCAGTCATTACATCCACATGATGTCTTTGCATGCTCACAACGAAGCATTGATGTGTAAAGTATTCCCCTCTAGTCTCGGCTCTACCGCACTGAGATGGTTCAATGGGTTGTAGAAAGGCTCTATACACAGCTTCGCCGAGCTGATTCAGGAGTTCGGCAGCAGGTTCGTAACATGCAGCCGAGTGCAACAACCGGTCGACGCGTTGCTTTCCATGAAAATGAGGGTCGGGGAAACCCTTCGGAATTATGCCAGCCGATACTGGGAACTCTACAATGAGATTGGTGGGGGAAACGAGAAAATTGCGGCTAGCACCTTCAGGATGGGGCTCCCCGAGGATTCTGAACTGCGGGAGTCACTGACAAGAAGACCCCCGGAGGATATGAGGCAACTGATGAGACGCATAGAGGAGTACAAATGCTTAGAGGATGACCGGCTGCAAAGCAGGGGGAAAGCTCCTTTTACGGAGAGATCTCGGCAAAGCATCTTGCCGCCAAAGCCGAAAAGGGACTTCAGAATGCAGGAACCAGAGATGCAGATCGAAGGGGTTAATGTGTTGTTTAAAGAGCCCGTGCACAAGATACTGGAACGGATAAGGAACGAGCCATTCTTCAGATGGCCGAACAAAATGGGGGGCGACCCATCTCGGAGGAACCAAAGCCTATACTGCACCTATCACAGAGACAAGGGGCACACCACTGAGCAGTGTAGGGTACTGAAAGATCATCTCGGGCAGTTAGTGAAGGCAGGGCACCTGAAAGAGTTTGTAGCAGATTCCACTGACCGGGAGGCCAGGCAGGGCGCCCAACAGAAAAGGAATCCCCTTCCACCACCCCTGGGGGTAATCAACGTCATTCATGCCGCACCGAGCAGAGCAGCAGCGGCAAGGAGGGTAATGACAGTGGCTTGCGCGGAGGGAGAATCATCCAAGAAGCAAAAGAAAGTTGGACGGCTAGACATCTCGTTCGGAGAAGATGATTTCGAAGGAACCATCCAACCGCACGACGACGCTTTGGTGGTGACAGCCCGGATAGGCGGATTCTTGGTGAAGAGGGTGATAATTGATCAGGGTAGCGGGGCTGACGTTATGTACCCGGACCTTTTCGAAGGGCTCGGGTTAAAAACCCAGGATTTGGCGAAGTATGACACGCCATTGGTCTCGTTTGACGGGAGAATTGTGATTCCCGAGGGGCAAATCTCTCTCCCAGTGGACATGGAGGGCAAGGAAGTTATAGTTACGTTCATAGTAGTCCGATCATTCGCACCCTACACCGCAATCCTGGGGAGGCCGTGGATTCACGCCATGGGGGCTGTTCCGTCCACCCTTCACGTGAAAGTAAAATTCCCTACTGAGTACGGAGTTGTAGAGGTAAGGGGGAATCAACAGGTGGCAAAGCAATGCCTCGTAGCCGCGGTCCGGTGGGAAAAGGAACAGCTCGGCCAAGCTGAGCACGCCGAGAAAGAGACTGCATAGCAATTACAGATACCCCGAGAAACTGGGGCGGACGTTGCCGAGGAGGTGCTGAAGGTAAGAATTCTCCCAGATAGTGACAAATACTTCCAGATAGGTACAGGCATGAATGACTGGGAAATGGTAGAGATGTTGTTGTTCCTGTTGTAGAATATAGATGTCTTCGCGTGGAACCCGTATGAAGTGCCCGGCGTAGACCCCGAGTTCATTGTTCACAAACTCAATGTGGACCCATCATTTCCCCCGAAAAAGCAGAAGCCGAGAAGGGCATCAAAGGAACACGTCGATGCAGTAAACTTGGAGGTCCATCGACTGAAGGAAACCAGAGTCATAAAAGAAATATTCTTCCCGAGATGGCTAGCAAACACTGTCGTAGTGAAGAAGAAGAGTGGTAAATGGAGAGTTTGTGTGGACTTCACCGATTTGAACAGAGCGTGTCCCAAGGATCCATTCCTGATGCCCAAGATTGATCAGCTAGTGGATGCCACGCACGGGCACCCGAGAATGAGCTTCCTGGACGCCTTCCAAGGCTACCACCAGATTGCCTTGGCGCCCGAGGACCGAGAGAAGACTGCATTTATATCCCCGAACGCAAACTATCACTACGAGGTCATGCCGTTTGGATTGAAGAATGCCGGGGCCACCTACCAGCGTATGATGACAAGGATGTTCCGAGAAAAAATTGGGTGCACGGTTGAAGTTTATATCGACGACATGGTGGTAAAAAGCAGAAAAGAGTCCCTGCATACTGAAGACCTTCGGGGAGTATTCGAGATACTACGACGACACAGGCTGCGTCTCAATGCCGAAAAGTGCACTTTCGGAGTGGGGGCTGGCAAGTTCCTAGGTTATCTGATCTCCACTCGGGGAATAGAGGCTAACCCCGACCAAATAGAGGCCGTCAATCGCCTCAAACCACCGAGCAATCCTAAGGAGGTACAAGTGCTCACTGGGATGTTGGCCGCCCTGAACCGATTCATCTCCAAGTTTGCCGATCACTGCCGGCCATTCTATCAACTTCTGAAGAAGTGGAAGGGGTTTCAGTGGGACGAGAGCTGCGATGAAGCTTTTCGAGAACTAAAGGAATATTTGGCAAAGGCGCCGAGGTTGACGGCCCCGGAGCCCGGGGAGGATCTGTTTATGTACCTTGCAGTCACCGATCATGCCGTAAGTGCTGTGTTACTAAGGGACCGGGGAGTGCAAATGCCGGTGTATTACGTGAGCAAGACCTTGGTCGATGCCAAGACAAGGTACCTGCCTCTTGAAAAGTTGGTTTTGGCCTTGGTGCACGCCACGAGGAAGTTACCACACTACTTCCAGGCACACACAGTGTTTGTCCTCACCGAATATCCATTGCAATCACTGTTGAAGAGATCCGACTTCACAGGACGGATTGCTAAATGGGGGACTCGGTTGGGATCGTTTGACATTAGATACCGACCTAGAAGCTCGGTGAAGGGGCAGGTTCTCGCTGATTTCATCGCGGAATTTACACCTAAGAATGAAGGCAAGGTAATCTGTAGTGCGGAGATTCGCCCGTGGAAGTTATTTGTGGACGGCGCATCAAATGCTATGGGGGCCGGGGCTGGTATTGTCATCATTACCCCTGAAGGTATGCGACTGGAACACTCCTTCAGATTAGGGTTCAAAGCCTCGAACAACGAAGCCGAATATGAAGCCCTGCTGGCCGAATTGAGGGCAGTATTGCATCTGGGCGCAAAGAACGTGGAAATCTACTCGGACTCTCGGCTGGTTGTTTATCAGATCACTGGGGACTTCGAGGCTCGGGATCCCCGAATGAAAGCTTATCTAAGTACGGCAAAGCAAATTATCAGTCAGTTTGGAACGGTAAAGATATCCCAGGTAGCCCGGTCACAAAACAAGCATGCTGACTCTCTTGCCACGTTAGCCTCATCGGCTACCAAGGACACGCCGAGGCTTATCACGATAGAACTTATAAGGGAGCCAAGCATCTGTGTGAAGACTGCTCTCGACCAGGCCGGAGTAGAGGTTGCGCAGGTGGCGGTGGCCAGACCATGCTGGATGAGCCCGATCATAGACTTTCTTGCCGAAGATAAAGTTCCAGAGGATGAGGCCAAGGCCAACAAGATTCGACGAATGGCTCCCAGGTACTGGTTGTCCTCGGACCGAAAGTTGTACAGAAGGTCCTTCGCGGGCCCTTACCTCTTGTGCCTGCATCCTGAAAGAGTCAAGAAGCTTCTAACCGAGCTGCATGAAGGAGTGTGTGGCGGGCATGCTGGGGGACGATCCTTAGCACACAGAGCAATGACGCAGGGGTTTTGGTGGCCACAGATGCAGAAGGACGCCGCCGAATACGTTCGGAGTTGCGAACAATGTCAAAAGCACGCCCCAATGATCCATCAGCCGGCAGGACATCTAAATCCTGTCAGCAGCCCGTGGCCATTTGCACAATGGGGGCTTGACATCCTCGGGCCATTCCCCCGAGCAACGGGGAACCGCCGTTTTGTACTGGTGGCTGTGGATTACTTCACAAAGTGGGCTGAAGCTGAAGCCTTGGCCAATATCCGGGATACTGACGTGAAAAAATTTGTGTGGAAAAACATAGTTACAAGGTTTGGGGTGCCGAATTCACTAGTAACAGACAACGGGTTACAGTTCGATAGCAACGCTTTTCGGACCTTTTGCGGCGAGCTCGGCATCAAGAACAAGTATTCAACCCCGGCATACCCCCAGAGCAACGGCCAAGCTGAAGCAGTGAACAAGACTATTTTGAACGGGCTCAAGAGAAGGTTGGACGGAGCGAAAGGAAGATGGGCAGAAGAACTACCCAGTGTTTTATGGGCCTACCGCACGACCCCCAGGAGATCCACGGGGGAAACCCCATTTTCTCTGGCATACGGAGCAGAAGCAGTGATACCAACCGAGGTGAGCTTATGCAGTGCACGGGTCGCCGGGTTTGACCCCGTACAGAACGCCGACCTTATGATGGAGCATTTGGATTGGCTAGAAGAATGCAGGGAGGCCGCGACCGTACGTCTTGCCGAGTATCAGCAGAAGCTGGCGCAAAGGTACAACTGAAATGTAAAAACCAAGGAATTCAGTGCCGGGGAATTAGTGTTAAGAAGGGTAGTGGGGAACATGCGGGACATGGCTGCAGGGAAGCTTGCTCAGAGTTGGGAGGGACCATACAGAGTCACAGCCGTCGCAGGTGCAGGGGCCTACTACTTGGAGGACCTGGACGAGAGGCCGCTCCCCCGACCATGGAACGCCAACAACCTGAAGAAATTCTACGCGTAACCATCGATGTAAGCCAAAACTTGTATTCTATTAAGATTAAGAGCATGATGAACTTTTTTGTCTGTGCTGTTTTTTACCCTATAACCATACACCAAGAGAATCGCCAATAAATCCTAAGGACAGAAACCTGACCCTCGGCTCGATCAATATCGCCGAGCAGGTGAAAACCTTACAAATAAATCCTAAGGACAGAAACCTGACCCTCGGCTCGATCAGTATCGCCGAGCAGGTGAAAACCTTACAAATAAATCCTAAGGACAGAAACCTGACCCTCGGCTCGATCAGTATCGCCGAGCAGGTGAAAACCTTACAAATAAATCCTAAGGACAGAAACCTGACCCTCGGCTCGATCAGTATCGCCGAGCAGGTGAAAACCTTACGAATAAATCCTAAGGACAGAAACCTGACCCTCGGCTCGATCAATATCGCCGAGCAGGTAAAAACCTTACAAATAAATCTTAAGGAGGGAAACCTGACCCTCGGCTCGATCAATATCGCCGAGCAGGTGAGAACCTTACGATCAAATCTATAAGAACGAAAACACAATTCTCGGTTAAACCAAAACCTGATAAAAACCTAACCCTTTTGCAAAAACTAAGTCTAATAGTGCTCTCAAATTACCCACAGCGCCGCACAACAGGTTTTCGGGGGTACCATTCTATTAAGCGGCCATAGCACTGGTATAATTCAAGCAAAACACAAACAGAGATAATTTCATTCAACAAATTGAAACGGAAAAAGAAAACGGATTACTAATTAAACAGGTAAAAGCAATCGTTCAAATCACCACATCCCGGTGACATGGGCAAATAAAACCATTAAGTAAAAACAATTGTTCAATCACCACATCCCGGTGACATGGGCAAATAAAAGTAAAATAAAAACAAGCTAACAGGTAAAAATAAAATCAGCTGGGAGGTTGAGTCGGTGGTGGCACTTCCTGCTGGACGGTCAGGGGAAAAGGCTGGCCCTCATCAAGAAGCTCCTGCACGGAAGGTATGCTCGTGGCCTCCATGTCTTCAGGCTCGGCATGAGAATCGATTTGCTCAACCAACTCCCTCATGCTGGCCGTCTCCTCCTCGTCAAAGGCAGCCGGGGCGTTCTGAACGGCAGGTACAGGGTTCGGAAATGGAATCTGGCCGGGGTCTCTCAGCGGCAAATCTTCAGGAACTCCCATTGCCTGAAGAGCGGCAAACCACCCGGCCTCGAAACCCATATGCCGAGCCCGAGCCACCACCGGTTCTGCGGAGTTCTCGGCGTCGGCAAAGCCTACGTCATACCACTTTTGCTCCGCGGCCGCCAAGCCTGCCCTAAGATCGGCTATCTCGTCGGCATGGGAAGTGTTGAGGCTGAGGGCTTCGGCTAGTTTGAGTTCCGTCTCATTTTGCTTGGCCAGGAGCTCTGCATTCCTTTTCTCGGCTAATGCCCGGAACTTCTCCGCGGCAGCAGCCTTCTTCTCAGCAGCCTCAGCAATCTTCGCCTTTTCCTTAGCCGCTTTTACTGCCGACTCCCGCGCCCCCTTCTCGCGCTCATTTTCCTCATCAAGCTCCCGTGCCCGGGCAGCCACAATGTGAGCCAGTTGAGCGGCCTAGCAAGCACGAAGGTTAGCAAAGAGACAAAAGGAAATCTACATGGAGTAAATAGACAAAAGAATTACCGCAATGGCGTGCCACTCTAACCGGCGCCCCACGGACTCCTCGGACCCATCATCAAAAGCGTGCACGTCCTCGGGAAGTTGGAGAGCTCCAGCCAAGGTTTGGGCAATACGGCCGCCCTCGCCCTTATCCCACATCCGAACAGAGGCGGTTGAGGGCAATGGCTTGCCGTCCAGAAGGAACTTTGGCTCCCACGCTGGAGCCACTTGGGAGGAGGACGCGCCCCCCGTGCCAGCTTCGGTTGGCGGCTCGCGGATAACAATTCCCCCTGTTGGTCGGGGAGGAGTCTGGACAGCGGCATCCCCCGGGCCTGTGGAAGGTTGCTCGGTTACTTTCTGCTTCTTACGGGCCCGTCCGGACTGCGGAGGGGGAGGAGGCTGAGACACTGGACCCCGACTCTGAGTAGGCGGGGGCTGGTTGGTCGGCCGGGCACCAGGCACGAACCGATCAAGGGTCATAACTCTCCTTGCCACCATTCTTGCACCGGGCTGGATTGCTTCAGCTAGCAAGTTAGCCGCTTCTGTCACTTGCTGTTGGGGCTCGGCGGGTGGATCCTCGGGATGGGGCTGCTCTTGGGCTTAGTCCCCTTGTTGTATGGCTTCGTGAGCTCTCTCTCTAAGGCGCTGAGATACCCGTTCCGCAGAATCGTCTCGCAGGGGAACTAGTTCGTCCGTGGCAGTGAACCGCCGACCAAATTCCCTCGCTTCCCCGGTTGTAAGCTTCGGCGGCAAGAAATTCACGTACCGGACGTCTATGTACGATAGCAGGGGGCTGTCAACTATCAGCGCCTGCTTGAAAGGCTGCCAAGTAGAGTAAACCGGTTCCACGCCGAGGATCAGGTGTGAGGCCCGAAGCTGCCCGTCCCAATGCACGTAGATCTCGGAACGGAGGACGAAGTTTAAGTCCCTGGTGTGAACGACTCTGAGGTCCTGAACAAACACTTTGCCGTCTGCAAAAGAACAGGTGACGCATTAGTTTTTAACAATAAAAAATTCTTTTACTCAAACAATTATAAGAAGGGGATGGTACGAACCCACTTCACGCCGTGTGAGGGGGCAAGGGATCTCCCCGGCAAACCAATTGCCGCGCACCCTGACGAACTCCCCGGCGGAGTTCCTGTTCGAATTGGGTAGGCACGATATCAGCCGTACCCGAGCATCCCTCGTCTTTAAGTAATAATTGGTGGATTTGCTCCCACAGAGGCTGTACATTTGGTTAATATCATGGTGGTCTAATTGTAAATCAAAGGTATGGTTCAACTGGCTGACACAACTAACTACCCGGTAAAAATTGGGGGGAAGCTGGTCGAGGACAGCCCGTAGTAGGTGAGTGTGCTTATCAGGAGGGGATCTACCGGGAACCTAACCCCACCTTCTAAAATGGACATCAGAGGAAAGAAGGCTGTACCCTGCCCTCGGTGGAGTTCCATATCACTCTCATGGCAGTAAGCCACGTCCACGTCATTGGGGATACTAAATTTACTCCTAAAGGTGGCCAAAGCAGCCGGGGTGTCTAGAAGGTAAGAATAACCCATCTATAAAGCCTAAAACTACAAGAATGAACTCAAAGAAATAAAGCTGAAGGAACAGGAAGGGGAAGAAAGACTTACTTTGGGTTCTAAGGAGGAAAAGAACGCTGAGCAAGCAAGCGCACAGAAATGTGGTCGGCAGAGAGTAGGCACTAAAGATCAGAGGCGAAGGAAAAATGGAATAGTGTTTGGAGAAGGACTATTTATAGAGCCAAAAGAAATGGGGGAAGAAGAAACGCTTAATCAAGCAATAAATGGGCACAACCTACGAGCGACCCAACGAACGCCAGGCGTAACCGATTTGCGCGCCGCTTCGGTTCACGAATCGTCAGGCAATAATGATGACTGCGCCTGGCGCCGCGAAACGGTGCGTCTTTTGAGATGAATATTAATGAGAAGTGACAGCCAGAAGTCCCAGGCTAGAAGATTCCCGAGGTCAAAAGGCCCAGGCAGATCCTTGATCCTCCTCGGCGACCGAGTATGAATCAAGGGGGGGCTATTGTACGGCACCGAGCTTCCAAAGCCCATACTGGCCTTGGGCCCAGACCCATCTAGGCCCCGGGCCCAAGCCCATACCGGCCTTGGGCGCAGGCCCAGCAGGAAGTTCCAGTTACCTTATGCCCTTCTTGAAACTGCCTTAGAGTAAAAACAAGCTTTGGGTATTAAGTCCCCAGAGTTGACCGGTTAATCTTTCCCAGTAGAGCGCAGGAGTCATATCCGGGAAGGTCATGATATGCACGGGAACGTGAGTTGCCGAACATAATCGGTGAAAATGGAACCAAGTTCCAAGATCATAAATGCTGCATCGCCCTTTCACCTGAACAACCACTTTAGCCAGATAATACTGGACCTTCAATAGCACTAACGGTGACTGTAATCATGATCTTCCCACTAACCTTGGCTATAAATAGAAGAAAGTTGGGAGAAGAAGGGGTTCAGAAAAATTGAGAGAAAACAGTCAAGGAGAGGGTACTAACTGGGTGTTACTTTGAGTCTCTCTGCCGAGAACGACCCATTGTAGGAAATACTTAAGCCCACTACAAATAAATTGTGAGCCCAAGTGACCTAAGGTCCAGAAGTCTTGCACTTGGTTCTTACAATATTCATTATCATATTAATTCATAAATTTTTAATAATAAAAAATTGAAATTAGTTTTAAATTTTTTTTTTTAAATCGAAGATAAATCTTTGAGAGCAATGAATCGACTTCCTTGGGGTTGACACATTTTTCTGCCTGTAAAGTTTATCATAGTACCTCAATTTATAGTTGCTTGTACTCTTTTGACTAGTCCTCTTGGTGTGGTGGTCACTCTACAAGTATAAGTGCTTGTGGAGTGTAGGGGGCAAGGGCTGGGGTTCAAGTCTCCAGGAGGGAGCTTCACACACATATACACTTAGATTAGGCTAGAATAGAAATTCTATCTTGTATCAAAAAAAAAAAAACATGTTTGTTGAAATGAATGTAAAAGCACCCAAGATACTCTCAATCTTCATTTATAGTTGTTTGCTTTGACAATATAGGAAATTACTTTTATTTCACGATAAGTTCAAAGTCTAGAGGATCAAGTTGAAAGAGCAAATTAGCAGCTCCAAAGACAATTTTCAAATCTTTATTTAGAGAGAGAGAGAGAGAGAGAGAGAGAGAGAGAGAGAGAGAGAGAGAGAGAGAGATTGTTTGTTTTTATTTATTTGTTTATTTTTATTTAAGTTTTATGAAACGTTGTAGTGTTCTCTAAATAAGTACATCTCTCAACAATGCCTCTTCTTTAGCATATGGTATGAGAAGTAGTACTTCAGGTGTATTATATGTATGAAAGGAGTTGAAGGGTAATTTGTAACGTAAGAAGAATTGAAACTGTAAGGTCACAATTCAGGGCCCAGGCCCAACAGGTATGGGGTTCTGGACAAGGAACCCGAAACAATGAATTTATAGAGAGTGGGCTACAAAACTAGGCCTTAACGAAGTATATTCTAGCTAAGATTTCAGAATTTGCCTAGTTCGATCGATCGAGAGACAGGCTCAATTGATCGAGAGTCGTATCTGCAGAATTTTAATTAAGCTCAAACAGCAGTTCAAGCCCATCATAAAGGATTAGGGTTTCAGATCTACTTCTCCTAGTATATAAAGGAAACCCTAAACACGTTTTTAAAAAGGCTTTTTAGAGAGATAAGAGTGTGCCTCCTTTGTATCTAGGGTTTTGTACCCAAAAAACTTTCTCATATCTTCTACTGGTGTTATTCCTTGAAGAATCTCAAGATCCGGTGTTGTAAAAGTTGCTGCCTTCTTTAGATTATCAACACCTTTGATAACCAGAGAAGGCAGTAACTTCTACAACACCAGATCTTGAGATTCTTCAAAGAATAACACCGATAGAATATATGAGAGAGTTTTTTGGGTACAAAACCCTAGATACAAAGGAGGCATACTTTTCTCTCTCTGAAAAACCTTTTTAAAAATGTGCTTGGGGTTTCCTTTATATACTAGGAGAAGTAGATCTGGAACCTTAATCCATTATAGGCTTGAACTGCTGTTTGGGCTTAATTAAAATTCTACAAATACAAATCTAAAACAACCTAATATGAAATGCATGAATGTAGTGCAATGCAAATCCTAAAAACAAAAAAAAAAAACAAAAAAAAAAAAAAACAAAAACATCAAGAAAATGGTCATTAAGGATTTTGAGATGAAGTACAAGGACCATGTCAAAAAAGCTCAATTGGATTGAGCCTTTTGCATCCATAACCTCTTAAATGCAACTTTGGTTTTGGAGTTATTATTCATATTAGAATGATGAGTAACTCCAACATTGGTATAAATGTTTAAAGCCTTTACCAATTCACCAATAAGTATTATAGGATCTTATGCTTGAGGCATACTTTTTGCTTATTTGCTCGCTTTGCAGCTTGCAACTTGAAACAGTTTGGGCAAATATGCCCAGCTTTTCCACAAAAATGACAAATCCACAAAGGTCTATCATGTTTCTTGTCCTTAGAAAGGTTAGAATTCTTAGGCTTAGACTTTTTAAAATCAACTCTAATCTTCCTAGGTTTAGGAACATCTTCTTTTGGTTTGACAACCTCTATCTTAAATGGTTCAGAAAAAGAAATAAAGTTTGTGGAATGAGTTTCAGACACAAAGATGCTATCAACAAAACCTAAACCTGATTTGTCTAAGGGAGACTTCTGAATACTCAACATGTGATCAAGTTTAGAACTAGTAGACCTATTTGTTTGTTCTCTAGCAAAAGATAATTCTAGTTCTAGGTTCTCAATCTTATCAATCAACATAATATTCTCAGTCTTCACCTTATTAATCAGTTCATTAGCATTAAGCAAATTCAACAACAAATTTTCTTTTCATGTTCAAGAATGGCTATCTTTTTTAGTACTAAATCCACACTCATTGCATCCTTTGTAGCAACCTTGCATAACTTATTATAAGTTTCTTGCAAGTCAACACACTCAAAGAGTTCCCCATCAGAAGGGTTCTCTTCAACCAAATCACTTTCATTAATTATAGTTGTAGAAGTGAAAGTAAAAAAGTTTCCATTTTCATTACTTCCAGACTCGAGATCAGAAACTTCATCATTACTAAGGGTTACAACCATAGCTTTACCATTTGATCTTAAGAATGTTGGACATTCAAATTTCACATGACCATACCCTTGACAACCAAAACATTGTTAACCTAGAGAATTACTAGAAGATTGACTAATTTTTTCTTTTGATTTATCAGCATTATTGATTTTAGTTGGTTCATTTTTCTTAAAGTTCTTAGGTTTAGCATTGTTTCTACCTCTTGTCCTTCTATTGTTATTATTGAGAAAGTTTCTAAAGTTCTTGACAAAATATGCAATCTCTATAGAAGAAAGTTCATCATCAAATCCCTTATTATCAATATCATCAATTGACTTAAGAGCCATTGATTTGGATTTGTTTGTTTTTGGTAGGTCAAACTCATAGGACTGAAGAGATCCTACAAGCTCATCAACAGGGATGGAGTTCACATCCTTACTTTTAGTAATAACAGTTACTTTGGGTCTAAATTTCTCAGTTAAGGATCTAAGAATCTTCCTAACAATCTTAGGTTGATCATGAATTTCACCCAAATTAAATGCAGAATTAACAATGTCATTAAGCTTAGCATAGAATTTATCAAAACTTTCATTTTTAGACATCCTAATACTTTCAAATCTAGTTGTTAACTGCTGCAACTTATTAATTTTAATTGTCTTTGTGCCTTCATGCACAGTTTGGAGTATTTTCCAAGCAATATGAGCAACCTCAACATTTGAGATTCTTCTAAACTCTTCCATAGATACAATATTAAAAATAGCATTCATGGGTTTTCTATTAAAAGCAACTACTTCTTTTTGGGACGTTGGCCACTTACTAACAGGAGTAGTCAGTTTCTTCTATCTGTATTCAACGGAGTTCCATACTCTCTTATCTATAAATTTCAGGAAGGCTTTCATCCTAACCTTCCAAAAAGCATAGTTATTCTCATTAAAGTGTGGAGGGACATTCAGATTTCACATGACCATACCCTTGACAACCAAAAACATTGTTGGTCTAGAGAATTACTAGAAGATTGACCAACTTTTTCTTTTGATTTATCAGCATTATTGATTTTAGTTGGTTCGTTTTTTTTAAAGTTCTTAGGTTTAGCATTATTTCTACCTCTTGCCATTCTATTGTTATTCTTGAGAAAGTTTCTAAAGTTCTTGACAAGATATGCAATCTTTGTAGAAGAGAGTTCATCATCAAATCCATTATCATCAATATCATCAACTGACTTAAGAGCTATTGATTTGGATTTGTTTGTTTTGGGTAGGTCAAATTCATAAGACTGAAGAGATCCTATAAGCTCATCAACAGGGATGTAGTCCACATCTTTGCTTTCAATAATGGCAATTACTTTTGGTCTAAAGTCCTAAGTTAAGGATCTAAGAATCTTCCTAACAATCTTAGGTTGATCATAAATTTCACCCAAATTAAATGCAGAATTAACAATGTCATTAAGCTTAGCATAGAATTCATCTAAACTTTCATCTTCAAACATCCTAATACTTTCAAATCTAGTTGTTAACTGCTGTAACTTGTTAATTTTAATTGTCTTTGTGCCTTCATGCATAATTTGGAGGATTTTCCAAGCAATATGAGCAACCTCAACATTTGAGATTCTTCTAAACTCCTCTATAGATACAGCATTAAAAATAGCATTCATGGCTTTGCTATTAAAAACGGTTGCTTCTTTTTGGGACGTTGACCACTCACTAACAGGAGTAGTCGGTTTCTCCCGTCCATATTCAACGGAGTTCCACACTTTCTTATCTATAGATTTCAAGAAGGCTTACATCCTAACCTTCCAATAGACATAGTTATTCTCATCAAAGTGTGGAGGGATCACAAAAGAGTGACCATGTTCCATGACAACAGGGGTCAAGGATCAACTTTTAAATCAAAAGATCTAACATAAGCCTAGTTGTTAGTATCGTACGATACATATTATATGATACATATCGTATCATATACAAAAAGTTTCGTATCGTAAGGATGTATCGTAAGTGCTCATGAATCGTCTGATACATAGGTACGTATCGTATGAATCGTATCATATCGGTTAATCGTAAGTATCGTACGATACATAGACATGTGGGTTTGAAATGAGTTTTTTTGTTAAAATTTGTGGTTTTATTTGATTTAAACAAGTTGTTAGACTTTGTTAACACAAAATTATTAAGAAACTTAATTGAGTCTAATGAAATAGCAAGTCCTTGAGTTTTTTTCTTCCCTTCTCTTTCTCCTACAAAATTTAGACTATACTTATAACACTCACTTTCATATGTGCAAATTTATTTTCTATGCTACTAATAATGTATTAAATGAAAATATAATTATTTTCTATTTTGTTATTATTATTTTGAGTCTAAAAAGCTAGAATTTCAAGAAAAAATATAAAGAAAAAATTATTAGAATAAAAAAACCAAAAAAAAAGTAAATGTTGATAATAATAAAGAAAATGTCTATGAAAAAATAATTATGCGAGATGCTGAACATGATGACAACATTGACTTAGATGGAGTTGATTAGCCAAGTTGATGAAAAGATATTATTATTTTGGTTCATATGTCATGTATTACTTCTGAATTTAATCAATTTGAATGTGCATGTTATAAACATAAGTTAATTTGATTATTTAGTTAGTTTGTTAAATTTTAGTACATAAGTAATGATTAAATTGGTCATTAGTTGAATATATTTTGAATTTATAATGAATATACCTTTTATATATGTATATCTATAATTATCTTATAATTTTATTAGGTGTTTGTGTATCTTACGATACACGATACAGAAAAATAAAAAATCTATTCATGATACGATTCACGATTTGACAACTATGAACACAAGAGCTAACTTGCTCTAATACCACTTGTTAGTTTTTAGACTCTTTAATACAATATGTTTAACCTAATGTTAAGCCAAGTTGATTAACAAGTTTGTTTATTACATCTAGGTTAAACAAATATGTGTAAAATAAATCTGATGACCTAGGAAAACCAAACCAGTAAAAAACCTATGGATGATTTAGCCTAACTATCCTCAAGGTAAAAACAGATCCACTATAAAAGAATTGAAGTTTGTACAATAAGATTTAGACCACTAACATCCTATTGGTACCTCGTGTAGAAAACTTACTATCACGACCACGTGATAGCTCCGAGTCCACGTACTTCTTCTTTCCTTGATCTACAGCAATCACAAGTTCTCCTACTTGTGACTTTGAGACACCTCTCAAAGATTTCAGATCTTCTTGAAAGTTCTTTATGCGGCAACTGAAGCAATCATCAAGTTCTTGATGTGAATCTTGATCTTGATAGCTCTATGTATGTATTTAAAGGTAAACACCTCTCAGATTTCATAAAAGATTCAACACACAACTCAACAAAGACAACATAGCTAGGATTTTTCCTTTTATACTTGGAGTGAAACACTTAACCCTACACGTCATATGGGCTTGGGCTAATTTGAGAATTTTGCAGAAAATTGCTGATCCATGATTCTCGATCGATCGAGTCTAATTTTTTTATCAATCAAGCCTTGCAGAAATTTAATAGTAATTTCTTGAAATTATTGGATTCCAAACTACATTAAAGGCATGTATACAATAAGGCTAAATAATAATAAAAAATGCATGATTGCAAGCTTGTTTTCTAGGAGATGTGGGAGTTGTATAATGTAACTCTTTAGGTGATAGTCACTTTCAAATTTATGTGATGAATAATGTAGAAATTGTGATTGATTACTATCTACATATCACCCCCACATGTATCTTATGCTTTTACTAGTTGCATACACTTCACATGTTATTCTTTGCTAACCTTTGTACATGAAATTGTGTGTGAATCTAGTTTGGCCATCCAAGATTATGTTTTATATGGTATTTGATGCAAAATATGTTTAAGGGTTGGTTAATTAATTGTGTTTTTTATGATTAAAAACCTTGTTTTGAAGTTCTAGGTTGAAAACAAATGTTTTTGAAAAACTTTTAAACTCATTCTCATGCATTTCATTCATGAAATTCTTTGGATTGAGTGTTTGCTGCATAAAACTTATGCTGTTTTTCAAAAAAATCTAGTTTTCCAGAATTTTGATCAATCGAATGTGTTTTTCAACCGATCGAAAATCCTTTGATTTTTAATCGTTACTCTCTGCCTGACTCAATTGGTATTTGATCAATGCTTGACCGATTGAAAGTGAAACATTTTCAGTTTCTAAGTTTTTGACCAAATTTTTTTTATGCATCATTTATGTTTATGATTCACATGCATTGCATTATTTTTTGTATCCATCTTGCAATTTTGCAGTCATATCTCTCATTGTTTTCACACATAACATGCATACATTTTTCTAAATTGGATACTCAACTTGATTTAAAAATTGATTGATTAATGTTTGAGTTTTGTACAATTTAGTAGATGCTATTTTTATGTGTGAACTGCAGAAAATATATTTCTAAAGAGATATGATGGATAATAATGTGAAAATATTTTCTCTACTTGATTTGAGTTCAAACACCATCTGTTTATGGGTCACATAGTGTCAAGTTTGCATTTATTGAAAGAGAGAATATTTGTGTTCATGTGTAACCTCAATTTTTTTTGAGTTTGGTTTATGTCTTTTTATTTATCCCTACCTCCTAAATTTTCCCCAAAACTGTTTTTTCCCGAAACTTGTTTTGTTTTTCCTATTTTTATAGGGGAGAAGCTTGTTTTTAACATTTATTGTTCATAGGTGGAGTTGTTGCTTTTCATAGGGGGAGTTGTCTCTATTTTCTATAGAGTTGAATTTTTTTGTGTTCCCTTAATTCTCTATTTTCTCTTATTCTCTGTTGCATATGTTTTCTGTCTACCTTCCGATTGAGTTGTCTCTTTCAATACGTGACAAAAATGGGGAGAAATAAATGAAATTTGGGGGAATCCTATTTAAAAAGGTTTTTTAAATGTTTTGTTTAGGGGGAGATGAAATTGTTTTGTAAGGGGGAGAATATAAAAAAGTTTTTTGATGTATCTAACTTAGGGGGAAAGTTAATTTACTTTTGTTTTTATATTGTGTTTCATATTATTGTTTATATGTCTTTCTTTCCACACATGCAGTGATGTGTTTTTTAAGTGTTTTTAGGAAAGACGGGTACATTCTGATCAAGACTTTCTATCTCTTCTTGCAACTTTTAGGTTAGGAGTCTTAGATTAGAATTTTTGTTGTATTTGGGCAGTTTTATTGTATTGGGTTGTTTTTGTATTTGAGCATTTTATTTTGTATGTAAGTTTTGTCACGAATTGCCAAAGGGGGAGATTGTTAGGTTCTAAAAGTTTAGAACAATTGGAAAACTGTGAATTCAAACTTGTCTAGATATAGATCCTAGAGTCTATAGGTATTATTAGACAATACTCATGGTGATTTAAGTCAAGATTCAAGAACAAGTAAGCCGCAAAAAGAAAATTTCATAATTTTCCTGGTTCGACTGATTAAGAGATAGGCTCGATCGATCGAGAGTCGTTTATGCAGAATTTTAATTAAGCCCAAACAGCAATTCAAGCCCATAAAGGATTAAGGTTTCAGATCTACTTCTCCTAGTATATAAAGGAAATCCTAAGCACATTTTTAAAAAGGCTTTTCAGAGAGAGAAGAGTGTACCTCCTTTGAATCCAAAAAGCTCTCTCATATCTTCTACCGGTGTTTTTTGCTTGAAGAATATCAAGATATGGTGTTGTAGAAGTTGCTACCTTCTCTAGTTATCAAAGGTACTAATGATCTAAACCTTTAAGGGTGGTCTTGGAGTCACAAACAGGAGAGTTTGTGTTTTTTATCACAAGTGTGGGTGCTTGTGTTGTAAATGCCTAATAGAGAAGGAGTTCGTGAATTCGAAGCTTGTATGTGGTTGTGTCTATAAATTCTACATGTGGTAGCAATAGGATGTTAGTGGTCTAAGTCTTATTGTAAACTTCGATTCTCTATAGTGGATTTGCTTTTTACTTTGGGAATAACTAGGTTAAATCCTCCCCAAGTTTTTTACTAGTTTTGTTTTCCTGAGTCATCATATCGTTGTATTATTTACTTTTCCGCTGCTTTACATGATATGACTTTATTATTTTAACCTAGATCTGAATAATAAACCTAAGTATTCACTTGATTAATTAATTAGGTTAAACAATCTAGTTTATAAGGATCTAAAACCTAACATCAAGTATTAAGTTTGGTGTAAATACCCTTAGACACTCTTGCTACATTTGACAAAAAATCATGAGGTGCCAGATAATGCATGCTCACTGATAGAAAAATGTTAGAAAATTAATGAACCTTATATTCTTTTTGACCAACTATAGGTGGGTAAAATTTCAAGGAAGAGAGAAAACTACAACAAAGACTTCAATGATGTCCAGATAGTGATGAATACCTGCAACTTGACCAATGCCCTGCTAAGAAAGAGAGACCTTAGTTTGGTCTTAAGCAACCTAGGAATTGGCCAAGAAGACTATAATGGTTAAGACAATAAATGGGAGAAGAAGAGAGATGAAATTGGCAGAGTAACAGTGCTTAAGGACTCAGGGTATTACACTTTACTTGGTAGAATGGAGGGGTCTTTATAAATGTGTGAGGGACCAGTTTTGGCAAGAAATCCCTTCCCCAAAGACATTCAAGTTGGTTGTTCTCTCAATTCAACTGAAGGGACATGTATCAAGACATCAACCCCCCCCCCCCAAAGTTTGCATACATATGGGGGATTATTTAGTAAAATTACATGCAATATATGGTATATTACTAGGACACAATAAATGTTGATATAATGAGGATCAACAAGCACTTCTTTTAAGGATTCATATATCGACTTGTCAACTTACATGACCGACCTAAGTAGATATTGGCCGAACCGATGTAGTTGACCTAATACACATTTTTTGGTCTTGTCTGGTCAAGCCCTCACACCAACCTTAAATACGTCAATCATGTGTTTAACCATTCGCCAAAATGTCTTCATTTTTCTATTCAACTTAGTGGAATCAAAGATTTTGTTTTTGTGGTAAGATAACTTCATAGAACGAGATGGTATCGGTTAGATTTTGTTTGTTTTAATATTACCTTACCTAAATTACCTTACCTAAACTAAAATCCTAGTTCAGCCACGGGACACGAGTGCATCATTATGCATCGAAAAGTAAAACAGCCCTGAGATTTGCTACAAGGTGCATTTAAACATGTCCTGTCTGAAGGTCCCATGGACAAACATTGGAGGCGTTTTAATATGGAGGGTTAAATAGCCTTCCCATTCCATTGAAAAGTTAGGTATTTTACAACCTTATAATAAGTGATGTTCGATCCAACAACAAAATCATATATTTTTGTTACTTCACACTTTCTACTTTTCCGATTGCATTTTGAGGACTCATAAAGAAAAGGTTCTTTCTTACTTTCAAAACCCACCAAACTACTCTAGCATGTGAATTGTGGTCTATCATCGATCTATACACCAAGCTGAGCTATAAATGTAGAATTAATGAGACCATTGAATTAGAGTAATTGCATGGGTTGCTGATGGATGATGAGAAACTTTATATTCTCTAGGTACACAGTCTTTCTCTAAATTAATTTTTGGCATGGACAAAACTATTCATGTACAAGAGCACTACCTGTCTCTATATTTATTAGGCAGTTTTTTTTTCGCAGCTGAAAATTAGGAGAGACTCTTTCCAGCCATTTCTTGTGACCATTTTAATGTCATAATAGTAACTAATAAATTTATGAACTTAACTTTATTTTCACCAACAAACTTCAAGTTTATTTAGCGTTTGCATTCAGGTTGAGCATAAACTTATGCCTGAATTTGTTGGTACATCAGCTTGGTTATTTAGGGAGGCAGTACTGGACTATTGGTGTAATTGTGCTGGATGCCTGCAGGTCCTCCATGTGCTAGTACATGTACGGTAAAAGAAAGCAATGCCCCGGACATAGAGTTTGGACCAATCTATATATAAAGTGAATATTAAAAGTATGTGGTTGATTAAATTTACCATATTTCAGTAATTTAATCTTTTAAAAAAATGGTAATTTAACAGTGAAAAAACTGGTTTTCATTAAGATTGATATATTATGTCACCCCTACCTAATTAAGAAAATGACTTCAAGGTTCTAATACATTGCGTGTATTAATGTGACAATCAATCAAACTCTCTTCGTATTGGCCTCTTTGGCTCTAAATGTATATTAATGATTTCATGCATTAGATTTATATACTCATTTTTACTGTGAATGACCCCACAACTATGTGGACCTCAAAAACTATGAGAAGGAATGAACACATCTTATGCATAAAATATATTATCCTAAAATTAAGGTCAAAGGGACTCGAATACTCGCCAATTTGGCAATTGGCTTATGATTTATAATTTTTTAAGAAAGTTTGAGACATGTTATGTTCAAGGTAGTCAAAATCGGGATTCTACGTAGGATCATGGGAGGTAGGTGGGATTATGGATCGTAGAATCGGATCGTGGATCGTAAGATCCTACATTATTTGAGAAAAAAAAAACAAAAAATACACATTGGTATATTAAATAATCACATAAATTATACATTTATTGATATAATTACTATACATCACTATACCCATTTGCAAGCATCATTTAAAGAGGTCAAAAACCTTAAAATGTGACACTCTATTGGAATATTTTTTATTTGGATCCAACTGACACTTTCTCTACATTAGAGTGGAAAAAACTTGAATTATTGAGATTTTATTTTTCATTTAGGTCCAACTGAGCCTTCTGTCAGGTTAAAGAAGATTATAAGAAACAAATGTCGTTTGGGATCGTCAAAATCGTACGATCCTACTAATTCTAAATTATCGCAAAGATCCTTGAAAGATCTGGATCGTTTTGGGTAGGTGAGATCGTAAAATCGTAAGATCGTAAGATTCAAATTGGAATTTTGACAACCATGGTTATGTTTTGAAGATCCTGAAAAGCAAGGTCAACACACTGTTGCAATGAAGGATCCAAGATAACCCAAAAAAATATATTAATATTTTTATTAGAACTTTCTTTATCAACCCAATCAGTTGGTAAACCCTACAAAGTATAGAGAGAATTAGTATGACTTTTGTACCATTCACGCTTATGGTCTTCTATACCATTTAAAGATTATGGTTTACCAACTTATGACTCTCTCTGTATACTTAAAAAGGCTGCTAACTACCAAGTACCAACATATTACTATCCTTGTTTGTCTTCACTAAATTTAAACTCCCAACCTCCACTTGAGAACTCTATATGGAACTATATGTCACTTTTACGTCTTCTCATGAGTTGTAAATTCACCATCTAACTTTCCAACAACATATTTTATATATATATATATATATATATATATATAAGTAGTAAAAATATGAAGTAGAAAAAGGAAAAATGAGAGCAGCCCAGCTTCAAGTACAGCCAAATTTAAGATGGATATAAATTGGGTTGGGTTAATTTTGCCCATGCAAAGACTCATAAAAGTGTACAAAACGAATCGTTTATTTATTTCTGAATCTAATAATAAACATAGCATTAGCATGATGGAGTTTTGAAACATCCGTAGAAAATTCGTTTTAACGTATATATCAAGTTTCAAGTGATGACCCAAAAATAATGACATTCTTTATACTGTTCTATGTATGCGGTTTGAACCCCATCTTCCATGTTTGACTTCACCTTTGATTTTCTTTTTCCTTTTTTTCTTTTTTGGTTCAGTAATCACAGTAATATAAATGAAAGCAAACAAATTCTTGCCAAATGTCTTATAGTTGAATTGGCACATCTTCATGCACAAAATAGTTGGGGGTCTAAAGGAAAAATAATTCGAGTTACAGGATTAGCAGTATATTATAATTATCTTAAAAAAAAAAAAAGTAAACAGATTCTTAAGATATAAATGGCTGAAGAGATTCGCTGCCTAAGCTCTACTCTGGTTACTAGTTGTTTTGTGCACACTTGTAGGGAGGGTAATAAAATAGCCCATGCCTTAGCTAGAAGAGCAGTTCTAACTGCAGATATTGATGTTTGGGTAGAAGAGCTACCCGGTGATTTGGATGATGTACTCCATTCTGAAATTATTCAATAAAACTCGCTTACTTCTTTCTCAAAAAAAAAAAAAAAAAAATGGCTGATATAAATAAGTGTCCGATACGGACTTAAAAATTGTGATGTTATAAGTAATGAAGATGCGCTACCTAGTTTCCCGCCTTTGGTGGCGCTCATAAAAGCCCTTAGTTTAATACCCATTAATTGAAAGCAGCTTAATATTTATTATAATAACCAAATGACCAGTTGTTCATTACTTCTCAAATCTATCCTAATTCAATACAGTGAACTGCTTTGGTTAGTCAAATATTTAATCCCTTTAGTAGGTTTTTTTTTTTTCTTTTTTTTTCTCTCCTACAAGGTTCAATGCTTTCTTTTTTGAATTTCTTCAAGATTTAATGCTTGTTCCAAATTGTCAGAGATAATGCCAGCAAAAAAGACCACTCATAATTCTTGTTCTAGGGTGATTTTACAACCAGTGACGGAACTACTCAAGGGCTAAGGGGGTCACCCCCCAACCTTTGAAAAAAAAAAAAAGTATTAGTATATATATTAACAAAAAGAATTTTAATTTTGGTTCTGAAATTTATATACTTGGCCCTCTTCCCCCAAAAAATTTACAAATTGACCCAAGAAATCCAACAAATAGATAACAAGAAAAATCTATAAAAAAAAAACTGCACATATCCGGATAATAAGAAAAATCTTTGGACAAATCATAAATCCGGTCTAAGAAAAAAAAATCACAAAAACCCAGTAACCTTTATCCAATTTCTTCCTCTCGCTTGAAAGCTCTAAGCTCCTCTCAAATGACTCCACCCTCACAGCCATAGAGACAATCCTATGCCACATACTAATCACTCCATCCACACATCAGTTAGATCTTGAAAATATTAGAACATGCCAATTGATTTACAGAACTCTTAATTATAAAATCCTATTATTGATTTTTTTTTCAAAAGAAAAAATATGAATAATAATTAATAAATTAGTGCTAATAATGCGACGTTGTCAACCTTATTGATATTCCAATTTTTAAAAATCTTTAAACAAAGAAACTCCCCCCCCCCCCCCGGTTTGAATCCTGATTTCGTCCATGTTTACAAGGCTAACCAACAAGTATTTAATTCTTTATACATCAAAGGTTTATTATTAGGCCCTATTAATGAGTACCCTTAAAGTATTTATTAATAGACTTTTTTAGAAAAGTTTCTAAAAATTTAATCTATATCAATTTTCTTAAGGCATCCATTAACCCATCCCTTATTTTATATACAAAACTCTTTTAAATCATATTTTTAGTAATAAAAATATGTTGTGCATTATAGCTAGTTCAACTAGAAAAACACAACTTGTACCGAAAAAATTATCTTATTTATAATTAAAAAAAAATTAAAATTAAGGTATGCTTTTTTTTAATGAAAATATGTTAGGATATACAAAATAGATACTAAATTTTCTCTTCCATAATAACTATGCTGTACGCCTGTACCAGACGAATTAAAGTGAAAGACTATCACAGAGTTTAGTCATATATTATACACTGAATTGGAAACGACAACTCAATTTACACTAGTTAAATTTATTTACATTTTTATGTTAAAAAAAGAGAAAAAGGAATAGGACATTAGGTTACTTCAAGTCAAAATGACTAAACAGGATGAACTAGAACTAGTAGTTTCTCCCCTAATGAGATGTTGATTTGTCAAGAAACTGAACTGCCAACATTAACATACATTGTAATCTGTAACCATCATTAAAGCATCGTTGGATGAATAGAATAAGTCTGTGTGGACGGAAATTATACCTGTCTACAGTCTATGCGGGTATGTTTTTTCTCTGCACCATATTTATGCGTATAGAATATGATCTACAAACCGTATTGTGCATTTACTTTCTCTAGTGTAAGTTTGTAACTATTTTATTTTTATTGGTATGTCATAAGTGAAACCACAACCTTATCATCTCCATCACTTGTTATGGGGAGGAGGTGTTTTATTCTTTTTTTTTTTTATACATCAATAGTCAAGGGTGAAAAAATTTGAATTCTGGATGTTTCAGTTAGAAACATAAAAAAGTGTCGATTGAATTACAAAACTCTTGATAAACAATATGCCCTTTATGATACAGTTTATTGACATAACCCAAAACTACCACCTAAGAAATGGATGGCTTCTCCAATCCGAGCCTTCCATCAGAGTTGCCACTTGAACAGGTACCGCCTCAACTAGCTTCTCCACTCTGTTAGAGGCAGCTCAGGCCTAGGAGCAATTTCACCATTCTTATCTTTTGTATCTTCCAACTTTGTCTAACGTGTCATTTTGGTGAGGGAGAAGTTGATAAAGACGGTCCAATGAGTTTCCTCAAATACCTAAGCTACAGTGTTCTAGATTTTTGGAGAAGCATTGTAGTTAAAAAGCATTTTGGCTAATGTGTAGAGAAGATTGTGTGTGTTTTTATTGGATTCACTCCCCATATTGGACTACTATTTTAGTTTTTAGAGCACCAAACGTAAACGCTCTAATGTAGGGTGGTTTTTTTTTTTTTTTTTTTTTTTTTTTAATTAAAAAAAAAAAATTGTGTAAACTTGATAGTACTTTCATTTAATTCGACAAGAACTTAATTAGAGTTTTATTATCAAAAATAATAATAATTAAAAAAAAAACTTAATTAGTTTGATGATCATTGATGTTTACGTTCCAATAAAGACTTTTTTTTTTTAATACAATATAGAAATTTTATTTTAATATAATCTAAATGTATATGTGTGTGAAACTTTCTCCTGGAGACTTAAATATCAACCCTTACCCCCCACACTCTACAAGCACTTATACTTATAGAGTAATTATTGCACTAAAAATGTACGTTGGTCAAAAACTACTTCGAAATGTATTCCACAGAAAGGGAAAGCCTAATTCACTAGCAAATTGGCCATTATCAATTAATCAATTTATGCCCATTGGTGTAACAGTAACAATCCCTAAACAGAGCTGTACACATGTCATAGTCTCATAGTCCTTCCAAAACAAATAGATTTGAAATTTTAATTTGAACAATTGAGTTGTTTTTAATGCATTCTCTCTCTGTACCAATTTAAAATATCTTCTTCTTTTTTTCCTTTAGATGTCTCAAAAGTAAACACTAACTTTTTTTTTCCAATAAAAAAGAGAGAGAGAGAGTAAATTGTCATCAATCAAGTTAAAAGTCATGTCATATCTTCATAAATGTCATTTATTTTACAATAAATGTAATAATAAAAATAAAAATTCTCTAATTTTTTTGTTAATTATTAAGTTAGTAAATTGTGATTATTATATAATAAATGTAATAATAAAGTGAAAGTAATATTCCACAAATTACATCTTACCACCTTGATTTGTGGAAAAATAATAATAAAATCTTTTGTTTTTCTAATATTATTCTTTATTGTGTATTAAATATGACATTTTTTTTAGATTAAAAAATAAGTCATAACATGATTTTTAATTAAGATGAGGGATGATGAGACTAAACACACTCGAAAAATAATTATGTGTTCAAAGAGCTCTGTATTCCTTCATCGACTAGAAATGAAAAAAAAAATGATGTGTTTTTCTAACAACTTCAATCTAATAAGGTTTTCATACATGATCAAGTGGATGCTAGAAATAGTATATACAACTCAAATGAAGGATTTTTTTATGTACCCATAATGATCTCACATGTGGCTCATATAAGGTCTATATTTCTTTGAGTCCATGAATACTCATGAATATATCCTATTATTATAATTTTAAAATTATGGATAATCATTAATGCATTTAAAATTTCAAAATTTTCAATGGCTTTACTAAGGTAAGGAGAAGCTCCCTAGAGTTTTCACACATGATCAAGTCAATTCATACCTTTTGCGAATACATTTAACATGAAGGATTTTTATATTACCCACGACGGTCTCACGTGTGGATCATATATATATATATATATATATATATATAATGAAGTGAAAAGCAGAATTACAATTAAACAAAGCGGTGAGCCTCCTCCACAGCTATCTTGGCTAAACTATATATTACATTTGAGCCCATGAACATTCATTAAAGATTCTAATTATTATAATTTTAAAACTATAGGATAAATATTGGTGCAATTAAGATTTCAAGTTTTCAAGGGAATTAATAAGGAAAAAATAATATCTTGTAAGAAGGGCTGATGCAATGCCCCTGTCATTTGGTAGGTCTCACACATTTATAGACCTATATATCAACATGTTGCACTATATTAGCCGTTTCTTAAAATAATTTTTAACTGATAAAAGAATTTAAAAAAAATGTTAAAATTATTATAAATTTACTATAAAAAAAATACTTATAAATTGATATAACTATTAATGTAATTAGTGTTACCTATGAGTGTTCACCAAACCGCTTAAATTGTACAATCGCACCCAAACTGATCAAAACCGTTCACAAAATGAAGTAACCACACCACTCCACCCTGCAAGTGGTAATGAACTGCACTGCATCATATTGTGTGATGCAAAGTACAGTTTTATGATAAGAAAACTACACAAAATCATATCGCATCACACCCATATATATTTATTTATTTTATATTAAATATATATATTAATCATTTAATATTATATAAAGTAAGTGGCCAGAATATTTAAATTAATTTTGATGATCCGCGATATATTGTAAATGTTACGTTTTAAAATTTGTAGTATCATTGATATAGTCAGGTTTTATCATATGCTGATTGCCCCTGCTCAACCAGTGCAGCGAATCACTACGCCAATGTTGTTTAGGATATACTCCCTCGGTCCCTCCACTGCTAAAATAGTGAAAGAAAGAGAAGGGGACAATTTATTGAATTCCCCTGTTTTTTAAGGAAAACAAAGAGGTTTCAGAAATTTACCCAATTTTAAAATTTGAAAAATATAGATATATAGAGATATTGAAGGTTTCCCTTTTTTTTTTTTTTTAATCAGATGAAATTAATTTTCTTAGTTTCTACTGTGTAATGTGAAGGTTGTGCTATTAAATTTGCAGTAACTTTCGGTATAAAAAGTTCAGATTTCTGTTGGACATTCAACCTCATCTTTAGCTGTTACCCTTCATATTTCTCATGGTTTTCATTTAAATGGCTGGTGTTTTCTATTCTTCCATTAAATTTCTAGGTGGGGTTGGGTTTTTAAATAAGGGTTTAGCTTTAAAAGCCATTGGGTCTCTTTTTTCTTTTTCTTTTCTTTTTTTTCTTTCCTGCGCTGTATTGCTCTCTCATCACACAACTCTTAAAACACCGTCTGCCCTAAGCAATGAATGAATTGAATTGAAAGCTTTGCTGCACTTTGTAATTGAATATTTACTGCAATTTCCCTAGCTCTCTCCTTTCCTTTCCTGTACTACATGCATACCTCTTGGGATTTTTTCCCAACAATTAATACATTTTCGCTGCCCCCTTCAATTTACACTCTTCTTCTACCCAATACTTCAATTCCATTCAATTCAATTCCACACTCACTCTCTTTCTCTCTCCTCTTTTTTTCTCTCTACCTATACCTTCCACCTCTCTCTCCCATAATTAAATTAAGCTTTAAAGGTAACCCAATATCACTCTCCTCCCTCCTCTTCATTTCCCTATATAATGAGCCTTGGTGGTCTATACCAACCTACACAAAAAGTCCATGTTGTTGATGGTGCCGGAGCTAGTCATCTTTCATATCTAGCCGGTTTCCACTCACTCTTAATACTCTTATTCCTCTCCTTCCATATCAAATTTGCAGAGCTCTTATTAGCTTTTGGCATCAAATTTCCTTGAGGTATGTATTACCATGTGACCACCTTTTTGTAACACATGTATGGTGCAATTTAACCAAGTTTTTCCTTGGTGCTTTGCTATTGAATCAACTTGTTTCTCTCTGTCTTATTTTAGGCAAACATAGATATATTTATACAGAGCAAGATGAGTAGGAGGAACGGACCAAAGCTGGAATTGAAGCTGAACCTTTCACCACCAAGGCCAAACCCAAGGGTGGAATCACCAAGCCGTTCAGCCACAGTGTCACCAACATCCCCACCAAGCTCATGTGTGTCATCAGAGATGAACCAAGATGATAATTCTCTGAGATACTCGACCAGTCCTGAGGCCACGTCTATGGTGCTAGTTGGGTGTCCACGATGCCTCATGTATGTTATGCTCTCAGAGGATGATCCTAAGTGCCCCAAGTGCAAGAGCACCGTTTTGCTTGACTTTCTTCATGACACAAACACCACCAGTCCCAACATCAAGACAAGGAAAAGCTAAACAAAACAAAAACAACAAAAAAAAGAGTAGGCCTTTTCTAATTCTGCTATTACTAGGACTTTTATTTTCCTTTTAGGAGCAGCGCTATTTGCGCTCCCTTTTTAGCTCCAATCCACAATGTTACGTGGAATTTTATTAGTGTGCGGAGAAAGTGAAACAATTAAAAAAAATTGGAGCGCCAATAGCACTGCCTTTCGGGGTTTTTTTTGTTCTTTGCTAATCATAGAAAATAGGACATGAGCAATCTGGGCACATAGGGTCATAGTAGGGGCATGGATTGGTTGTGTCTGTTTCTCTCTGGGTTCAGTTTTCTTCTCTCTTTAGCAGAAGACTATGTAAACGGGTTTAACTGTTAACTGCCCAAAATTTTCCTTATCAATATATTGGGTAATATTTTGCCTTCACTATCATTTCCCTCATAATTTTTATTTTTTTTCGTTATGTTATTCTTTTTCTTATATCCGGTAAAAAAATTGCCACATAATGTTTAGGCGAGTTTTCCACTCAAAAAAAAAAAAAAAAAGAAATGGGTGTAAACAGTGAACAGTAAATTCTAGTACACACAGTAGATTCTGTACAAAGCCTCTTTTTTCAGGAGTGTACTACAATTTCAAAAAGGAGTACAATCAAATACAGGTAAAATGGAATGACTTTGGGCCCACTCAGTAATTATTGGCCCAACCCAAATGGGGCTGTGTTGCACATTGGTGTGTTTGGACTTTGGATGAGTTTATTATATTCATTGGTTTTTTTTTTTTTCCACACAATATTTCATCAAAGCTTTCAACTAGAAATTAATCACGGTTCGTACGAATGAACCCATTATATTCATTGGCTTATTTTCATATATTATGTAAAAAAATATAGTTTTATTTTTAAAATATGATATATTCTAAAGTTGTACATTAATAAAATCATTAGGCCAGTTCAATGAAATGTCATATATCCAGTAAGATAAGATCGTAAGGCTATGAGACCATGAGCTCACTAGAATTGATTTCACGGTTTAACCAACTTTGCATGTGATAATATAACACATTTATCATCATTAAAGTGCAACACATTTCGTTGCCTAATACTAATAGTACAGCCACAATCTGGTATAAAATGGTAATGGAGATGGTTTTGTTATCAAATTATTACTAAAAACTTAAAATACAATCTTATCTTGTGGCAATTTTCTTTGCCCAATCAAACAGTATCCGTTGGGGAACGATTTATTTATTTTTTTACTGAAAATGTACTAAAGTATAGTTTACTTAAAAAATGTGAAGTTTTAAAAACTTATACTTAAAAAAAAGCTAAAATTTTACTTATAATCCAATGTCAAACGGACAAACTAAGCAACTTCTTTATGCAAAATGTTACCATTAACATTATAATTATGTGGGTCACAAAGTAAATTTAAAAGATGAGAGTGAGTGAAACTTTGAAAGCAAGTACTATAATTTGGGAAAAGAGAAGGGCAATTAGGTAAATTAAGAAAGAGGAGTTGGGTAGTTCAGCATTGAAAAAAAGGGGGGCTATATTAGATTGAATGACCATTAAAAACAAATAAATGCAAGAGTAATTGAGACAGTTGAGAATAATGAGGATACCACGTCAGATGATAAATACAAATTTAATTCCACCTTCGCCCTCTCTTTGATCATCTTTTTTTTTTTTTTTTCCTTTTCTTTGGTGCCTTCCTTTTTCACTCACTTCTCACACTAAATGCTATCTTTTTTATGCCCATCCACTATTTTGGTAAACCTCATTCTCTCTTCCATGTTCTACCTATTTAATTCAGCTTTACTCTTTAGTACTTTCATTTTCCTTTTTTGGTTTTTTCCAACACCCTTTCCTTAACTCAAAAGCATGCATCTTTCCACTCACTCTCTCTCTCTCTCTCTCTCTCTCATAATAAACTAGTATTAGTATATATTATTAGTGTAGTAATTTAGCATTAGAAAGCTTAGGGAATCAAAATGATGACCTCTACTTTACAACCTATAAATGCCCTTCCGTCATTGGTTAACATTTCCCTATTTTATATTCAACCCATCTCAATATGCCACACACACACACACACACACACATATATATATATATATATATATTTTCATATAAAATAACTATAATTTACTAGTGATATAATACAATTTGTGAAGCATGAGGTGAAACACTTAGGTTATGTTTGGTAACAATTTTTGTTTTTTATTTTCAAAAACTTGTTTTTGGGAATATAAAGAAAAAAAAAACTATTTTCTTGTATTTTTGAAATCAAAAACATATTTGGTTAGTTGAAATTAAAAAGATAGTTTTTTGAAAAAAAAAATAGAAAATACTAAAATATGTTGTCACTAGGATTTAAACTTTAATGCTAACTCATTAAAAGAGACAAAATCATTAAAGTAAATGCGTGTTTTCATTAACTTTTGAAAATTAAAAACTGAAAATAATTTTTTACATGTTTTCAGTTTCTTTCACAAATTGAGTTTTGATAACTGTTTCCGTTTTCTGTCTATTTTGGGTTGCCAAACAATTTTTTTAGTCTAAAAAATAGAAAATTATTTTTAAAAACAAAAAATAAGAGAAAAAATAGTTACCAAACGTACCCTTAGAGTCTGTTTGGAAACAGTTTATTTAGCTAAAACTAAAAACTTTTTTGCTAAAAATACTGTAAATAAAGCTAAAAAGTAGGTGAAATGTACAATAAGATCCATAAATATTACCAAAAAGTGCAATGAGACCCGTAAATAGTAGAAAAATAAACTGAATAGTAGTAAAAATAAGTTAAATAATTATATATATAAAAATAAAAAAATATTATAAAAAACTTTAAAAAAATAAAAAAACTGATTTTTTAAGTCAATGTCAAACACAACCTTAGTGTAAAACAAAGGATTTTTATTTATATGCACAAGCGCGTGTGCGCGCACACAGATAGGGCTGAAGGATTGAATGGCTCTTAGTGTTGGGTTGAAGGAAGGATCATTAATGATAGAATTCAGTCATCATCTGTAGTAACAAACTTAGGACCGACTTTCAGCTCTCTTGACGTCTGAAGTTCAGGAGGTCAAGGAACTTTTTTAATATAGGTTCTTACATACAGAGATATTTCAAACCAAGAATAATGGATATATATCCAAGGAAATCATATTTTCCTTTCCCACTCCCCTGTGTGTGTTTGTTTATCAAAAAAAAAAAAAGTCTGAGTTGAATCATGAATGCTTAACTGACCAACAGAAGCATTTAACCTTAAGTTATTAAAGTGCAACATCAACCTTGACAAGAAGAGGACCTGTAACTAAAGATCAACTGAAGTTTGGAGGGATTAATAAAAAGCATATCAGGTGGTTGTTTGCATTCTAATTATATTTTAGAAAAACGAAAAGTCATTATTGAGCTTACCAAATATCATATGTAACAGATATATGCAACATTATTCACATATGTATATAAATTTCATGTACATGTAAGAGGAGTGTTGTATAAAAGTCCGTAACATAAAATACTTTCTGAAGTCTACAGACAACTGTTCACCATATTCTCTCTTATTTCAATATAGGAGTAATAACAAGAAACAAAACGAAGCATCACTTTCTACTTGAGGATGTCACATACAAGGCATATCGAAAAAATGTGAAAACAAACTCTCTTCCTAAATTTCAAACACTTGCATCATATGGAGCATCTACATTAATTGAATAGGCTAAAGGACATAAATCCTGCATGTGATGGCATTCAAAATATGACAACTCCTTTTTGACTCCATACCCCTATTCCAGAAGTTCATATTTCACTCTTAAGAAAACTTTATAAGGGGGAAAAGAAAAGGGAGGTTGGGGGAGGAAGATTTTATAAACAAATTACTGTCCAGAAGGGTTTGGCACTGATTTGCATCCCAAGCTTTTGTCCTATATGATGCTAAATACTATAAACTTTGGAACATGCTATTGCCTCTAAACCTTCCATACTGTGATAGTACAAAGAAAGAAAACAGTTTGATCATTCTGCAAACTTAAAGCTGCTAATATTCGAACCAATAAAATAGAGAACTGTTTCTGAACTTTCTCATAAAAAACCTAGTTGTTGCAGATGCAACTGACCTGACTGAAAAACTATTAAGAAAATATTTAAGAATTATCTTCTTTCCCTTCTATTTATGCTTAGTTATTTCTTTCAGGTTAGTAGATGTAAATGATGCGGTAGATTGAGTGGATAATCATTTAAGTGAAGGTCATTTACTTTTGCTTTAAATATGAGACTAATAATTTCAGGCCAGACAGAAATTGTTTCAGCTCAAGAACTCTGCCTCTGATATCAAATGAAAACTCAGGTCTCAAGTCAAATGTTTGACTAACCAACAGAGGCATAAGATACGGTGCATATATATATTAGAATCAAACAGCAACACACAGAGTACAAGAAAAACATAAATCTTAAATTAAAATGCACACACCAAAAAAATAAGAAGGCATTTGGACTAGATGAAAATTGTCCATCCAACAAGACAAAGGGAAGCACACCACGTTTTCCATAAATTTAACAAACAATATTTAAGGGCAACAACTGCTCATGAGTCACAACAAACTTCCTACGAAATGTACAAACTCAAAAGAACGTATCCTGAGGCAGGCTAATGCCAACTGTTCCCATTGATAAAAAGATTAAACCACTTAAATCCTACATGTAATGACTTTGGGCCATGACAAACCGCACTTGACGTGGGAGATTGATAATTCATACGTTGAGGGGGGGGGGAGGAACTTGCTTTTGAAACTGCTTAGAATTTCAGCCACCAGTTTGCATCCCAAAAGATCCAGTACCCCATATATAACTTTTGAGAAATACATCCAAACTTGCAAGAGTAGCTCACCTTCTAAACTCATTCAACAAGCATTTCGTGCAAAGGATTAAATAGAAAGAAACCAATTCACGCATTCTGCCATTTAGAACCCACCAACTAGCGACTCCTAACTTAGTTATCTATGGTGGGGTCCCAAAAACATTATTTGGTTCTTTTTTATCCCTCCCTTCTTCTTCCATTCTTATTTGATGCAACTACTGGGAATTGAACCACAGACAAGACAATGAGGTTCAGAATATCAAATAACAGAGAAACAAGTTCAATACCTTTCATGTGTTGTGAGCAATGTAAACCACCCCAAAAAATAAATAAATAAATAAAAGGGGAAATTACAGTAAACTCACTTGTGATTTAGCCCGTTTTCACTTTGCCTACCCGTAGTTTAAAACTTAACACTTTGCCCACCTAAACTTCAATCCATTTGCTCTCTTTTACCCACCTCACCCTCAGACATTAAAAAAACACCCTTTTATTAAAAATTAGAACATAACACGGATCAAAAACACTAACAATTGAAACTTTTCCTCACAAACCCTTGAAACACAAAAAAAAACCCCATTTTGCATCTGATATTGAAACCCCAAAAACGAAATTCATTGAACTCTCTATTTCTTTGTCTCACAATTTATTTTTCCTCTCTCTCTCTAAAGACTCATATTGACGAGAATCAAATTGTATACACCATGGATGAATCGAAATTTCGAAGCCGCGAGCGATTGTTACTTAATCAAACGGATCTGGAAGCTTCTATAAAGAATCGAAGATATCCTCGTGTTAATGGACCTAGACAATTCTCTTAGACTCAAGAACCAACTCAACATCAACTCATTGAACAAAATGGTATCAATTTGTTTCTCCATTAAAGACCCAGTTTCATTTTCACTAAGGTCGTCCTCTAATTTTGGGTTGTTACTGTTTAGGTCATTGTAATTGCTGCGGTTTTCCATTAAAAATTTGTGTAATGTAATTTTTGGTTGTAATTGCTAATTTTTTGGGTTGTTGCGAGCATGAAATGTCTGCTGCCTTTGTGGTATTTGACAAAGTTTCTCAATAAATAAAAGGTTCAAAACAAAATTCATTTTATATGTATAAGCCACAAACTCAACTATTGGACCCTATAAATCAATGCTCAAAGTGTGATTCAAAACCCAAGTTGGAATGACAAACCTGAGATTTTCTTTGTTTCATTTCTCCGTGAATGAGAAAGAGTAGTGCTATGAAGAGATGTAGACAAATTATACTAGGTTGGAACTTTCCTCTAGTATGCAGTATTTTGGATGTGATCTTGGAGAGAAAAATGGTTGAGAGTTTTTCTTGAGAGGTGTTTGATTCATTTTCTTTTATGTTTTTGTGTTAAAATTTGCTTTTCTACCATCTTCCATTACCAAGATTTCAATATCAGATGCAGAATGGGGTTTTTCGTGTTTCTAGGGCTTGTGCGGAAAAGTTTCAATGATTTGTGTTTTTGATCCGTGTTATGTTCTGATTTTTAATAAAATGGTGTTTTTCTAACGTCTGAGGGTGAAGCGGGCAAACGGATTGAAGTTCAAGTGGACAAAGTGTTAAATTTTAAACCACGGGTAGGCAAAGTGAAGACGAGCCAAAACACAGGTGGGTTTACTGTAATTTTCCCTAAATAAAATTATATATATATATATATATATAATAACTATTAGATAGTGAGGTTTTATAAAATTGCTATTCTATTAGATACTAAATTTGAAATTGCCCATGCCAAATTTTGCAGTCTTCACTGTCTACTTAATTCCTATGCTACATACTCTCTCTCTCTCTCTCTCTCTCAACCAATTTTAAACCCAACATTCTCTCTCTCTCTCTCTCAACCAATTTTAAACCCAACATGCAGGATAACTCAAAATTGTCACAAACCAAACAAATGTGAAAAAACCACGCTCTGTCTCTTGTTCCCTTTCTACTGTAGAAAGATATTGACTGCTCTGGAGGAAAACCATGACTTCCTACAAATTTGTGCATGTAGAGAAAAAAATCACCAAGCACACAAAAGAGAAATATGTGAATTTTTCCAAAATGCAAGCCACACAAATGGTCCATGACATCCAGAAGCACATACATACCATACCAAGAGCAAATGCAATATGCAACAATAAGACCTTCATCCACGAATTGAACATTTCACCAAGAAGTTCCACAAAGCACAAACAGGTTTAAGTTGACTGTTTTAATAAATGAAAATGTTAAGGAAGATTAAGGTACATATTCTTGTCACAAAATTGCTTACATCAAACATATCCCTTTTTTTGGGAAAACCAAACTCCAGGCATATATCAAGACTTGCTTGGAACAAAAAATCATATGCAGAGTGCATAATCAACATTCACAAGACTGAACAATAAGGCTCATGGTATATACAAGTATCTCTGTGAAGCAGGAGAAAATGGTTGGATAATAACATTTACATGTACAGCCTCGAAGCTTTAGTCATTTGGCAAAAAGAAGATACCTCAGAAACTCAGGAGAAAAAAAAATCAATTTTTTTGTCACTTCAAAGTTTTGTACTGCTACTCAAAATCCAACATACAACCAGCATTGTACACATCACATGAAGAAGAAAACTACATTAAAATATCAAAGTCATATGAATTCCAACATGTCAGTGTAGGACTATAATCATTTTGAATATATTCTGCTAATTTACCTGTTCAAAACTTCAACTTGAGAGATCTGCTAGAAATATTACATGTGAAACTGGGAAATGGTAGTATCAAAATGAAGATACATCTCAGGATCTACAAGGACAAAAAATAAGTCGGCACCTCATCCAAAAACTTTCAAGAGTTGTCTTTATCCATTTCTCCCCATCCACTACTGCTTCTGATATACTTATCAACAATACCAAATTCTTTATTCTGAGCAACCCGTCTATCATAGTTCTCAATAGAAATAAGGCCCTTTTTCATCCTCCTGTAGTAGATGACATCCCGCGGCCAAAAGCGAGCAGAACCAAAGTATGCCTCTATAGATAGATGCCTTTCATTTTCTTCTGGGGGTTCAAGGCCATAATGCTTCAGAACCATGTACATCTCCTCTGATGATATACTGGTTGAACAACCAGTCTGGGATTTGGCAAAAGTTTCTGTATCTGGCTTTGCTGGCATATGTTCCATCTGTAAGGCAGAAGAATTTTTCAATTTCACCACATCTCCCAAAATCTCTGGAGGTGAACTCCCAGAAGTAAGTGCACCTTTCTCTGTCATTGGTGTGCTTGGATTTGTTAATTCATATAATGACCCAGATGTAATATGGTTGCCGTAGTCATCCTTCTCCAGAGTTTGGTTCTTTTCCATGTCAACTTCTACTTTTGAGGATGACAGAACATTTTCATTATTCACCACCATTGTTGTATTCTCAAAGTCAGTACTATCCAACCCAGCATTAAGGTCAATTGGTTGTACCCGTTCAACTGGAATGTCTGTGGATTTAGGAGTGGTAGCATTACACAAAGAGTCTTTTGAATTCAACTGTGCCTTATTTGGAGCAGATGGTAAAGGCTGACCAAGCGATACTGACAGAGACAAGGATGTTGACGAGCTTGATCTTGCCCTACACTTAATACTTCTGGTACCAGAATACGGTGATTTTGAACTGGACCTTGAATTAGAAGACAAAGAACGTGCTCTGGAATTTGTAGATCTCGATCTAGAATGAAATCTTGACTTTGGCACAGACTTAGAGGATTGGGAAGTTGAGCGAGATCTGGATGCAGTATAGTCAGAATGATGAGGTGATGAAATTGACTTCCTAACCTTTTTTGCAGTACTTCGTTTGGGACTTCCAATACCCCTCCTCCTCTTCTTTCCTCCATTGTCCGTTCTCCGGTCCCTATCAGTTTCTTTTGTGACAGGGGAACTTCTACTTTTTATCAACCTCCAATGATCTTTTGAACCAGATGCCCTCCTATCATCCCTTAGTTGCCTTGCTGTTATGGTATCCCTACTTGACTGCTGGTTTCCCCAGGATTTGGATCCAAACCTATCCATCTCTCCTCTGCCTCTACCATTTTTACGAATGTCATCATTCTGCCTCAGATCAAACTTTGTGGACTTTCTCCGCAAAGCATTTTCTTTGGGACAATTGCGCTTTTTGTGACCAGGAGCCCCACAACTATAGCAAGTTGGCCAAGGTTTAGAATCATTAGGATGGTTCAGAGCTGCATCACCAATCTGGTCTCTCCCTAAACTCTCTTGAGAATTTCTTGGCACGGAAGAACCACCTGTATATCCTATCCTTTGGTTCTCAATTTCATCTTTTCCATCATAGCCATGGTAAGGTTCATATCGGTCAAATCCTATTCCATTTTCAATCCCATTTCCATTTGAGGTGCCAAGAACTTGCCCACCCCATCTATCATTGTCCACCAGATCAGCTACAACACTACCACCTTCATCATGCAAACCTTGATGTTCTTCCTCAATATAATCTTGCATGTTTTCTTGAGGGCCACGGCGGCCGCCTGCCTCATTATCAAGCATGTCAGCATAATCAAGCCTTCCACCATCACTATCTGGTTGTTTAATACGCATTTTGTAATCTCTCCAACCATTTGAACCCATTTTTCTACCATCATGATCTCCACCTCTCGCAGCATTTCTTCCACGTTGCGATTCATGTGATCCAGCAGCTCTTGCAAATTTTTGAAAAGGTCGAGGCTGTTTATTCGACCATGTAAGAGTCAATGGCTCCCCACAGATGTTCTTGCCCTGTAGTGCTCTCAAAGCTTTCTCTGCATCTGAAGGGTAGTCAAATACTATGAACCCATATCCATCTTTTTTTAGCTGCACGTTACAGCGCCCAAACCTTCGAAAAACACGTTCAAGTTCATCTCTCCGAGTTCGAGTTGATAGATTACCAATATACAAAGACATCTAGCAAAATCATAATAATAATCACGGTTACTTATCACGTGAAAGAAAGCCCAATTATGCTCACACACACACACATATATATATATGAACAACAAGAACATCAATAACAATACGCCCTCAACCAAACCCCGCTATTTTATAAAATTGACCCCATAAAAAACCCTGCTATAGCTTATTAGTCAATTCATATTCTGCCAAGAAACATAAACCCATAACCTCAGACAAAAATTTAGTTTGGCACAAACCCCATAACCACATTAATCAGTTACTTATTCATATGCGAGTGTGTATAAACTCTATAAACCAATAAAGTTGAATTATATTGGGCTATTGACAGTCAAAGAACAAAAAGAATTAAAACCCATTTTTTATTTTCCTTAGTTTTCTTGGCCAGCAAACAGAATTAAAAAGAAAAGAACGTAATGTACATACAGACATTTCATCGAACACCTTGTGCGCATAAAATACTGACCACAAAAACGAACCCAAAAATACAACAATTGAAAAACCCAATAGGGAAATGCAATAACAAAATATACCGTGTTTGAGAGAGCTCTCTGGCTTTGGCTTTGAGTTGAGTTCTTGAAACGATAGCGTTCCGTTTCTCTCTTTCTGTGTGTTTCCACTCTCATCAGACCCTTTACCACGCTTGCTTTGTTCACTGACTCTAACCGCGTCAGCGCGTAACCCTGACTCTGAACGCGTTGTTCATGAAAAAGCAAAGGGGGAGAAATACAGTGTGGTCAAGACCAGTGAATGTAAGCGGTTTTGACAAATAGGAATACAGTATTGAGTTTACAAGATTTTTTTTTAATATTTTCATTGGTTGATTTCATAGTGTGAACTTGGGGATTGTGTACACCTGATTTTAACCATGTAAAGTTCTTCTTCTTCTTTTTTTTTTTTTGAGGTATATGTAAAGTTATTCTTAATGTTGAAGTTAATTTTTAGTGTGTGAATAGTAGGACAATCGAATAATTCTTAAATATTATTAACCACGCAAACATTTGGTGCAGTGGTCACTTTATAAATATAAATATTTATGGGTGTGTGGGGTAAAGGTAGGAGTTTAAGTTTTCAGGAGGAGGTTTCATACACATATACACTTAGATTAAATTAGAGTAAAAAATCTATTTTATATAAAAAAAATATTATTAGAAAATGAATAAATAATCTGAAAAGAGAGCACCATTTTCCATGTTCTAAAAATTCTTAAAAAAATTTCAAAATAATCTACCGTTCATATTTTGGGACTTACCCAATTGGTTTTTTTTTTTTTTTTTAATGAAACAATTGGTCAGCATCGGGGTTTTAACTCTTACCAACTTTTGAGTGGAAAAATAGAGAAAAGATGGTGGAAAGTGTGGATCCCCTTCCCTTCAAGAGATTCTTAATGTTGAAGTTAATTTTTAGTGTGTGAATAGTAGGACAATCGAATAATTCTTAAATATTATTAACCACGCAAACATTTGGTGTAGTGGTCACTTTATAAATATAAATATTTATGGTTGTGTGGGGTAAAGGTAGGAGTTTAAGTTTTCAGGAGGAGATTTCACACACATATACACTTAGATTAAATTAGAGTAAAAAATCTATTTTATATAAAAAAAATATTATTAGAAAATAAATAAATAATCTGAAAAGAGAGCACCATTTTCCATGTTCTGAAAATTCTTTAAAAAATTTCAAAATAATCTACTGTTCATATTTTGGGACTTACCCAATTGGTTTTTTTTTTTTTTTTAATGAAACAATTGGTCAGCATCGGGGTTTTAACTCTTACCAACTTTTGAGTGGAAAAATAGAGAAAAGATGGTGGAAAGTGTGGATCCCCTTCCCTTCAAGAGATTCTTACGTATCTCTATCTCCACCATTGTCAATTATTTTAAAAATAAGATAGTGATATCTATTTGTCTTTTCCTTTTTAATTTTGGTTAATTCTAGAGAACAAAGATAAATAGAAATTAAAAGAACTTAAAACCACATTTTTGAAATGATCTTTTATCTAAATACCCTTGTGTTACTTTAATCTCTAATTTGTTTATTTGTCTAATATTGTCATTACCACCATCTCACTCATAAAAAATGTAAATATGTCGACGGATTGTTTATATGTTACATTTAAAGAAATTAAATGAAATACAACTTAATATTAGAAATTAGCATAGCATGTAAAATTCCCTATAAATTTCCATACAAAATATTATAAATTGGATTTCTAGAATGAGATGGAAGGTGTTCTCCTACCTTTTTTTTTAGAGAATATAATAGAGGATTAAGAATATTGGTTATCTCTTTTCGGGGAGATGAATATGAGGTCATGGAGATAGTATGATTAGATTTTAAGACTGAATGATTTGTTTATTATATGACACATACCATTTTATGGGAACAAGACAATGAAAAAGGCAATATTGAAACATTGTAAAAAAAAAAAAAAAACACAAACTAAATTGAAATAATTTGTGATGATCAAAATGAAATCACACAATATTTAGTGTGCAATTGGACTAGATTTTTGTTCAAATTTGTCAAAAATATAGTCGTGTTTGTGCATACAAACAATGAAGTTTTGAAAACTATATATAAACAAATAAAGTAGAAGGTTAAATTTTTTTTTTTTTTTTAAAGCTAATAAAAATTCACACATATAAGGACAAAAAAATGTGTGTGTTTTCTCTTTTCAGTTTTGCTTGGGAAAAAAAAGAATAATAAAAAGCTGAAAATGAACATTTTGATTTTTTGTTTCAAGAATTTCATAGAATAATCTACAATCTTTTTCGAATATCTTTTTAGAAAGTTTATCGTATCAATTATATATTTTTTATTTAATAAATGCTTTGATGATAGTCTCATAATTTAAAGCAATATGATGTATTTTTCTCAATTATAATTTTAGTTTTTTATTTTGTTTTTTTCAAGGACATTTAAATTTTTCCAACGTGATGATTTATACATGTTCCAATAAATTGAATTTCCACACCCCCCCCCCCCCCCCCAAAAAAAAAAAAGTTTTCCCTTGTCATTCTCTCTCTTCCCTATTTTTATTTTTTACATTCTTGCTTTTATTTGTTGTACCATTCAAGGATAAGACATTTAAATCTTATCCCTGTCCTACTTTTATCTATAGGTCCACATATCATAATTCTTTCGTGGTACTCATGTCTTAAAAATGGGATATCTCACTTTTTAGTTTTTTAATTTTCTTTTTCTGAATGGTAGTTTTTGATGTTGACTAGGCTTTTTTTTCTTCTCCTGGGATGGTAGTCATTTCTCCAAGCTTTTGACAAACTATTCTGTAATGTTGTAATCTAATGATATCTTTTATTCTTGCTCTTTTTAATTTGTTCTATAACCTTTGTGTATCGAAGTGCATTTAACCCGAAGGTCACTGTTAAAGTCTAATTTTTGGGGGTTATATGTTCAAAAAAAACTATCTCGCACTAAGTTCTACTACGATAGCAAGAATCACCATTTAAGGATAATCTAGTCGGGTGATTCTAGGTGAAAACTGTATCTCAAACTCAATTTAAGTTCCTATTCTTGTTGTTGATTGTTGGATCAAACTTATTTTCTTTGTTAAAGATTTTGTGCATTCACTACTGCAAACATTTCAATAAGGTACACTTGTAGGCTTCGTATTAAAATTGAAGTATTAAGCTTAATGAAATAGCATTTTTACAATAAATAAATCATAAACGTTGGATGACAAATGCCACTGTGTGGTTTTCCACTATCTAGTGTTACAGTAGAGGTCAAGATAGGCTTGCTTGGTCAGGTAATCCAAGGGGCACGTTCGATCTTCGGAGTGCCTATTCAATTGCCACGACTGATGTAGATACTCCTTTGTTCAGTTCTGGGTGGATTTGGAAGCTTGAAACGCTGCAAAAGATCAAAACTTTCCTTTGGATGTGCCAACATAATACCATAGGTGTTAGGAGTTGCCTTGCTAAGAGAGGGGTGACAATTGAAGACTTATGTCCAATCTGCCAAAGGGTTCCGGAATCAATTATTCATGCCACTAGAGATTGTGAGTGGGTTAAGGGAATCTGGATGCAGCTAGGTGTGAGTGCTTCTAACCGGGATTTTTGGATGAGTAATCTTCAAGACTGGATCAACCTTAATGGGAGAACCAATTGCAGCCGTGCCCAAGAGAAACCCCCTTGGAAAATTACTCTTTTGCTATGTGGTGCTTATGGAAAAATCGGAACATGGTTGTCTTTCATGGGAAAAGGGTGAACCAAAATCTGCCTAAGGAGATAATGGACCAAGTATTAGAGTTTATCTACTGTGTGCAATCTCCCAAGAGTCCAAATCACAAAATCAGTAGAAATCTTCACTGGGAAAGGCCTCCAACGGGCTGGAAGAAGCTTAACACAGATGGATCATGCTTAGGAGGGTCGGATAGAGCTGGATGTGGTGGCCTAGTAAGGGATGAGCATGGAGAATGGGTTGCGGGCTTTACAAGACACATTGGCTCTACGAGTAGCTTCATAGCTGAATTATGGGGGCTGAGAGAGGGTCTTTTACTTTGCTGTAATTTAAACATTGAATCCCTTATGGTTGAATTGGATGCTCAAGCTATGGTGGATGTATTGAAGAACAATGCCTATGAAAATAACGTTGTTTCTCCCATTTTGGATGACTGTAGACTCTTGGCAGCTCGGTTTCATCAGATTCAGTTTAATCATTGTTATCGTCAAGTTAACCGTTGTGCGAATTTGCTTGCTAGAATGGGTGCTGCTCAGGAGCTTGATTTTATTTCCTTTGTAAGTCCACCTGTGGACATTTGCAATGCCTTTGAGGATGACTTGAATGGTGTTTATTGTAATAGGATGTGTTTTGTTACTGTTGTAAGTGTTTAGTTTTGTTTAATGCAACGTCTATTTACCAAAAAAAAAAAAAAAAAAGTGTTACAGGCAAATAAAAAAAATGTGCAAATAGAAACGTGGTAATGAAAGTTTGGAAATGATCAACTTGTTCATATATGATATACCCAAAAAAAATCGCTTCACCTTCACCTACTTCTCTTCTACCATTTCACCGTTTCCTTTTTCTTTTTTCATCTTTTAAATAGCCCTCCTTTATTTATTTTATATATATATATATATATATATTACATTTTTAATTAAAACAATGAGAGGAGAATTTAAAGTTTAAACATTGAATGTCTATGTTGTAAACATAAAAAAGTATCACTTAATTACGTGAGTCTTTATCTCCTTTAAATAGCCTAAGCATTTTTTTAATAATAAAAAGCCCAAGCATCTTTAATGTCAACAATGAACAAACAACCAATCATGTCCTAATCTTAATATTCCATCTGCTATTTTCAAACTAGGCTAAAGAATACAAAGCTATAACTAGGCTAAAGAATATATATACGTATATATAAATGAAGAACGGTATTAATGGGAAGGCCCAATATATATATATATATATATATATATTAAAATGCCAAGCTTAGTAGTGTGAACTTGTAACCAAGTGGAGCATTAAAATAGTTGAACCGAAGGTGAAATCGGCTAGATGGGAGAAGTGGTTCTATTAGACTGTCCTAAGAGGAGATTCTATTTTAGCTTGCCCCATTGCCCTTGGTATAATGGGTACCTCCCATCCATTAAGGGTGAGTAGCCCTCCAAAGGCATATTAATTTGCTTTTTCGTTATGATAAATTATCCTTTTTATAATAAAAAAATTTATTATTTACTTGCGAGAAAGAATAGTATATGGCCATAGTAACCTCTTTATAACTTGTCCTTAAAGCTCTTTTGTGCAATTTTTTCGGCTCTTCAAAAAAATAAGGTGTTAACATAAATAGAACAGTTTTTGTTTTCTGTCCATTTTGAATTGCCAAACAAGTTTTTTAGTTTCAAAAATATAAAATTGTTTTTGAAAACAGAAAATAAGGAAAAAAACGGTTACTCAACGTACCCTTATTATTTTGCAGTATGATGCATGATATCCACATCACTTTTATTGAGATATACCACACATAAATAGCATTGAACCACCATCGAGCTCATTCCACCCAATATTTTTCAAAATAAATAAATACATTCAATTCTAAAATTTCACAATTTATTCAAACAAAATCATCTACTAAAATTACATCGTTGCCTCAACCTAAATTCCACTAACTGACCATCAAAACTACACTACCATTCTCGTCACCCCAAAATATTCACCCACCAACCTCACCATACTATATGACCCACACATCAAAACCAAATTAATGAAGATAGCAAATCTTGTACTGTGGCATTATGCACCAGCACCACATCATCCCTATCAACACACAAAAGTCCCAATCACGAACCCATTATAATCTTACTAGCATGTGAGTTTAGAGAGAGTGAGAGAAGATATGAGGGGATTTTAGAAGGGATATAATAATAACAATAACAGTGATGACAACGATGATGATGATAACAATAATAGTATAAATAATTGAATTAATAGGCAGGGGCGGAGGTACACTTAGCTATGCCCCCAAAATTTCTAAATACTTTATAATGTATATATATTTTACAATTTTTTTTAGATACTAGACATTAAAATTGATAATTGGCCCCTTCAAAAAATAAGAGCTAGCCCCTGCAAAAACGTATAGAACAACTAACTAAACATTGGGTTCTAAAAAATAGTAATTGTTAAGAGCAACAAACTATCTGCCTTGTAATGAAAAAAAAAATAGTTTTTTCTATCTCTTAATTGGTAAGTGAAAAAAACTATTCGCAAAATGTTAAATGAAAAAAACTATGTACGATGAGGATATATAATTGACAATACTCAAAAAGAAATTTTCTTTTGGACACAAATATATAATTTTTATTTTATTTTTAATTTGGGACCAAGTCTTTTGTTGTTATTGCTACTATTGTTAAGTTTCCAATTGTTTGTCAATGCTTCATTTAGTATTCGTTTGACAAAAATTTTTTTTGCTAACTTATTTTACTATTTAACTTATTTTTGCTACTATTTATAGGTCTCACTATTTAATGAAAAAATTTATATTTTAAATACTATTCCCTTCATTGAATTAAAAAGAAAAAAAAATCTAAAAATTTGAATTTTATCTTTAGAAAATGATTGGTTTTTTTTTTTTTTTTTTTTTGGGTTGAGAGAGAGAGATGAAAATGATTGGTTTTTAGAATTACCTATGGGCCACTAGACCCACCCCACAATAAAAAGTAGATAAATAGGGTCAATAAAACTCAATATATATATATATATATATATAAAATAATAATAAAAAACATGTAGTTCACTTTATTCCAAAAAATCCTACCCATCACCCAAACTTGCTTTTTTAACCTATCTATCTCTCAACCCATTAAGATCATTTTTGGCCTCTTTATTCTCCCCCACCTTTGCCTTAGTCGCCTTCCCCTTTCTTCAGATTCTCTCTCTCTCACCTTCTTGACTCATCATCTCTCCCTTCTTCCCCTCTTTAAAAGCCTCTCACTTCGATCGGATCCCAACCACGCCAACCGCTAGATTCAACCACGAGCAAGTCATCCATGACGCTTGGCTCAGGAGGATCCAGTGTCGTGGGTGAGCACCTCAAACCCCCCATCTCTGATTTTCTTTTTTTCTTTCTTTCTCTGATCCTTGTTGTTTTCTTCAATTTTAATAGGATTCAGCTTCTGGGTTTCATAGATTTTGGTTGTTTATGTGTTTTATAGTGCACAATTGATCATGGGTCAACCTCACTTTGTGTTTTTTATTACTTTTTTTTTTTTTTGTGTGTAATTTCTCCTTTTGGTGATGGGTCTGTGAGGACTTTAAGGTTTTTATTGATCATAGTTTAAGGATTTTACTTTTTGTTATTGTTTTTTTCATAAATCTGCTTCTGGGTTGTTTTGTTTATGTTGAATCTAGTTCAGATTTCTTGTACCATGTTTGTGTAATTGCAATATCATATTTTTTTTTTCTAGAAATAAATTTTTTTTTTTTGTTCCACACTTGTAAAGAGTGATTTTAAGAAGCTGTCTGACTGTTTTGGCTGATGTGTACTAAATAATGTCTATTAGCAACCATGCAAGGCTCTGCTGGGAAATTATTATGGTTCTTTCATATTTCTTAATTACTTTTTGGAATTGAATCGGCAAAACAAAATAGCAATTTCATTGGATTGATTAGCAATGATAAAAACTTTGAGATGAAGATATGTGGTAACTTGTTGTAGGATCTGGTAATGCTATAATAAACTTTTGTTGTAGTTGGTAAAACAATACAAGGCTTAAGAATTAAACAATCCTTGGGCTGCCTTTCTTGAAGTCTGAGCAACCAAGGGAAAGTGTCCTTGACTGTAATAGCAAATTGCTGAATTTTGCTTTGGAGAATATGTACGTTCCTCTGGTTGTTGGGGTCAATCTATTTGTTTCTTTGACTCTTCTTTTTTCCTGGCTGGATACTGAGTGCACAGTGCTCTTGCTTAGTGCTGGCTTCGCTGAATGAAGTTGAATTTAACATAAAACATTTTGACATGTACAATTAACAAATTGTTCGCTACCTCTATGATATCAAATTGGAAATCCTAGGTTTTGCCTTTTGATATATGAGCGCTGCAAGTACATTTCTATACATGGAAGACATCCTGGGGATGGTTATGATGATAGAGATGAAAAATTTTGCAATATTGTGAGAACATTGTAAAAGAAGATTTGAAGTTTGCCAGATGTATGAGTTTAATTTGAGTTTGGGATACAATCTAATATGTAAGGCTTGAATCTTTGTTTTTGAAAATGGACATGGTTGTTGCTCAGACCGCAGCATATAGAATCCAATACAAAACTACAAACAGATATCATAAAGTTAAACTATAAACAGATCATGTGCAAAGAAGCTTTATTTGGGTTGACATTGGGGCTGAGTCTTTGCATCATTATTCTTTGTCTTTAGGAAAACCATGGGAGAGTTCAATACTCTAATATCTGAACTTTAAACCATGAAATCTCCAATGTTGATTTTGTAAGACTTTGCATATTTAAGGACCTTCTCCTCTTTTTATTTTACTAATGTTGACTTTGCAACTTTTGACTTTTTAATGTTTGTGTTTCCATGTAGTCCCTCGGAACTTCAGATTGTTGGAGGAACTTGAACGTGGAGAAAAAGGGATCGGAGATGGCACTGTCAGCTATGGAATGGATGATGGAGACGACATCTACATGCGCTCTTGGACTGGAACCATTATTGGTCCTCACAATGTAATTGGATTTTGTTCTCTCTCCCACTTGATGTTGTGTGTGTGTGCTTAAAATACTACAGTTGATGAAAAATTGCATTTGTTTGCTCATTCAAATAGGAATTTCATTTGAAAATCTGACTTGTGCTTTTGATGCACAGTGAAGTTAGTCCTCCTTTTGACCATAAGGAAAAGGGTGGTTCTTGGGTTGCTTAATAACTTGGCGTGAAGGATGGCCTTTTTCAGATTGCCCTCATTCTAATTTTCAAATTGCCCTCATTCTAATAAAACTTAATTAAAACTGAACCAGCAACTTTCTAACCTAAAAAACTTAATGCTAAGACTTAATAACAACTAGAATAACCTATGAAAGATGCCAAGAAGGCCCTGCATCAAAACTAGAATACAATTCTTGAATCTTTTTGGACTTAATCTTGTTTTTCTTTGAATTCCTCTTTACTGTTGGCATCAATCCCCCCCCTGTTGGAGAAAACTCGATCTTGAATTTTGAAATGTTGAAGTATATAATTCCTGACCTTTTGAATAGCATCCTTGACATAGGATAAAAAAGCTTGACGTTGAGTGTTCTTTATTTTCTTATTTTCTTTGGTGCTTAAAACTATATTGACTGTTGAACAACCTATCCAATGAGAACATTATACTTTTCAGGAATTACAAAATCAATAATGGGAATCATCATTGCAAATGATACAGCTTTAACTTGATGCACATATTTAAGTATTGGGACTTTTGATTCTCCATCTCTTATGTTTCTTCTTGCATCATACTATCTTCTTTTGTTCTAATCTTGGCTTTTTGTAGAATAATATGGCTGAGATGTAACTTATAAAAAAAAAATATGGCTGAGATGTATCTGGCACAATGGTAGGTTGAATACGCCTTTTTCTTGGCTCTTATGTCCTTCAAAATTCTCTTATTGAAGTACGCTTATGGCCCTTAAAGTTTAAGGTTGTTTTCATTTTGGCCCTTTACGTTTCAAAATTTTCATTTTGATGTTTGACTCGTTTTCATATTGCCATACCATCCATTTCCCTTTAGTAATTTGGTGATACCTGGCATTAAATGGGTGGCATGGCTTAATGGACGTCGCTTATATGGTGCTGAATGGTTAGATTAATGACAAAATGTATGACAGTGCCAATTTGAAAATGAAGTCGAACCATAATTAAAATTTTGAAATCTAAAGGGCCAAAATGAAAACAACCCCAAACTTTAAGTGCCAAAAGTGTACGTTAGTTCTCATCAAGCAACTAATGAGTTTCCTTTCTAGAAAGTTTCCTATATGAAACTTTCAAGTTGTTTTGAATAATCTTCAGGTTGTCTAGAGTTTCAGTTTGCTGATTGGGCTCTTTTGCTTGTTTTTCTGGTTGTCTGGACTTTGTTGCATGCTATTCTGACTCTTGTGCCAGCTGTTTAGAGTTTACTACTTGCTCCTCTAGCTGTTCTACCTTTCTTGCTAGTTGTTTTGATTCAACATCCTGTTATGGCTTTCTAGCTTCCCTTTGTGGCACTTTAACCCTTTGTTTTGAACTTTCAAGTGGCTGCTCCTGTTGTGCAATCCTTCTTGCATGCAGTCTTGGCTGTTTAGCATGTAAGCTTGAAGATTATAGATCTCTCCATAAATTTTACAAACAACTCAAATTGAATAGCCACTTCTATAACATGGTTTAGATCTTAATATACATGAAAATATCTTTATTAATTTCATATCTTAGCCCATTCTTGAATTGATCAATAGTCATATGTTAACTTTCTACTATACGGACTTTAAATAATTCCTTATATTTCCTTGCATAATCAATCACTTGCATGTCACTTTGCTTAAGAGTATATAATTGTTCAAGAAAAGAATCTTGAAGACATCGTGGAAAATTTTCTTCTTTAAGAATCACCTTACCAGTATGCCAAGTCAATCAACATGTATAGGATCTCACATGACATGGAAACATCATAGTGGAAACTGCTCTAATACCAACTTTGATTTAGGACAAAAGCTTAAATGGATTTTGAAGCCAATTTTGGTCTAGGATCTTCAGAATTTAACACAAAATTAGATTTCTTGATTTAAGGGTTTAGGTAATGAAAAGATTGGATCTTGAATATGACAGCGAATAAGGTAAACACTAGGCAATCACACCTAGGCTTTGCTAGCAATCACACTTTGGGTGCTTAGGTGGTGTGTCAGAGCCTAGCCGTAGGGTAAGTTTTGAGGTAGACGTGAACAAACACTTGTGTGAAACAGCACAACAAATATATTTTATTCAGGCAATTTATATTTTTATTTATTTATTTATTTCTGGGTTTTTTTTTTTTTTGGGGGGGGGGGTGCTTGGATGTTCTTCTTCATTACTAAAATTTAAGAACTATTTCGTACTTAAAAATTTATAATATTACACAGTTTGTCCTTTTTAAATTTTTTTTGTTAGCATATCTAAAAAATTATATATTTCAGGGATGAAATAGTACCTATACTATATTTCTAGAACAAAAAGGACGTAGTCTAGGTTTATTTATTAAATTTTTTTTTGGGTCCTTGAAAAATCATCTATGATTTACTTTCATCCTAAAACTAACATTTTAAAGTATAGGAAGGACGAAACGTAAACATTTTAAAGTTTTAGGAATGGAAATAGAACCTTTTAAACTTTAAGGATGAAAATAGAACATGGCTTTTTTTTTAGGGACGAATATAGTATTTTAGCCTTTTGTTTATAATGTTTTTGGTTTTTTTCTTGGGTGGGAATAGTCTACTATATTTACATAGTGAGGCAAATAGGACTTGTAGCCAATCTTGATAGTTAAAGAGATGCTAGACTTCCTCTAGCCTTATTGCTTATATTTTGTGCTTGTTTAGTAGCATTTTATGTTTGTTTGATGTTTCTTCTTTTTCTTGATATGCGATGCTTGCTGGTGTAATAACCTCTCTCTATATTGGCCAGACGGTGCATGAAGGTCGAATTTATCAGTTGAAGCTCTTTTGTGATAAAGATTACCCAGAGAAGCCCCCAAGTGTGCGCTTTCATTCACGGATCAATATGACTTGCGTTAACCATGAAACTGGAGTGGTAAGTTATAATACCACTATGTTCTTTAATTGATCATTCAGTGCTGCTGTGGATTTATCATAGAATAAATGGTGGGAGACAATTTATGTAGTCTGTTCTCTACTTACTATAATTGGTCCTTGTTCCCATGACTTATTGTCCAATCACCATTCTATTTCTATCAAAGAAAACTAGTCCATTTGAAGTTTGATAATAAGATGGTTGAACTGGGACAGGTGGAACCAAAGAAGTTTGGACTTCTTGCAAATTGGCAGAGAGAGTACACCATGGAGGATATACTGACTCAGCTGAAGAAGGAGATGGCAGCCCCACATAACAGAAAGCTGGTCCAGCCCCCAGAAGGCACCTACTTCTAGCTTGCAAAATCGTATAGATATCATGGGTCATATTGCCTGTGCAATATATAGTGTGTAATGCTGTGTTGCTCCTGTTGAAGTGAAGAAAATGCCCTAGAAAAGCTCTTGCTATACTACTCTCCAGGGCTTCAACTTTGTTTTGTCATCCTATGTTCTTTTAACTGTGTTGAAAGATGCTGTTTAATTAATGGGATTCATGTGTGTCAAATATTTAAAATACCCTTAACTAGTATCCCAGTTCTACATTAATCAATGTTTTTGAACTTGTTTTTCTTTTTCTAAGGCTGTTTTCTTTTGCTTCTCTGGAAGTATAAGAGGGAAAAACTGAGTGTCATTGTGACTGGCTTCACCAATGGTTGACATTCACAAAGATCCCAAGTTTCTTGCACCAATGGTTGCAAGTTGCAACACAACATATTTTAGAGTTGTCACTTTGGCAGTTGTAAAATAATTTGTGAAATTATTGCATATTTTATGTCAATGTTTGGATTCTAGGAAGCATGCATAAAACTGATAAGAGAATAACACTAGGATCCTGGAATGAAAAATAAGCAGGTTTGGGTTTAATTATGTTAAAATCAATCTGCATCAACCAGCTAACATGAACAAATTAAATAAATCGTGTGTTAGGTTCAGTGGACATCCTCTTGTTTTGCATTAGCCTTTTGAAGCAAAAAAGCATATCAATTTGATTAGAAATTTAATTATAAAATGGATGTATGCATCACTTCTCTAATTCTCTTACATACTTTTTTACATATAACATGTGTATATTATCTACATCCATGAATTTAATGTATATATGAGATTGACGTCGTTCCTTACATGAGAAATCGTCTTTAAGCCGACACGGTTTAATTTCAAGTTTTCAATTTGTTGAGGTTTTGATTTGTTTACAACGCTAACATTTTATATAGATGAATTATAATATCATTTTTCAATGGAGAGTGAAGACAGGAGAATGCATAGTAAAGAGATTCGAGCTTTAATTTTGGATGTGGATGTAGATTCGAGCTTTAATTCTAGATGTGCATGCAACCTATCAATTCTGAATGTGCACGCAATCTACGAACACGATGAATCTAAATCCAATCCAATCCAACACCTTTAGTTGGTTTTTTATGGAAAAATATATGGGTTTTTTTTTTTATTGGATTTTGAGATTTAGTTTAAATTTTTTTAATTTGATTTATTTTGGTATTTTATTTTTAAGACTTAATTTTGATGAAGTTAGGATTGTATTCATTTATTGAACAACAAAGTTAAATAATTAAATAAAATTTCAATAATTTTAGTAGGTCTGATCTTTACTAGTTGGCTTGTTTTTTGCATAGTTATCAAAACTGTATCGAAGGTTGACAAGAATTGGTTCACTGATTGAACCGTAAGTTTATTAATTTATTAAATAATATATTTTATGATTATAAAAAGCAACTAAAATAAAATAGAAATACTCTATTTAACTTTTTAGTCGGACAAATTTTGATCCATTTAGAATTTAGAAGTTCTTCCATTTTTTTTTTTTTTTTTTTTTTTTAATTTTTAAGTTCATCACTTTATCAATAGGTCTTTTCTATAGTTTTATCATTATCTCTTTATCTCTTTCTGTCTCATCACTATCACGTTATCTCTTTAATCTCAACTCTCATCTCATGGACTAACAACTCTTCTACAACACAACTCTTACTTTATCTCTTTAGTCATTATAACTAAGTCTTTATCGGTTTATCTTTTTAATCTTTAGTAGTTCAGTAATTCAATTCAGAGTCAGAATTTCAGTAACTTCAGATTAGTCTTCTTTCACAGTTTCAAACGGTATTCTTTCTTTTATACATCGGTAAAGAAGATTATCTGTGCACATCCCGTATTTTACACCAAACCATTCTGAATAACACTTTGGTTCAGAATTTTACCAGGGTTGAGTAGGGATTTAATAACACTAAGGACCCATTTGGTACATGTGTTTAAAAACTGAAAATTGTTGTTTGAAAACATTTGTGAAAATACTTGTAGGTGAAAAAATGCGTTAAAATGCGTGAAATGTTGTTTAAAAACTGAAAATGGTTGTTTAAAAACACAAACCAAACACCCCCTAAGTTTTTCAAACCATCCTGCAAGTTGGGTTAAGATGATTTTGGAACTGTCATCACTATCACGTTATCTCTTTAATCTCAACTCTCATCTCATGGACTAACAACTCTTCTACAACACAACTCTTACTTTATCTCTTTAGTCATTATAACTAAGTCTTTATCGGTTTATCTTTTTAATCTTTAGTAGTTCAGTAATTCAATTCAGAGTCAGAATTTCAGTAACTTCAGATTAGTCTTCTTTCACAGTTTCAAACGGTATTCTTTCTTTTATACATCGGTAAAGAAGATTAATCTATGCACATCCCGTATTTTTCACCAAACCATTCTGACACCAAACCATTCTGAATAACACTTTGGTTCAGAATTTTACCAGGGTTGAGTAGGGATTTAATAACACTAAGGACCCGTTTGGTACATGTGTTTAAAAACTGAAAATTGTTGTTTGAAAACATTTGTGAAAATACGTGTAGGTGAAAAAATGCGTTAAAATGCGTAAAATGTTGTTTAAAAACTGAAAATGGTCGTTTAAAAACACAAACCAAACACCCCCTAAGTTTTTCAAACCATCCTGCAAGTTGGGTTAAGATGATTTTGGAACTGTCATGTATTGGTATGAGGTTAAGATTTTTTTCAAAAATAGAAGATCGAATCTGATTGAAAAATTCAGAATCTGCACCCTTGGAGTCTTGGACCAGGACAACAATACACATAAGAAATTCAGAAATTGAAGAGTTAAAAAGAAAAAAAGAGAGTAATTTTGATATTTAAAAAAATATCAGAAATAATAGATGTACATGTACATTGTATTGTGAACAAGGGGGGATGAATCTGTCAATCTAAAAATGACACGTTTAAAAGGGGTGACCAAACCTTTTGCTTTCGAGCTGTAACAGTTCTTGCTAGTTGCTTCTGTTCGGCCCCAATTTTCCCGTCTTTGAATTTGATTTGTTGCTTCCAAAACAAACGATCAGTGACAGTAACGGCTTAAACATGTTGCCCAATTATCTAATTTCATCATATTCAAAACGTATACCATCTCTTTCACACACATTTCACACGCTCTTCACGCTGGCGCCTGCTAAGCTGACTGAGTGCCGACTCATTTTTTATTTTTTTATCTACCCTGTTAGGACTTAGGAATATTCATTCATAATTCATAAGGTAGGTCAAAGTCAAGCCCTTTTACATATGGTTATGGTCCTCCTAAATTTATGGCTTGGGTTGGTGGATTCTAGTCAATTTGATAAGGATTTTTTTTTTAATTTAAAAAAAAAAAAAATTCACGTCATATCTATGTAAAAAAAAAAAAAAATTGTTTGAACTTGTTATATTCTCTTAATTAAAAGTGATTAATTTTTAAAATTAAGGAAATTAATAAGTTATAGATAGCAGGATAAAATATAGTTAACATCTCTAAGATTTAAGTTAATGCCAGTTAGGTCAAAGACATTTAAAAACTAACCAACTTAGTTTCTAAATCGTTACAACTTACACGTTTTTATGTTCTTTTTAACTGTAATTGGTGACCAAGTTGGTTAGTTTTGAAATGTCTTAGACTTAATTGATAGTAAACCAAACCCAAGGGTGTTGACTCTGTGATGTTTCTTTTATATATGGAACTATTTTTGCGTTTTATTTTTTGTGACACATACCTCTCTTGCGATTTGCTTTAAGAGGTATTCATCTCCCTTGTGGTTTGTGGTTTGCTTTGCGAGACATTTTTTGGTAACTTTAAGCAGAATTTGATGACTTTGGCAAGTGCCAATAAGATCCATTGGGAAAGAATTAAAGGAAAAAAAAATTGTTCTATACTAAAGCTTATGCCTTGCAAACGCACACAAACCTAAATGAGGATTTTGGGAGAAACTTAATGAGAGAATCATAAATGTGAGTTAGAATGATCATTTCTTCAAAAAAAAAATTTCTTTTTCATGTTGGAACCTACTATATCATCAAATTTTGCTAAAGTTAGTGAGATTACCTTATAAGCAAACCACAAGGGATATAAACGCATTATAAAGGAAATCACAAGAGAGGTAGGTGTCACAAAATATATTACAGTATAGTTCCATTTTTAAGTAATACAACACATTCTATCACTTTTGTCAAAAAATAAGAAAAAAGAAAAAAAAGTAATACAACACAGTGGTTGGTATGTGTAATTTACCTTAAAATTAATTAACTAAATATTTGTCATAATTAGTGTAGGGACACGATTTTTAACGACCCAAGAATGACGTTGGGCTTGTGTGTAAAAGACCCTAACAATATGATTTGTAGAGAGTGGGTTTGGAAAGGCCTGCCTTTGGGCGCTGGGTTTCGGTCTGGTCCCGGTTTCGTGAGCGATCATACAAAGATGAGTTTGGACTGCATAGCTGAGCCTTGCATCAGTGTAGTTTGGAAGGTTTGACTCCTCGGAATTAGTCCGAGGAGCATCACATTCTCACCATTCCTCCTTTTTCTTCCTTCTTTTCCCGGGGCCTCCTCCCCTCCTCTCTCTTTCTCCTCCTTTTTTCCTTTTTATACTAGTATTCGATTTCCCTTCTTCATCTACGTGTCAGTTTCTCCTTGTTTGGGGCAGTTACTCGTCCTATCAATCTTCACGTCAGAGTGGTTGGGAAAAGCTGGATAGCATGGTATGGGGTATGGGTTTGTCAGGTGCTGGGCTCCACGTTATGGTGTTGGCAGCTTTTTAGCTTGTACTGCTCTTGTACTGAGTTTGTCTTTTTCTTCAGGCGTTTTGTGAGGCGTTGAGCGTGAGGTTGTCCTCGGCTATATTATTAGGCCCTCAAGGGGTTCTCCTCATACCTCCTCGGCAGTAGGGCTCCTCGGCTTGGGTTTTAGGCCATTAATGTGAAGTGGGCCGGGATTCCAAATTTCAGGCCCCACAATTAGTAAAAAAAAAAATTGAATATATATATATATATATATATATATGAGATACAAAATGCATATGCATATGCCATTTCATTTGATTCAATATTTAAACACCCCCCCCCCCCCCAAAAAAAAAAAAAAACCTTTTACAAACATGGTAACACAAAAATGTATATTGACATACCTACAGGCATATTCATTCTAATTTAGTAGCATACTAATGTTATCCTAATATTATTTTAGATAATATTATTAAAAATCAATTAATTAAGCATTTGATAGATAAAAAAATTTAAAGATTATAATAAAATACGTAAACTTTGATATTTAATATAAATAGAAAAACTAAGTTGTAACCTATATTTTTGCACATAAACATTCAACAGTAGTGATGATAAGGTGGCCATCTTGTTGAATATTATGAATGAGTTACTGGACTCCAAAATTAAGAAAATAGAATTGGATAAGTGATACAAAATTAAAAAATAATTATACACTAATTTGAATTCTAATTGTACTTCAATTTTAATGAAGTATATGACATGGAACTAAAATTATTTGATTTTGAGAATTTTATTTTTGTATGTAACTATACATTTTATCAAAATTAACACCATATTGTTGATAATAATGTTCAAGTTCTATAAAGTTGATTTTTTTTGGGTATATATATAAGAGAAAAACGCTTTGTTAAGAATCTTATAATTTCTTTAGTAAATTACATATTTTTGTTGATATGAAAAACCATAGTTCAAATTCCTATTTTTATTATGGCAGCTATCAAATTTAAAAAAAATATATTATATACTTTTAATTATAATAGAATATTTTTTTATTTCGTAGTCTAAATTGGAAGAATATAGAATAGAACCCGAACTTTATTCTCCATTTGAATTTTGAATAAGCATCTATGCTCACCTTCTGGAGACAAATAAGCAAATCTACGTTTCCAACTTTTTCTAGAAACTTTAACTTGAAGCTAGTCACAATACGCACGGCATGGCAACAATATTTGGGCGCGTTTGTTTCATACCTACTAATATCTTTTTAATCATCAATTTGATGAGTTTGCATAAACAACAAAAAATAAAGCTACTTTTTTTTTTCTTCAATTTCAACCTCTGCTTTCGTTTATTCCAAGATTTCTTGCTAATATATGTTCAATTAATTTAAAATTTAAACTTTGTCATCCATTCTAATGGACCCATCAATCCTGATTCCAAACTTATTGAATTAATAAAAAAGAAAAAAATTACATCTCTAAAATTTGTAAGTATTCTGTATTATTTCAGTTAGTTTTTATTTTTATCTACAATATTTTCAACAAAAAGTTTTCAGTTTGAGATAAATAAGTTATTTTCAAACGACTCTTCAGAATTTGAATTTTACATTGTAATATTTTAGAATTTGGATTTTATTTTTTAAATTTTAGAAATGTTTGAATTTTACTCCATAAAATCTGAGTGTTTAGATTTTATAACCTAAATTCAAGGGATAAAATCTAAACACCACAAAATCTCAAGGATTCCAAATTTTGAAATTTTAAGATGTAAAATTCAAACACCTTAAAATTTGGTTGTAATTACCTTAAATTTCTTTTTTAAGTATAGTTTTAAGATTTTCTTGTTTAGTGGTTGGACACTCGGTTTCAAAATGGTTGTCTTGAGTTTGACTAGGAGCTCCTTAATTTAAGTTTGGACACCAACACTTTGAAAAATCTCCCTAGACCAATTATTTATCTCGCTGTAAGCCCACCCATCGGAAATAATGATTAGTCTCTATTTCCTCACTGTGGGAAACCAAAAAAAAAAAAAATTTCTCGTTCAGCTAAACAGAAACCAAGTCTATGCAAGAGAAACCAAATACGACCAATTGGTCAAAAAACACAACTAGTCTCGATGACAAGTGAAAAGCAAAGCCAGCCAATAAAACTTATCTGTATTTCCATCCCATCACGTCATCTCCACAACAAATTGTGGACCCCACCTCCACCCGTTTCCATAATAATTTTTCACTAAAAAATTAAAAAAAAATTATATAAAACCGCCTCGCAGTAAACCTCAACGGTACAACTTTCCTTATATAACTACCCAAAAAAAAAAGAAAAAAAATTAGAATTGCTTTCAATTTTCAACAGACTATATATAAAATCCCACGTCTCTCACTTTCTCTATAAAATAAAACTGCTCCTCTCTTTTTAAAACCCTAGCCGTACAATACTTGTAGAAGTTTTATTTTTTTTCTTCTTCTTTGTTTGATTTTAAAATTCTCTTACCATTACAGAGATACAGATCCGACCCGATTTGGGAGACCCGGAACAATGTGTTTTGCGAAACCAGAGATTCAGCCTCATAGACCCGTGGTGATAAGATCGGTATGGTCGCATAATCTCGAATCGGAGTTCGGTCTGATCCGATCCGTTATAGATTCGTACCCGTTTATCGCGATGGATACGGAGTTCCCCGGAGTCGTGGTTAGAACGCCGAATAACGGGTCCGATTCCGACGACGGGCCGGGTTTACAGCTCCGGCAGCCGGACCGGCACTACGTGGTGTTGAAGGCGAACGTGGACCGGTTGAATCTGATCCAGATCGGGCTTACGCTGTCGGATTCGGAGGGGAATTTGCCGGATCTGGGGACTGACGAGCTTTACATATGGGAGTTCAACTTCAACGACTTCGACGTGGCGCGTGACGCCCACGCGCACGACTCGGTCGAGTTGCTGAGGCGCCAGGGGATCGACTTCGAGCGGAATCGCGAGTTTGGCGTTGAGTCGACCCGGTTCGCCGAGTTGATGATGTCGTCGGGGCTCGTGTGCAACGACCTCGTCGAGTGGGTCACCTTCCACAGCGCGTACGACTTCGGATACCTGGTCAAGGTGCTGACTCAGCGAGTCTTGCCGAGCGAGTTGCGCGAGTTCCTCGAACTCGTCCGAGTCTTCTTTGGTGCTAGGGTTTACGATGTTAAACACTTGATGCGGTACTGTGCTAGTCTCTACGGTGGGCTGGACCGGGTATCCCAGGCCCTTAATGTGGGTCGGGTCATCGGGAAGAGTCACCAGGCCGGGTCGGATAGTTTGCTGACCCTACATGCGTTTCAGAAGATCACCAAAGATTATTTCGGCAAAGACAATCCGATTGAAAAGTATGCTGGTGTTCTGTATGGATTAGATATTTCCGATCTTTAGTGAAATCTATAGCTTGTAGATTTCTGCTTTTGTTTTTCGTTTAAAAAGTAAATCTTGTATACATTTGATTTGGGTCGTTAATCAATTTTCTATATTTATCATAGTTTGCTACCTTTAATTTATAATTTGTTTTTCTTCCAATTCTCTAATTTTGCATTTGGGTAATTGGGTTTTACTCAATTTTTGTTTTTATTGCTAGGTTAATGAGAAACAAGAATTTGGGGGGTATAAACTGTGGAGTTTGGTAGTTCTAGGATTCATAAGTAGTGTTTGTTTGGAGTTGGAATTTTGCGAGATGTTATGGATGTGAGTGGAATGGCTTGGATTGTGGTTTGGTGAAAGAAAGCCGACAGAAAATTCACGGGGGATCTTGAATTGTTGAAAGAATTGGCTTGAGTTGTGGTTTGGACTTTGGGTTTGGTGTCTGTGTTTTTCTTTAGTGAAAGAATGGAAATTTTGTTAAGAAACTTTGGTGTGTTTTCTTGAAAGAGGTGGATATTGGCTATCAATTATTGACGCTGAGGTTGAAGGTGGTGTCTTGTTTTGCGTGTGGAGTGAATAGAAAAATGGAAGTTTCTATGCATGCTGATTTGAGAGGGTTTGTGAATCATTAAGATTCGTATTTGCTTTGCATTATTTTAGTTGAAATTTCTGATGGTTGAGGTTGGTGTTTATAATAGGAAAAAATTAATGCTGAAGGTAAGTCTTTGCCACAGATTGGAAGTACTGAAGAACTTATATATTTTTCAACAGAAGCTATTTCATAGTTCAAGGGATAAATTGGTACACTGGAATGGTGATTTTGCAAGGCATTGGAACCAATTTTTCCAGGAGTATAAGATGATGAAATGGAATAACTATTCCTATTCGTTTGTTTGGTACATTGTACTAGAATTCTGAATAGGTATTCCGTTTCCTCACTTTTGACCTTCTCTTCATGTTATCCTCGTTGAACTTGATCCATCTGTTGATCTCACCACAAAGGAAGATTGTAGCACCATTGGATCTCTATAACCTTGTACTGGCGGTCTACAAACCATACATGTCCATACTTATACTAGCGTTGTTGTCTGGAGGTCTTGTAACACTGGTATTGCTCTCTTTGGCATTGTTGATGGAGTCAATATCACCATCTCTAGTGTTTAACTGGTGACATCTCTCTGAAGTCAGAGGTTCTGGCATTGACTGTGACTAAGTTGAGAATATTGGCAGCTTATTGTTGAATGTCATTGGTGACGAAGGTTAGACCATAAGTTGGTCTGAAAGGGAATGTTCTGGGTTCTGGGTGTTGATAATGAGGTTTTGTTGGCTGTTGGTCTTTGGAGTATGGGGAAATTGTGTGTGTGTGAGAGAGAGAGAGAGAGAGACCTGAGCATGAGTAGGAATAACAATTCTTCAGTTTAACGGATAGCTATTCCTTGTAATTAAAATGCAGCTGGATAATTGAATAGCTGTTCCTCGTAATTAATATGCAATTGGTTTATTGAATAGCTGTTCCTTTAATCAAAATGCAATCAGATAATTGAATAGCTATACAAAAGAAATAATTATTCCATTACGGGTTCTTTTCCTATGTAGCAGATGTGCTCTAAGAAAAGATGAATCTTGGACTGGTGCAAATCGCCCAAACTACATTTTTTTTAATGAACAGGGAATTCAATTATTTAATTTGATATCCATTGTTTATAGCATTGTCGGAATTTGTTCAATGCTAGTTGGATGTTTTGTAATAAGAGCTGGTCCTTGTGGCAACTTCAATATGGGGTTCTTATGTAGTTCTGTGTGTGGAATCTATGGTCAGGCAGTTGCTGTTTGTGCTTCACTGGGGAGACAAGGGCCAGTTTTTGAATTGAGTTGTGCAACTGTTCACGATCAATGTGGTAAATACAGACGGCATGATGACTGGTCTTCAAAGTTCAAAACTATTGAACATAGGTCTCTTTTTTGTTTAATAATGACTAAACTAGTTCCTTCAATCATTTTTATGACAGCTGTGTTATAATGGTGATGTATTCATAATAGGAATTGTTATCCAGGAACATCAGGTAATGGCATTAGGATAAGTTGGTCTTACTCAGGTATGGGGTTTGCATTTCACAGGTAAGTACTTCAAATTTGACTAGTATTTTTCTGTTACTAGCAAATTTGCTTTCTGAATATGGTGCTGTTGGTATGAGAAGCTTAATTGTGTCTGGCAGAAAAGTTATATTTTTGTCTATACTGTGAGTCTTGGATGCATATTCCTAGAAAGAAAATCATCACTTACTGACCATTTATTTGTAAAACTAATGACCATTAACTTTACATTTAGGCGTTTATATAATTGTATTTCTCACTTGATTCTTAATGACTGTAGTTTTTGCATGGTTTGTGTAGAAGCCATGTCCTTTAGTAATTATATGCTGATATGCCTATGCTTGTTGCAGGGGAAAGTTAGCTATAAAGATCACTGTGAAGTACTTCATATTATTTTGTATTCATATATTCGACTCTAGATAGTTGGGACAAATTCTTCGAGTTTACTTGTGTAGCTCTTGTTATGATATCATCATTGAACCAAGAATTGCTCCAAGTCATAGCCTAACTTTTTAATTTTAACTTGTTAAGGTATCTTTGGTTCACTGTCCTTTTGTTTTATCAATAGAGTGTAACCTTATCATGGTTCAGATTCTTTTTGTTTGTGGTATTCTTGGAAGTTTTTTGGCAGACAAAGGAATTATAGGATTCTAGTTGGTTGGCATTGGCAGTTGAGAAAATTATGGTTATGTTGTCTATTATCAGTCAAGCTCATAGTTTTTGTGTTTGTTACATTCATGGAGACATCAGTAACAGTTTGTCCTTAAAAATGTAACCAACTCAGTTCACTGTTATTTTGCGATATTGTCATGCATCTGTTGATACCATAATTTTTTCTGTTTGTGTTAAGCGCTTTGGATTGATTGCTCTTATTAGATATTATGTAGCCAAAGCTGGCAAGATTTAAGCCTTTGTGGATAAAAGTAGCTGCGTTATATATGCATCACCAATACATTGCAGGATTCATCATGACAGGAGCTTTCTGCCTTCATTAAGACAATAGGAAATAGGGGGAGAAATAAGAACTGCAATCCGCCCTTAGTTGTTCAAGTAATCTCATTTTTTATTAAAAAAAATTCTCATGCTGGACAATTGGTAAAGAAGAGTCTATGCTCATACCCAGGAGCATAGTTTTCCCCAAATTCTATAAGTTGGAGGGCTATGCTATTGAAAGATAAAACATATGCTTTTATGTTGATAAAGAATAGTTGTTATGCATGTCTCACGACACTCACATTGTATAACGATCAGAGGGAAATTTGTCATCAACATTGACTTTCTTGTTCATGTATGAAGTTAAGAAACATCCCCCCCCCCCCCCCCCCCTCCAAATAAAAATAAAAATAAAAAATCCATTTTTACATGCTTTTCTTTCCTTAGTTCAAATGGTACCTTAAGTTACTGAACGTCATTGTACTTTTAAGAGGATGCTTTGGAAGAGTGCTGTTTTTGTGAATGAAATTGAAGGTATTGTAGATGAAGTGAGATGAAACTTGTCTGTGATCTTCCTAAAAACAAGTAATTTCTATTCTCTTATTAGTGTTAATTATTACTGGGTTGAAGTGTTTGTGAACACCATTGCTGACTGGCAAGCTTAAACAAGGTTCTCTACTCATTATAAATAGTCTCTAATATTCTCTGGAACGCATCTGTGTTCAAGAGCATTGTCCGAGTGAATAGGCAGCACCTACCAAGTAAAGCTTTCTTGAAGAGATAAATTCATAATCAATAGTCTCTGTTAATACTTTATCCCAAAATGATAAAGAAGTCTTAGAATAATTTTTCCACTTGACTAAATAGGTGGCACAGTTTACATTGGGTAATATGCCCTGGTTTATATTTCTTTGTTGGTCACAATCGAATAGGAATATGGGATCTTGTTAGCCATCTTGAACCTCGATTTTGTGAAGTAGAATTGGAAGTCTTGTGGATATATTTGGTTTAGCTTTCAGTATTGCAATGAGCGAGGGAATGCTTTGTCTCTGATTGCTTGGTCAAATGGGGCAGAAGGGACTGGAGTCTGGCATCCTAACTATATCATTGCTAAATTTCTGTATGAACCTTTAGTTTTTGAGAGATTTTGAATATTTTGTACAATATTGGTTAGCTTTTTCTGGTTGCATGGATTGGCAAATGCCTAGGCTGCTTTTCTTGCCTAATTGATGTTGGATTGGGGACACTCATTCACCTCCAGAATATTAGCCTGTCTTGGTGAGTTTGGTCATTCTTATTGCACATGGGATGCCTGTAACTTTTGTTCTCTTTACCAACCTTGTTATTTCTTCCTAATAAATAATCAATTAAGAAAAGCAAATCATCTTCTTACTGTCTTACACAAAAAGAATGCCTGGGGTTTTGAATCCTCTCGGTTTCTTTTTAATCAATAAGGGTTAATGGGCTCCAGGAACTATTTATGGCTTAATCTTTTTCCTTTGTTCTCCATCCATAGGGACGGTAGTGGATCAGATTTAACAGGTTCTCTGATGTGACCCAACCCTAATAGGATGGGTTTGAAATTTTTTTAATTGTATATGGGATAGGTTTAGGTTCAAACTTTTAAACCTGATCAGGTTTGATAAGGGTTTGAGTTTTATACAATAGGACTCGAATCTGACTTGAATATCCATTTAGCTTTTTAAAATACCCTTACTATTAATTTATTGTAAAAAAAGGATTTCTATACTAAAAGTATGTGTCCTTTTTCTTTAAAAAATCTATAGAACTAGTTTTTTTTTTTTAAATTTTTTTATATTGGTCTGTGTGTGTGTGACAAAGTTAAGAATTTGGCTGAGAAGGTTAAACTGTTAGTAAATTTTGGTTTACTTGATTTTTTTTTTCTCTCTCTTTATTCTTTGATAACCATTTAATTTTTCATTTTTATCAATTGTATTAGGTGTTTAGACAATATCCAAATATTTTGGGAACATGTGAAGTACGAAAAAGTATTTTGTATCAAATGATACCTTATCAGTGGTATCAAAATTCAATAAATGAAAGATGTGTATAAAAATAACTATTCCAAAGACATTTTAGTGGAGTAGTTATTTTTTTCTGACATGTCTCACACTTATTAGATTTTAATATCGCTGACATGGTATCATTTGATACCAAATACCTTCTCATGAAGCACAACATAAGAACACTCTCTTGAGCAATATGTCCACAATCATGCATGAATCCAGTTCTAACTTCTCCTCGTCCACCTAGCCTTACCCTCAGTTATAGTATTTGATTATGCTATGTATTAGATGATAAATATTATTTAATTTAGTGGTAAAATGCTGATTAATGCTTGAATTTGGTCAAATAATTTTTTAAATGTTCAATTTAGGGTTAGTGCAACATGTTCAACTTTACTCATGGTAAGATAAACTAGTGGGTTTGGATATTTTAAATACAAAAGGATTTTTTTGGGATAGATTTTGAAAATTTTAATAGGGTTTAGGACAAGTTTGGGATCTGAAAATTTAACAGGTTTGGGTTTGAGAAGGCTTTCTCCATCCCAAACTCGACTTACTATTTCAATCCACATTTTTTTGGCCCCTTATATGGATCCTTCATAAAAAAAAAAAAAAGCAATGAAACCAATTTTTTTGCAGAGGTAGATTAAAAACATGAACTTGAGCAAGAAGTTGAGAACTTTGCCCTGTTCTTGCTGGTTCAAATGGTCTCAGAACCATTCGATAGAGCAACAGATGTTGGTAGACTTGTAGTCTTCCTCTATTACCTGTACATCTTCTACATCTGACCATTTTGTCTTGCATTCAATGCATTACACTACCATTTCTGCTTGTGTTATTTTTTATTTTCTTTTGTAATGTAAATTTGACCGTGTAAGTATTGGGTTTAGAATCTGTATTAATATTTGGTCTTTCAGCTTGACCTCTATGTTGGCTCTGAGATGTGTATATATTTGGGTTGAGGGAGATGGGGTGGGGTGTTAAATTGATTCATGCTAATGAACCAAAATGACTTCCAGTGCTTGTTATTTAGCAGACAGATTCCTTAAGGGTGTCAAGGTAATCTGTTTCTTCCCAGCAACTGCTGATCATTGTATCTGAAAATCATATAGTTTTGCTTAGGGATGTTCATAATGCGACCGTAATTAGTGACCAGTATCTGTTTTAGCATGACTCTTCTGAGTTATGAATTGTTTGCTTTTTAGTTTTAATTTGGTTTCAGAGTCTTCCTTGTGTGTTTGTGTGCATATATGTTATGGTATGAAGAAAGTTTGGTGACTGGTGTTACTCATGCCTATAAGGTCCCTGGTATGGAAACAGTGGTTAAAAGATTTGCCGACCTACTCCTCTCTTATTATTTGAGTCATGGTCAATGCAACTGGTGGGTTGGTCCTTGTTCTATCCAGATGTGTTATACAGAAAGTCTGACAGCTGGTGTGAGGTTTCATCAGATTAGGCTGACATGTATCTGAACTTCTGCTCACTTGAGTTAGATTTATGGTCAATTTTTTGACGTTGTTATTCAACAATATGAATTACCCCATACCAACACAATGTTTGGATGAAAACTCATACTGTGAATTGTCTCCCAGGTGTTTTAGGTTTTATCCTACTTTTTCTTACCCAAGATAGTTATAATGAAACATATTTAACTGAGAAATGCAATGTACACAATATTTTCATGATACTTTCACAATAAATTTTAAGTGACAAGTTGTTATTGGTTTTTATAGGTGGATAAAAAAGTAATTTAAGTTATGGATTTAAATTAGAACCAATAATATCTTACCACCTATGATTTGTTGTAAAAATATTGTAGACGTCGCACCTCTCTATTTAATTTGAAATTTTGATTGTTAGGTATGATTTAATACTTGTAATCATTTGGTCGAACTCTGAATTGTTCATGAGATTCTGAATAATTAACAACAATCGCTGAAACGATACAGTAGAAAACAAAGAAACAAAGAGAATGAGAACTGTCCAGATGACAAAATCTAGTTAGATTATATTGGGTAGATTTGGTGGTTTAGAGCTATAAATGAGATAAGTTGGATTGAAGGTATTTTTAATTTTAAAAAATGGGTCCGGTTGAAAAATACTTCCCCCCTTATATTTTGAATGAAAATAATCCTAGTTGAATTGCATAACATGCCGTTGGAGTATTTAATCCAGAAAAAGATATGCCATAGATGAATGAATGAAGTGAGACTTTATTGAAGCCCACCAGCATCATAACGGTCATATCCTTAATTTTGCAAGATTTTAAATGTTTGGCAGAGAGAACCAAGTGAATCACAACAATGTCTCCGTACATGAATGCTTAAAAGTCGAAGCAAGACAAGAACATTTACGTGTTTTTTGGGGGTGTAATGTCCATCCCCCCATATCCAAATCCAATGATCAATCTCAAATTAGTGAAATTACCAACCAACCAACCAGGCTAGGTGGGTATGAATTAAAGGGGTTAGCGAGGGAATACCAGAACCAATGATGATCTTGAGCTTTCTACAATCTTGTGGGTAAAGAGTGCTCTTAAGGATACTATAAAGTTTATAATATAAAGATATTAAACTGACGTATCTTCAATCACTACAAAAGAATTTAAACATTCATCTATGGGTTTTGTTAGTGAGTGTGTGTAACTGTACATGTTAAGAAAGAATTTAATGGGTCTCATTATACTGAGAAGCAACAAAAATAAATAAACAAATACTTTTTAACTAAATATTATGCGACTCAAAAAAATTGATCGATTATAATAAAAAACTCAACCTTAACTAATGCACTGAAGTAATCCTTAATTCTTTGTCAAAAAAAAAAAAAGTATTCTTTAAATTGAGCTCTTTCATTATCAAACCGACCAGTCATATCTATTATTACGTCATTTCAATAAGTTTTATGTTAAAAAAATGGCAGCAGTTTTTACATTTTTGGTGTGTAAATGCACAGCCAAAATGCACCTAGCCTTACAAGATAATATGGTCAAGATACTGTCACAATCTATTAACAATTATGGGCTCAAATGAACTGTTAGCTTCCCAATTAGATAGGGCCTGCCAATCAATGACATACCTTGTGTTGTTTGTACCATGTCTTGTCCGCAAATCAACCAATACCCAAATGCCTAAAATAGAATGGGAATCAAGAACAGTGACGGAGAGATATCCTTCCACTTATAACAAGTCGCAAATTGCAAATAAAACACATGAGAAAACCCTTTGATTGATTGAACGTTGGAAACTACTTTCATAGTTTTGTTCTTAACATAAAAGTAGGTGATGAGGAGAAAAATCACCCTCATCTAAAAGGAGAGAGCCAATTTCGTCCATTAAGCCAACTCCATCCACCAAGCCAGCATTGTCCATATGATGAATGACTACAACATAAATTAAATGAGTTCCTCATAAATGACATGAGTAACGGTTAACGCGTCAGACAGGAAAAAGCGTAACTGATGGACCAACGGGCAGAAAACCATTGAAGTCTATTACATCTTCGTATTCATTACTGATAAATTATTAAGATTGTTCATCTCTCGACGGATGAATTAAATGCTATTCAATGCAAGGCGTAACATAGGGACATCAATGACGGATGAAGCCATAAAATACATTCAATGCCTAAGACAGCTAAAGAGTAACGTACGGGCACCAACGGACGAATAGCTGTTGCCCATTGACAAACAATAAAAGCCAGCCATTAATACCAACAGCTCATATCTCATGAATGCAGATATTCATTCAGACAATGAAGACAAGGGCTATAAAAATCCACACAAACCAAAGGCAAATGTACACACAACTCTCACCCCAAAAACTATTCTCAAGTTGAATTCTTTTGCAATATACTTCAATTGAATCCCATTTTAGCTTAATCATCAAAGGGCGTTTGGTAAACACCACACTGGTGTGTCCACATTTCTCTATTTCATATCTTATTGCAGGTTCGTCTCTAAACGAATTCAACGCCTTTGTCCATCCGTATTGACAAGGAGAGAAAAACGACACCAACAGGTTTGTCTTTGAACGAATCCAACACCTTCATCTACCTGTATCGGCGAGGAGTTCATACTAACAATTTTTTGCATCATTAGTAGGTATTTTTAACTCTCATCAACGAGAACGGTTGTAAATTGCCATCAAAGAAAACTGATTCCTATGTGCGTGGATTATGGGGAAAAAAGATCAAGTTACCTTTCCTATAATATATATACCATGTGTGGGGGTTAGAACAACTGAGAAAAACGAAACGAAAATAATACCCAACAAATACACTAAATCTTGGTATAGCTAGACAAATATTGTATTTGATTATCGTTCTTACATTCTCTATTATAGAAAATTTGATCTCTGTAACCCTCCTCAAAAGGTGGACCAGGTTGTCAAATAGAAACACAGATGCATTAATTGCGCCTCCAACAATCTTGCCTTACATCAAGTCCATGTCTTCCAAGTTGAAATTCCGATAGCCCATGTCGGCATGTATTTAAGTCCTACATATCAGGCAGGATCGTGTCATATCTGCCAAAAGCATGGTGGGAAGATGCTTATGAAACTAACAAGAAAATGTAGGAATTACAAGTATAAATTTTCTACTAATCTCCTTACATAGGTAGGCAATTTTAATCCAAAACACTTTACATTCCAACCATTTTTCAAGTAACTTAACTAAATCATCGGAGTGTTTATTGGCCAGGGGCGTTGTGATTGTTGTGGTATCTATTGGTATGCAAGCAATTGCATACCAATAGATAGGTTTATTAAATTAAAAAAAAAAAAAAAAAACCCTTGATTCTAAAAAATAATAAAAATGGTAATAATAATAATTCATTAGTTACTCAGTAATCAACATGGACAATCAATCTTTATCATAAATGATGGAAATACAACCACTTTTAGTTTCATGAATACGGGGTACCATGTAATGACCTAAGATTTTAAAACACATACAAAGGGAAAAAATTTAATAAGACGTTGTCTAATTAAAATTTAAAGGTGCAGTTCATCCTTCTTGGTTGTTCCAACTAAAGACCAATTATTGGGGCCACAATTGGTTGAGTGATGTTATGGATTCGAAGCATTTAATTGTTTCAAATCCACATTTTTTTTTCAAATCTTTGTAAATTCATTCATAAATTTCATCAGCAAGATAAAATTTGTCATTTAATTCTTTATTCCAATAATTTAAACTAAAAACTCATATCCAAATATTTCTCTTTCTACTACTTTTATCCAAATGAGACATACAAATTTTGGTATAGGAGTTTAAAAACATGTTTTCAGTTTTTAAACAATATTACATGCATTTTCACACATTTTTTTTATCCATACGTATTTCTGAAAAATACAAACAACGTTACTAGAATAACGTTACCAAACAGCCCCTATAGATTTCCCTTTGTGCTCATCATCATAGGCAAGATTCTATGGCTTGTATTCTAGGGAACGAAGCAATAATTTGAAAATCCCGACATTCGTATTCATTTCGTGACAAATGGCAACATCAAGTCGAACCCTAGTTCAATTTTGTAGATTTGAATTGGCATAAATTTGTTTGGCCCAAAATGGAAACAATTATTCAATAAGTGAAGCAAATAACAGATTAGACAAGTCCCATTTTCCTTTTTTTCAAAAAAAAAAAAAAAAAACCCACAATTTATTGGCATTATATGTGTGTAAGTTTCAAATGGCAAATTCTCCTTCAGATTAAGGTATAGAAGGAACTCCTACGTCTAGACTCTATATCCTAAAAAATGGTCCCCTAGATATCAGGATTATAGATAAGGATTCAGCAAAAAGGATTATAGATAAGGAACCCTTCTCCCCATTACTATGTCCACAGAAAATTTACAAAGCAATTTGCACCCATATAAGATACCCTACCCCACACTCACATTGCTTACAATATAGGAAAAAAGGACACTAATTTTTCAGCTTATTGTTTAGCCATTCTATGCAGCCCATGTTTCTTGACCAGGCAAAGTGGTATCTCAAACAGTGCCAATTAGCTACAAAAAAAGTGCATGTAATGGTGGGGCATAACACCCACTGCAATTTTTGTGTTGTCCTATGGACTGGTTGCAATTGAAGCTGAATCTTATTCCCAAAATCTTTGAGTTCATCAAAATAAATAATAGGGCTGAAATGAAATTCATCCTGCTTAAATTTGTAGGATACTCTTTTGTTTTGACGGACCACCTTCAATCTGTAATACCATGGTCCATGGTCCCCTAAATGCAGTATAACATGCATGGCATTGTGGTACTATTGAGACGAAACCACATCTCTTTCTCTCTACAAAAGTGGACCCCCATATTATGTATGCCAAGCAAGCAAACATCAAGGTGAACGTGATCAAATATCTCAACCTTAGAGGATTAGGGGACAGTTGCATTCAGTGGCGGAGCCACATGTATCCTTGGGGGGCCTTGGCCCCTCCAAAATTTTTAATTTTTTTTTTAACAATTTATGCATTTTTTATAAATATTTAAAGGTTATATGAAAAAACATAGAATTGGCCCCCAAAAGAAAGCATTGATCAAATAATTTAGTAATTTTCCCTTAAAAATAGAGAGTTTAGAGTTGATATACAATTGTAATAGAATGAAATAGTTAGGTAGTAAATTTTGTGAGTAAATAGTGGAAGTGTGGAACTCCTAATTTTTAGCTCAATTTCAATTCCAATTCCAATTAAGATGTTCAAATCATTCAACATTGATAATATATGCAATTTGGTTGAAATTTCCTATTCTCAAGATTTTATCAAGAAATAAAAAAGCTCATATGATACTTCAATTATAACATTATTATGATATTGATTTGTCAAACATGGATGAAGTTTTGCAAACAATTTATATATTTTATATTTATACACACATACACATATATTATGTGGATTTTTTAGGAGAGTGTTTATTTTTTATTTGAGTTTATCTTGACAGAATATATAGTTCGGCCCCCCCAACTCAAGATTTCTGGCTCCGCCACTGGTTGCATTCAAAGATTGATGGATGTGTTAGGGTAATAGGGTTCAAAAATGTGTTGGCAAATTTATTGTCAAAACTGGATTCTAGCAATAAAATTGTGTTACGGTTAAGATTACATTAGGAACTATTTCACTTAAGATGACAAGATTTCGATTTGCTAAAAAATGAAGACTTGACGATTATTCTTGTACATATCTTTTGTACCATAAGGAATTTTTGAGTGACACTTGTCTCATTGGAAAGTTTATATCATTTTGTCCATATCTTTTGTACCATAATGAATTTTTGAGTGACTTGTCTCATTGGAAAGTTTATATCACTTCAAAATGGATACAAATTTGACATGATTTGAATTTGAAATGAGCGAAATATAACCATTTGAAGTTGGATAATTGTGCTGTTGGTTAGAGTTTAGCTCAAGTATGACACAATTCGCTCGAGCTAAATCGCCACAATATGTGATCCAATTTTTGTTAGAAAAAGGGGTTTCTACAAGGTTTAACGTTATTTTATGCTTTTAGGGGCAAGAAAGGAGGTTATATCAAAACAAATTAGATCCGATTTTGATCCTTTATTTTTTTTCTTGAGCTTAAATTGAAAAAAAAAAAAAAAAAAAAAAAAATCACCCTCATGCCTAGAGCAAAAACAACAAAAACCATTGTATGTTACTATACACCTTGAGCTCTAAATTATTCTTTTTTGATACAAGATAGAAATTCTACTTTAATTTAATCTAAATGTATATGTGTATGAAGTTCCCTTTTAAAGACTTGAATCCTAACTCTTACACCTACACTCTATAAACACTTATACTTATGGAGTGACCATTGCGCCAAGAGTGCACGGTGATAGCTTTAAATTGTTTTTGAAACCACATAAATCTTTTTCAGTGAATTTACTACAACAAAATTTTAATGAGGTTTCTTGAAATGACAGATATTCTAGCTAGATGCACATGGTATTGTAGTATGGTGACAAAACCACATCCCCCAACCACAAGTACTTATAATTTTTATATTTATGGAGTGGCCATTGCGCCAAAAGTACATGGTGGTAGCTTTAAATTGTTCTTGAAACCACATAAATCTTTTTCACTGAATTTACTACAACAAATCTTTAATGAGGTTTCTTGAAATGACAGATATTCTAGCTAGATGCACATGGTATTGTAGTATGGCGACAAAACCACATTGCCCCCCCTCCCACCCCCCCCCCCTCCCAACCACGAAAAAAACACACATGTATTTAAACACATGTTTTCAGTTTTTAAACAACATTACACGTATTTTCACACACTTTTTCATCCACATATATTTTCAAAAAATACAAACAATATTATTAGAATAACATTATCAAACGGGCCCTTATTTCTAAAAAAAAAAAAAAAAAAAAAAAAACTATGGCCGACATGATCGGATATCTCAACCTTAGGATTGAACAGAAAGTTGCATTCAAGTTTGCAATTCAATGACAAGTTTCAATAGATGGATGTGACCTATGTTTTAGAGTTTGGGAAACAATGCAACCAAGCATTAAATGTAAAGGGGTTGCAAAAACTAAAGCTAGCCATGGCAAAACCCTCGTCTTATATATTGTTGATTCTCTGTTTCTCTTTGCTGCAGAAGATCCCACCAGTTCATGAATAGGATAAGTAATAAATGGGTCTTTGCAAGGGTCTCCATCTTCCCTCTGGCATTCATGATGAACCACGTGAAAGAGAGTTACGTCTTATAGATACTTCCACAACAGCTTCATCCCCATATTATTTTTTGAGAATTTCTTCTTTTTCCCTCCAATTTTATTATCCTCTTCAATTCAATGCAATTTTTTTTGAAAATTCTCTTCTTCTTCCTCACCAAATTAAGTCCTCCTCGTCCTTTCATCTTAGTTTGGTGGTAATTAAGACATGGTCAGTGTCACGGTCAGAACACAGACTCATATCTATGTGTGACTACTTTTATTTTTTGGTTGGTCCCACCTCGTTTGGTTACTGGTAATTTCATAAATCTGTCTCTAGCTTTATCAGATTACTATTTCAAATTTTCCTTAAAAAAAAGGAAGATTACTATTTCAAATATTGTTGTTGAATAGCATTAAATTTCAAAGATCCCATTGCAAACCCATTTAATCTTGTTTTTTCAAAAGCGATTAATGAATTTGTGGGTCAGGTCACAGTGTTCAGAAAATCCAAAAATTAGATCTGTTGGGAGGAGGGGACAATGTTTCTCCATAAGAATAATACAAAAGAAAAAGTCAGTTTTATTGGTTTATTAGTACAATGAGCTGAGTCGTCTAAAACACAAAGCTGTGTGACCGTTGACGTTTAACTGAAAAATCAGGCTTAATAACGGTTACCCATTCAAATTTCATTTCAATTAGCATATTAGTCCCATCTTTAAGGTACTCTTTCCCTGTAGTAATTTTCCCAACTATCAAAGATTCAAATAGAAAGTACTTGCAGGATAGTTGTCACTTTCTAGGCCATCTCACCATTGACATTTTTTTTTTTTAATGAAAATAAATTAATAAAAACCCATTTTAATAGAAATAAGCTTTCCCTATTAATTTAAGGTTAGGCTTTACTAACTCTTTGTGGATGAATTGAGGAAATTATTAGTCATGGCTAGTGTATGGATGGTTTAATAAGGGAAATTTTTTATGTGTAATAAGATTAGGTGTAACACATTTCACATGATAACCCCATGTGAGAGGCATTACATATATCCTCGTTACTGCTAATATTTTTTTGTCTAGTAAGTTAATAACAAAATAATCACTTATGGCTTCTTAAATTGTCACCGGAAAGGTGAAGTCACAACAATTACCTATTGACTCTCAAAAAGTGAATAGAATGAGGAAATTAACAATATGAAGGAATGATAAATTAATAGAAATCCTTTGTTCTATTAAAGAATGTTTCAATTTGTATTCTATTAATTGCAATATATGTCATTATCTTGATAGAAGAAATTATGATGTGTCATCTCGACAAGACCGAGCTTAGTGTCACTAATGAATGTGACATGGTAACTCAACCAAGGCAATTGGAACTTTCCTCCTAAGCTCCCCTAAATAGGAAAACAACAAAGTCCGCAAATTCCTTAATTATATGGCAACATTTATAAATTCGAACTACAACGACTGAGATTTTGGACACTTCCTACCATTATGAGATGTTTTCAAAAACAGAAGAGGACGTTATGTTTCAAATTTGAAACCTAGATTACAATGGTGGAATAATCCACTCTCTTGATGTGCATAAAAAGGGAAGTAAAGTCATTAGAAAAAGGTATGGATGTCTAACCTTACGAAATATCCCCTTGACAATCATTTTCATTGGAATAATCCTGTACTAACTTAGAACTCTCTGATGCCTAAGGTTTTTTTTATTTATTTTTTTATAACTTTGGCATTAGCACTACAAAAAAACTGGGTCTATAGGCAGCGTTTTTTACTCTACAGAGAGTTCCTTGTTGACCAATGTTCAACAATTCTCTAATGCCATTCATTCCTTCTTATAATTGTACGTGATTAACGTTGTGCCATCGATTAACTGCATCATCATACTCATTGTTTTGTTCTGGTATAAAATGTTGATTATTTTAAAAGAAAGAAGAAAGACATTTGATAGGTTAGAAACTTAGAATGCACACATTGAGAAAAGAAATTCGTATACATTAGGAACAAGTCTAGACAAGCATGCTAGATTTCATTGACTTACGATCTTTAATTATAAAATCACAATCCAGGGGGGTTGATAATTTTGTGGGTCTCCTGCTCATCATTCTTAAAACTAAAAGAAATTAGAAAATGAAAGGGATAGTTAAAGATGTGCAGCAGGGATGCCAGCTTTTTCAAATTTTCGTGAGGGCAACAAGTTAGTAATTGTTAACGTGAGCTACATGACATGAACAATTGCAAGAGAAAGGGTGTAGAGTGATAAAAAACTTCACTTTGAAACAAGTGGTAGGCAGTACTATATTATTCAATGTGCTCAGCTGAAGGTCACTTGGGCATTTACTTCCATCCAAAGCTAATAATTTAATACACATGATAAAGTCCCCACCAGCCTCATTTCTTTTCCTTTATTTCAAGTTTTCAACTTCTTCTCCCACATGTGTGTTGCCAATCTTTAAAAATCTTCCTATTAACCCTCTCTGACTATCCATTACTGCCACATAAATAACTCACATCTCACTCTCACATCTAGAGCTTCAAAACTCATTTGAAAAAAATAGAAAAAAACTTCCCACGTTCCTCACCAAGAAATCCAGAGATATGGGCAAGAAAATGAAGCTTCCCTTTCCTTTCAAAAGCACAGATATTGCAAGGCCTCCATGGCCTTGGTATTGTCACCAACAACCTAGAACCCTTTCTTTCAGAACCAACTGCAATGACAACATTTACAAGACCATGAACTCAATCTTCTTAGACACTGCCATTGAAGTGGTAGGCACAACCGAGTCTTGCTTCACTAACTCATCAGAGTCACCTAGCTTTTCAACCACCTCTGAAGACTCAGGAGTGGACCCGGTAGAGACAGTGATTCGAGGGTTAAGGTCACAAGAGAGGCTGTTTTTCAAGCCAGAAGAGACAAGTTCTATATTGGAAGAGGCAAAGGAAAGTGGGTTTCCATTCAAGGAAAGTGTGGCATTGTCAATGGATTCCCAAGACCCTTTTGTGGATTTTCGAAAGTCTATGGAAGAAATGGTGGAGGCTCATGGAGTGAAAGATTGGGAAGGCCTTGAAGAGCTTTTGTGTTGGTATTTGAAAATAAATGAAAAGAGCAACCATGGGTATATTGTTGGAGCTTTTGTTGATTTGTTGGTTAGTCTTGCGTTTGCTAATTCATCTTCTACTTGTAGTTGTTCTCATTCTCATTCTCATTCTCCTTCTTCTCCTTTATCTTTTTATACTTCTTCTTCATTTTCTTCTTCTACTACTCCTTGTGTTTCCTCATTAGAAGTTGAGGAAGATAGTGATAGCACTCCTTGTTTATCTTCATTATTAGAATGTGAGAAGGAGATCAAAGACAATGAAGATGATAGTTCTTCATCATCTTTTAATGTTTGATTTAATGTAAGGATACGTATGTATACCATTGTAGTTTTTTTTGAGAAATGAGACTTTTAACTTTTTTTGTTATGGAAGAAATTAGTTCTCTCTTTCTTTCTCTGTACACACGTGTAGAGAGATTGATGGTCTATGAAGGAAACACTCCCCATTCTATTGCGCATAATAAGAAAAAGCTAATGAGACATGGAAATTCCTAGTTTTAAGCTTGGTGTTCCATTTTAGGAAATCTATTTCATACTCTAAGACTAGTAAAAAATTAAAAATAGAAAACAAATAGTGAGTAGAATCTCTATTATTGCAAAAGACAAATTAAAAGTATTATTAATTGAGAAATTCGTTATTCATGAGGGTGAAATAAATAAAGTTCAATCATGAGCATTTTTAAGCACTTAAAGTTTAAAGTAGTGACTTTTTACTTTCTTAGATGTGACATGATATGATTAAACTAAAAATTGAAATGTCATCACTCAATTATTAAAAAAACCAATCACTCTAAATTATTAAATTTTAAGTTTTTAAGGATTAATATTGAATCATTAATCACTTAAAGTTTAAATTTTAAAAAATGTTATGTTCATGACATTTTTTTAATATTTTTTAAAAATAATTTCAATGGTAATTTTAGATTAAAACCCAAAAACAAAATGCCATTTAAGATTTGTTTTTTAAAAAATTTGTGATGTAGCGCTTCTCTTAAACTCTTATAACTATCATGTATTTGTACAATAATGATACTTGAGAAGCATGAAGTTGATACCCCAAAAAAAAAAAGAATGAAAATAAGCTTGGAAAAAGGAGCTTTGCTTAAACGGCATTCTTTCCGTTATAAATGGAATACTGGTTTCCATGTCTACAATTATGAGTTGCTTAGCGTAATTGAATATGCAAACAAAGAAAATGATCCAATGCAAACCATTTCACAGACTCACATGAGTATATTTTATTCTTAGTGCATAAGAGGAATATCATGTACCACACGGCATTATAGTAGTAACTCTAACTATAGTCTTGTGCTCGAGTTCTGACATCATGATTTTTTTTGAATCAAGGACCGTTGATTTTAAACTAGAAAGATAGTCATTATTATTTGGGTAAACATTTAAAAACATGATATTCCTTTATTTGTTTTTTTGGGTAAGTGTTTAAACTAGATAGTCATTATCGTATGATGGGTACAAATCCAGCGCAGAATTTTGGCGTGGTCCAAACACTCATTTCCTTGCATCTGCACCAATCTGCTGCAATGTCGTCGTTGCATTTATAAATTGTGAAATATTTATTTTTTGGGCTGAAATTAATCAAATATTGGGTCCATTTGGTTATATTTTCAATAATTTTTTTTTTTTTTTTGAAATTTGCTCGCTAAAAATAACAAGAAAAACTTAAAAACATATTGTTTTTAACGACTCTATTTTTCCTAACCTAAAAAAAAAGCATTTAATTATTTTGTTGAATCTTTTAGCTCGATAATTTTTTTTTTTTTTTTTTTTTTTTTTGAGCACGAGAGATAATTTTACAAAACAATGAATTTTTCAGTGTTTCATAACACAGTTAACCCCTTTCGTTAAAAAAAATTATAGTTAACCAATGTTTTTTCAATAATAATTTCATTTGTTGAAATTTGTTTGATAACACTTTTACACATTTTTTTTTTAAATTGTTTGAATTTTAAAATAGAAAGCAAGGTTTAAGAAAAAGAACCCAAACAGGTCCGTTATTTAAACACCAAAAAAAAAAAAAAAAAAAAAAAGGTCCTTTATCTCTAGATGACTACTTGAATATGGAATATAAATTCATTGTTTTGAGAGTAAAAAAAGAAACTACAAGTTTTATTTGGCATGCAAATTAAACCCCGCCTGCTATTCAGCTTTATACTGGCTACAAAAGCATTTAAATTTCTCTCTCTAGCAAACTAAATGTTGGAGAAAAAAACAAAAGGAGAACGTATAGGTAAGGAGAAAATAACAAGAAGATATGTAGTGGGTGGTCTGATGAATAGTTGAAATATTAAATTTGATGTGATCTTTAGCTAGAATATTACTGCCAAAAGATAGAACATATCTTCACCCAAATTTGGTGCAATATCTTCTCTTTTTTTACTTCCTTGGGTGCAAGGGAGGACTCACGTGTTTTTGATGAAAAAAAATCTTGTATTTGCGGGTCTCATGAAACCAATGTCTCATTGATAAATTGATTATATAAGTAAGACATTTAACTCGTGAGATCCGCAAAAATACTATCTTTTTTATAACACTAAATAATGATTTAGCTACTTTAGTAAAATCAAAACTAAATATCCTATCAGATTGTAGCATTTGACTTTGTATATGAAACTAAAATTTTTCCCTCTTCGGCTTTGTTTGGATGATATTGTTTTACCAACAAAGATAATGCACAACTTTTTATTAATATAATTGTACTTTTACACAATAAATAAAATATACCGATAGAAAAATAAATTTTTTTTTTTTAGAATCACAATAAATATAAAGCTGATAACTCAAGTATAATTAATTCTTTACTGCATTATAAGCCATTAAGGTTGTTTGAATTTTAAATCTAGATTCACAAGGCCTGGCATGAACGACACGCCAAGATGAATATCCTCAATAGTATTAAATCATGTATGATCTTCGCTTTTATGTATTTGTCTTTGGATTGTGGTGCATGTTTGCAAGTTCATAGTATCTTTCAATTTTTTTGATCCGTTACAACATGTAACATCTTACATGAATAAACATGAATGCAACAACCTATCAAAAAAAAAAAAAAAAAACGTGAATGCAACACTTTAATACATTATGTTTGTTTAATTGATTGAAATTTATTGGGCATTTGAATTTATACATAAAAACCCTTTTTTTGTTTAAATTGGTTTCTGACCAAATTAGATCTCATGATTTTCTCTTTAATCTTTATTGGTAACTAGGTTGTATCCTCTATATATACTCGGAATCATTTAATAGTAATGATATGATGGGGTGATCTTACCTAGGTAAACGAGGTGATCATCTCGATTTTTTTTAATGAGTATTATGAATGAATTGCTTGACACAAAAATTAAAATAAATGTTTGACTTAAAATTAGACTACAATTAGAAACTAATTTGAATTCGATTTGAATTTAAACATTTTTCCCCCTAAACCTCCATGCACCTTATATATGAAGAGATATCGGTTCAGTTACTTAGCATTAAAGGCCGCGTTACCATAATACTCCATAAAACAAATTAAACATATGATATAAGAACAAAGGAAATGTCAAAGCTCCACATTCGAGACTTGTTTTTGTTTAGCAATTAGCATAGATGCCTCTTAAATCTCTGAGCCGAGATTCTTGTCCGAGCGGCGAAGCTTCTAAACCTCGTGCCACTGATCTTTTAAGCTTGACTTCACGGTAAGCAATGCAAAGTTATTACTTTAATTTATGTTACTTGAAAGATTAGCATATACTATTTGTCCATTAACAATTGCCATTTCCAGGTGCCACTTTTTACTACTACCAATCCATCATCAATGCAATATATTTGTACCATAAAAATGCTTTTGTGCGAAGTATAGTAATTCAAAAGAAAATGAAATACTAATGTGATTAATTACTAGCAAGGGTCAGGAAATTTTTTGCTATATTGTAAATTTTCTTTCTTCAAAGTTTCCACTAAACAGTTCTTGGAATTGGAAATCTGAAATCTCAAGGAAAAGTTTACCAGACCAAGGAAATGATTTTATGTTGTAACATTGCTGAAGAATGCTCTTACTATGAATTTGATCAGATTGCTTCAAGGACACCAATTGATCAAAATCAGTGGCAACAATTTGACAAGGTATTCACTAATTTGAGAAGTTTTTCTACAGTACTTGATTAGTGAGTCAACAAGATGGATGGCCACGATATTAGCAAATACAATTAATCAGTGTTCTCCACCAGCATTAGCAAATAATGAGCCACATTTGATTAAATCTGTGTTTTTCAGACAAACAAACAAACACTCTGCAGGCTTTTACTTGTCAAAAATTAAGATTGTAGGAAACCAATACAAAGTACATACTATTACTTTGATGACATTTAATGTTAGTATGGTAATTTGTGAGATAATGACCCAACAGTAAGACCTCCCTCATTTTCCAAAAAAATTAATTTCCAGGAAGATAATGTCCAAACAGTATAGAAGTTGGTGTCAGTCCCAATTTCAAAACTGTTGGCTTTGCATTAATAGCCCCTGCATAGGTCAATGCGCCCAATCCCACAATTCACTCTTTGTTTTTCGATTAATGAGCACTGCCTTAATTGCTTTGCTTGCTTCTTTAATCTTCTAAGATTTTATGTAAGATTTTTCCAAATTTGTATGGTGTTCAATCATGAAGTAATTTTCATAGAAACTACGAAAATTTAACATTCTCAAAGTGATTTTTTTTTTTTTTTTATATGAATAATAGATTCCATTCTGAATTTAATTTGAAGGGCATAAGTTACAATGCATTTGATATTTTATTAAATAAGAGAAAGAGGTTGAGTCTTTAATTGTTTACTTGTGGATTTTTCCAAATTCTACGTATTTATGACACAGTTATCTTGATGGATTTGAATTAGATGAAGTCTACACGCCAAAGCAAAAAAAAAAAAGGTTTCAGAGAAAGTAGACCCAAAACTTTCCACAAAGAAATTGGGGGAAAAATAAAATCCGAAAAAAGAAGAAAAAGAAAGTATGGTCACGGTTTTGAAATTGCTTTGGTACCTATTAATTAGACCCTCATTTTCCAACCTAAATAACTAGCCCTAAGACTTGTGATCACATAATTAAATGTGAGTGTCATTTATTACATTGATAAAAATGTATTTCTACTGGGTTTTTGGTGGCCATAGGAGTCATGAGAGGTCTAGTCATGGACATTTGTCTAACTTTGGATACTAGTTTTTAGGGATTTTAAGGATTAGTGATTACCATTTAATTAATTTATATTATACTACCTCCTCACATAGACCTTGGTTTTAGTTTTGTTTATAACAATTTATTAGATATATTTGGACAGTTATGAAAATTGGGCATATGGCTAATCCTAATTCAGACCACTTTTGTAGTTTTACATATGGCCCAAAAGGCTGGAAGTTGAAGATGAACCTAAACCTATGTTCAAGCCCATCGAGCCTAAAAATGAACCAATACAACAAAAATGGCCCAAACTTCAAAAACTAGTGCTGAGTCTGCTGACTTTAAAAAACTCATATCAATCAAAATTTTTTTTTTAATTATAAATAATTTGGGTAAAATACAAAATTCGTACATGTGGTTATGGTGAATATTAGTTTGCCCCCTTTGATTTTTTGAATGTTACACTATACCCCCTTAACCTTGGACTAAATTGTAACGTCATATGTTCTATCCAAATTAATAGAAAATAATTTTAAAATGACGAAAGTACCCATTTTCCCTTCCATTTTGTGTTTTCATATTTTCCATGGTTGATAGTGGCTGAACTCAAAGCTTGATTAAAAAAAGAAAAGAAAAACTCAAATAAAACACTTTAAATGCATATTTTGTTTGATTAACTTTAAGGAGCATTAAAAATAATTTAGTTACCCATAGATACCCCTTCCCCGTAACCCAATGCATGAGGTCAAGTTATTTTTCAATGCTCATTAATTTGAGAAGAAGGTTAAATGCTCATTAATTTAATCAAACAAAAAACATTGAATGGGCGGGAAAATTGTACAGAAGGAAACATTTATAACATTAAAAAAAGTCCTATTAAAAAACAGGTGGTATTTTTTGTAATTCTTTTATCTTTTTTAGTCAATTTGGATGAAAATTTAACGAGGGCTGTCCATTAAACCCATAAACCCAACAAACTTAAACCTCATGCATTGGGTTGATTTTTTGTTTTGTTAGTTTGATGTATTTTGGATCATGAGACTTAGTTTAAATATGTTATTTTGATTTATTTTAGTATTTTGAGACTTAATTTTGATGAAGTTAAAATATTAGGCTTAATTGTGTAAACATCAATTATTTATTGAATAATGTATTTCAATAAGAAGTGTTACGTCCATAATATTTTTATAATTTTTTTCACAACAAATCATAGATGGTAACCCAATGCATGAGGTCAAGTTAATTTTCAATGCTCATTAATTTGAGAAGAAGGTTCAATGCTCATTAATTTAATCAAACAAAAAACATTGAATGGGCGGGAAAATTGTAGAAGGAAACATTTATAACATTAAAAAAAAAAAAAATCATTAAAAAAAGGACCTTCTATTAAAAAAAAAAGTGGTATTTTTTGTAATTCTTTTATCTTTTTTAGTCAATTTGGATGAAAATTTAACGAGGGCTGTCCATTAAATCCATAAACCCAACAAACTTAAACCTCATGCATTGGGTTGATTTTCTGTTTTGTTAGTTTGATGTATTTTGGATCATGAGACTTAGTTTAAATATGTTATTTTGATTTATTTTAGTATTTTGAGACTTAATTTTGATGAAGTTAAAATATTAGGCTTAATTGTGTAAACATCAATTATTTATTGAATAATGTATTTCAATAAGAAGTGTTACGTCCATAATATTTTTATAATTTTTTTCACAACAAATCATAGATGGTAACCCAATGCATGAGGTCAAGTTAATTTTCAATGCTCATTAATTTGAGAAGAAGGTTCAATGCTCATTAATTTAATCAAACAAAAAACATTGAATGGGCGGGAAAATTGTAGAAGGAAACATTTATAACATTAAAAAAAAAAAAAAAATCATTAAAAAAAGGACCTTCTATTAAAAAAAAAAGTGGTATTTTTTGTAATTCTTTTATCTATTTTAGTCAATTTGGATGAAAATTTAACGAGGGCTGTCCATTAAATCCATAAACCCAACAAACTTAAACCTCATGCATTGGGTTGATTTTCTGTTTTGTTAGTTTGATGTATTTTGGATCATGAGACTTAGTTTAAATATGTTATTTTGATTTATTTTAGTATTTTGAGACTTAATTTTGATGAAGTTAAAATATTAGGCTTAATTGTGTAAACATCAATCATTTATTGAATAACGTATTTAAATGAGAAGTGTTAAGTTCATAATATTTTTACAATTTTTTTCACAACAAATTATAGATGGTAAGTTGTTATTAGTTCAAATTTAAATTCATTACTTGAATTACTTTTTTGCTTACCAATAACAGTCAATAACCGCCTAAGATTTGTTATGAAAATGTTGTGAACGTGGTATTTTTCATGCCTCAATAGTTGAATGTAGGTTTTTCTTTTTTTGCCAGATAAAATTGTCCAACCCGACATCTAAGAGTTGAGTTGGGTTTGGTTAATTTTTAGGGCTATTATGGGATGGGTTGGGTTAGTTTGGATATTTCTCAACCTATCAAGATTACCTTAGGTTGAAAAATACTCCAAATTTAACCTAATTTGACTTATGCACACCCCTTTATATAAAATTGCAGTTTAATTTAAGGAATAAGTATAAGTGAGCTTAGTACAACATTCTAAAAATTAGGGAGGTAAACTAAACTACACTACTCATGGGATAAAGTATATTCTCTCTTTTTTGCCCTTTCAAAGTGTAAATTTGGTCCTCTTCAACCCCAAATAAAGGGAGACAAAAATTGGAATCAAGAACCTTTTGTTTTTCCCTTTTTTCATGAGGCCTTGTTCCCTGTACTTTAAATGGTTTGTATCTTAACAATGTTAACATTGCCAAACCAATGGGATATATATTAGACACAGTGAAGTGAACTTATCTAATTGCTAATATCTTGCTCCACACTTGGTGTCCATGTGATTGAGCCTCAAGGACCCATATCCTTGGCTTAAACTGAATGCTTTGCTGGGTCCTTAGGTTGCAAGGATAACTGGGTTGGAACCCAGCGTTCCTTAAAGTTGGCTTAAACAGTCATTAGTGTAACAAAAAGCAAACATCTTTTAAGGAAAAAGCTACTTAAAGAGAGATATCATAGAGGGACAAGAAAATGAAGCAATGGCATTTCTTGCGCTCATTGTTGATAACTGTCTGCTTTAGTTTGCATTTTGTTTCCCTTTCTTCTCTCGTGTTTGGGAAAAAAGAGTATCAAAGGGCCAAACATCTAGAAATTTCCTCTCACTAAACTAATATATTTGTAAGTTTGATATTCTAAACTTTATATCATTGTCTGATCTTTGTCAAACCAGATAATATTACTTTCCAAAGTTGATATACAGTATTAGACTTCAAAACCATATTTTATCATTATTTATGCTTCCATTTCGTCAATGAAAGTACCATACCAAATTAAACAAAACAATGTTAATTTTTCACCAGTGACCTCCACTTAGTTGAGCTCCCCTTTGGGTCTATTTTGACTCTCAGTTGGTTTATTCATTTTCATAATTCCTTTATACAGTGTACTTCTATGCACCTCTCACTCTCTCTTCCCCACCTCTTTCCTGGTAAGTCCAATTACCAACTTAGCTTTCGGTTTAGGCAACACGTCCATGTTATTTATCTTTTTAGCTGGCCTACAAAACTAGATAGATGTTCATGTCCCCCACTATCAGAGAAAAGGTAATAAGGGATTAGATAAAGATTGTGATTTTGCTTGTGAAACTGAGATTTTGATTTGATAAATTGACAAGGGCACCATTGGCTGGTCCATCAATTTGCAACCAAGTTCTAAGGGGCATATGTGAAAGGGCCAAGACTTATGCTCTGTTTCATAGTAGGCCGTAAGTTTTTAATTTTGCCAATTAAAGTCCTAGACTTATGAAACTGTTTTAATTTGAAGTTTTTGTCCATGTTCATTTTTCATTTACATTATTTTGGGCAGTAATGAAGTAAAAAAAAAAAAAAAAAAAAAACAATGGGGAAACAGTTGATAAAATGTGTTTCACCTAAGTAATCAATTTCAATTTTTGACAATTACTTTTTCTCCTTAAAAAACTTTTTAAATGGAGTTTTCTCTTTCCATCAATAAATTAAATAAAAAGAGATTTCTCTCTTTATCTTCTTTGTTTAATGATTGCTAAATTGATTTATATACAAGTCCTAAGTAAAATGCATAGTTAAATCAATGTTTCCTACTTTTATTTGATTTGTTACTCAATGCATAAAATAACATAAATGAATAGCATAGGTGGACAGAGACCTTAAAGCAAACAATTTCATATATAAGGTTTTAATTGATAAAATTAACAACTTGAGACTTTTATTTTTAGAGAAAATTTTAACCTATGACGTCCACTTCTGATAATAGTCCTTTATTATTAGACCAAGACACCAATCGGTTTTTGGTATAAGCGGGGATTGAACTTTAGATTTCTTATACAACCATCAAATACTTTACCAATTAAGTTAACTGGAATCCAGAACAACTTGATACTAAATCTAAAACATGGTATAAATTATGAGCCCTTTTATGTAGTTTAAAAGAAATCATAAAGGACATCTCTGCAAAGTTATGATTATTAATTTGTGGGTAAAACAAATGATATAAATATTTGCCCATTGAAACTTGAAAGCAATAAAAGAGAGTTGGACAGACTTGCTCACCCGGTTGATTTGTCACAGTCTCATCACAAGAGAGTAATGGTTGCTTCTTTTCTTCTTCTAAATTAAGGCCCCCCCTCTCCATTTCCACTGGCATCAAGATTCCTGCCTTAGATATGACTAACTTTTGAAGGCAGACCACATTTAAATTCTTTAATTGATCAGACAGTCATTTATGAAATAGTAATGAGTGTGCTTGTGTGTGTGTGAGAGAGAGAGAGTTGTTTCTTTTTAATATATGCATTCTCATAAAGTCACTTCAATGCATGCTCAGGTTGTATTGACTTTAATAAGCTATTGGGTTTCCTCACAATTTCATTGTTTAGTTTCTTTCTAAATCAAATGAAATGGACTTTTGTCATGATGTTATTAGAAGTATTTGATCGTTTTCAACTAAAGTTGGTTTTTTTTTTTGCTATGTCAATTAAAGGTGATTGATCAAACATTGTCGGTTGAATGACATGGAACAACCAAATCGATCATTGCAAAGAAAAAAGGAAACTCCATTCCCTATTTGGCTGATTTGATTAGGAAGTGCTACTTGCTCTACATTTCAAGTCTTTTTGTAGGTTCTGCAATACAGATATGCAGAAACAGAGAGCAAGCACAAAACAATACACAATATTTATATATATAAACAGTATCTTAAAAGTACCTTAACGATATGATTTTCAATTAGACTATAGATAAAATTGTATGTTACCAAACATCTTCAAATTTGAAATAACTAATTCATGGTCATGAGTCATGACTATGATATACGATTAGGCTCATAACCATCAAAACTTATTCCATAATTCTTTGTAAGTGATTTTCTCTCTCAGAGAGAGAGAGAGAGAGAGAGAGATGTCCCTTTGCTAATAAGAAAATCTTGGAGGCACAAAATCTGTCACCAACTTTTCACATTATAATTTTTAGATGTATGTTTAGTGATGAATTGTTTAGTGATGAGTTCATAGTGAGAGAGTGTGGGAGAAAAGTAATTGAAAATTTTAGTACAGTGCCACTCATGATTGATTACTTCCATAGGATTTGAAAGTAAAGTATATTATGTGTTTGGATGACATGATGGGTATTTAAATTTGGATTTGGGTGATTAAAATAAAAATATGTTGGGTATATATGTGTGAGTGAAGTTTTATATTTAATAATAATGAAAAAAATGAGTAAATAATGTAACATTATTTAGCATATACTCATTAGGTTTAGTACTTTTGGGTTAAAGTGTGTATCTATATGTTATATTAATTATTCAAGGAAACCCTCTATGGTGTTTATCTCTCCCAATATAAAAAAGTTTAAGAATTTGAATTTGAAATCAAGGCATTCAAATGGATTTGGAATCAAGTCAAATTTATTAATTTAAAATCCAAATCTAAATTTCCAAACATGGTGTTTAACTCTCCCAGTATAAAAAAGTTTAAGAATTTGGATTTGAAATCAAGGCATTCAAATTTATTAATTTAAAATCTAAATTCAAATGGATTTGGAATCAAGTCAAATTTCTTAATTTAAAATCCAAATCTAAATTTCCGAATGCAACCTAAATATATTATAAATTGGATTTGTTAAATTTATTAATTAAAAATTCAAATTTAAATTCAAATCCAAGTTTTTAAACGCAACCTAAATTTATTATAAATTGGATTTGTTAAAAGATGTCTTAATTACATACGTTTAAGAAATATTTTAAAAAATTTTTATTAAAAAAAAAGAAATAATTTTTTTATACTTTTCATTTTCATAAAGTGATGCAAATTTTTTTCTAAGATCGTTAATAAAAGTCTTGACAGCATCGTTAATCAAACCCTATAAATTCTATAAAAAGTGAAATTTTGTAACATGCATTATTTGTGAAATTGGGTGAGATACGGCCATTTGGTACATCCCTAGATTTATGCAGTATAATTATAAAAGAAAGTGAGCACCAAAGGGTAATGACAGTATGGGAAACAGTGCAAGCCAGACACGAAATTTCTATGCTCTCTTTAAAAAAGCATTTAACCAACTGTCCCACACATTTTCCTCAAAAAAAAAAAAAAAAAAAAACTGTCCCACACATTAACATCAATCTAATTATTATACTTCAAATTCCAATGCCTTTCTTTTATACACCACCATTCACCAGCGATTCACCTCTCGAAATCTGGTGAAAGATTTTGACTATGCCTTCCGCTCGTGTACGGCCCATGGCATCCAATTTTTATGACAAATCCTAGTCACATACAAAAATAGTTTTATTGTGATTGATCCATTTCAGGGAAAAAAAATTTGAGTTATCGGTGAGTTTATATAAAAATAATGTTATATTAATTATAATTTGTAACTTTTTTTTTTTTTTTGGATAATTATAAGAAAAATACTCTTAAGCCAATAGTTAATAATCTATTTAAAGAAAATTTTTATAAAAAAAGAAAAAAAAAACAATTAAGCTTTGATCTGAATGGCATTTTAAATATCAGTTTTTAAACAATATTATACGTATTTTCATATTTTTTTTATCCATACATATTTTCAAAAAATAAAAACAACGTTACCAAACAAGGGTTTAATGTTTTAACAATTTTTTCTATTTTTCATAAAAATTGTGTCAAAAATTCCTTAATATACTGCTAACTTTGATGTCATACTATTTTTTTCTAGACCTGACTTTCAATATGCATGGAATCAATTCAAAACTATGGAATCAATTCAAAACTATAAGACTCTTGACATAATTTGTTGCCTTAGTAACAAAAAATTGTGAAAGAAATTGCCACTCATTAACTTAAGAAATTAAAGACATCAAATACACTTTTACACTTATTATTACATACAACACTTCCTCTCACAGTGCATGCTTTTCAATATGGTCCATTGACCCCAAAATAAAAAACGTAATATGTCTTTAAAGGACAATAGAAATTTAGAACACCAACAAAAGAACGTCAATAAACAAATTCCACTTAGAAAAACATACATAAACACCAACCAAAAGAAAAAGAAAAAGAGATGTTAGAACTTAGAACTTAGTTCTACAATTTTTTTGCTATTTATTTGATTCACATCCTAGTTTTTGCACATCTTGCAAAGATACATGATACATGGACAATTGGACATCACAAGATTGCATCATTAAATACAAAGTTGACACAAATCCACGCGCATGCACATGAAACACCATCAGTGCCCAAGTGCATCATCATCATCATCATCATCATCATCACCTAAATCTCACGTGACTTGCATCCAAAGTAAAGATTAGGAGAGCTAGACCTCACAGAAAACACTCCATTCCATATCTCAGTGAAAGCTCTAACAATGATTCCATGGTGGTACGGCGAGTTCAGCTGCAAAAAACAAGTCAGGAGCTCCCTAAGGTCTTCTTTGGAGTATATTTCATTCTCCAATATCATTTGGAGCATTGACTGTCGAAAATCCAAATATGGGTCATCTGATTCTTTCTCAACTGCAACACTCTCACTATCTATTTTGCCAAACCCTCTGACTGTCCTTGAGCCCTTTATATCATCACTCTCTGTGTAGTCAACGCTTGGAGACACTGTGTTTGTGTTTGTGTTTGTGTTGTCTTTGTCCCATGAACTTGAAGAAGAAGAGGGGTAGCTTTTGTGTTTTTGGTATGTGGGGGTTTTGGGTTTTGGCTTTGGATTGAATATGTGACATAGCTTTGATTTTCTGCAGCTACACCCTATGTTGACTGAAACTTTGTTGATGAGGAGTTTTCTTTTGCTGGTAGGCATTGCAGCTAGCTGAAGAGAAAGATAGAGAAAGTGAGAGTCTGAGAGAGAGAGACTTTCTCTACAAAGTGTGACTTTAGGAAGTGAGTGAGTGACCTGTGAGATGAGGCATTCGATTTAGTGCTCTATAAATTCTACATGTGAGCTCAAGTGGGTCCATTGTATGATATTGTGACAGGTCTGTTATTTTCACCTAATGACAACATGATCATAACTGCATATTTTGATGAGAACAAACTTGTTTTTTTAAAGATTTATCCTTGTTTGACTGTCATATCTTGGTATGAGATTCAGAGTCTATCTAGGAATATTTTTTGATGAATATCTAGGAATTAAGATAATTGAATATGGTTTCAGTATGCATGGACAAAGTTTATAGATTATAAGATAATGCACTTGTATGTCAAACATGATTAAGAAAACCTAGGAATTTTTTAGAATATTGAATTAGGAAACTGGCTTGACAGTGAGAATGATCTAGGGATCCAAAAAAGAAAAAAAGAAAAAAAAATTTAAGCCACTTGTTATTTGATGCCAACGGTCCAGATCGTTTTCATTGGGGCTACCTACATTGCAAAAGCCTATGTGCCCAGCCCATATAAGTATATCCTACAATATATATACCGACAAACTCTAATCAATACCTCTTAAATGATCTCCTTGGGTTAGCTTAAGCGCTTGTCATTATCAGAAAAAAAGAAATTTTGAGCACTTGTCTCCTTGGTTAACTTAAGGACCTGTGAAAGTAGCAAACAAACACATTCATGTTCAATCGTATTTATTGTAAATGCAACAAGTTGACTCACCTTCAGTAAAAGTAATAAGTGGACGACCCAGATAATTTCATAAAATAAAGTCAACTCTCATTGAATCCTCCAATTCCCTCCAATTTAGATGATGCAAAACATGCGGCATTTAAAATTCAAATAAATGTCACGTGTTGCACATCCGGCCAAAAATGAAAGAAAATTAGAGGGTTCAATTGAAGGGGATCCTTTCTCTTACTTCATCGCTAAGAAATAGTAGTTGTTAGCAGGTTGTTCAGTAAGACAGCAACTTGAAAATCCATCCAGAAAGAGGAATTACACAAGTCATGTGCAAATGCTACTTGCATAACCAGAAGATGCAACTAATATACCTTACACAAAATATGCCATGACAACAGTTGCTAATATTAATTTGTGCTCAAAATTCTGTTACAAGGAGGACAGGTGTTTTATATGAAGAGATTTTATCCTACACAACTCCTTTTCCTTTCCCAAAATTTAATGCTAGTAAACATAAGCTTATCTAATCTCTATCTTTTAACTGGGGTGGCTGAGGAGTGAGGCTAATTTAGAAATAATTTCATGACATGAATCTCCCACAAAGAAAGAAATTCAGATCACCTTCATATGAGCTCTGTGGCAACTAATCCATGGAACATTTTGAGTCCTAACTTTCCCCATAAAAAAGAAAAGTCCTATTCTTATCTTTATCTATTTTGTGGCTAGTTGAATTTTGCAGCTGTGAATGATGGGTTTAAACAATAGACTTATCATGCATGATTATGTGCATTTTCTAATATACTCTCTCTCTCTCTCCAACACACACAATCCCATATTACATATTGCTATGCCTATGGGTTTCTTTTTTTCTTTTTTCTTTTTGAGGTGGGGGTGGGTACTTGGGGCATTGTAATGCCCAAAGAGGCATATACTCCCATACCTTTCTTGGTTTGACCAACACAATTTCCATCTTCCTGCAATAGGAGAACAAGAACAAGGCTCTCGATTTTAAAGAGTTGCAAGTGATCCAATGGTTATTTACTATTTACATTAAACTTTGCCTAAAATAAAAATGAAAATATAAAAATGAAAATAAAAGTAACTCTTATGTCACTGCAAGTTACGTGATGACATCGGTAGCATCCACATTCCAAGTAAGCACATCACATCAATTATGTTCTATGTCTTCAATTGTTGGTCTTGTAGCAGGGAACTTACACCTTAAGTATAATTATATGCGGTCAAGGTGCTGGTCCAGAGATCAAAGAGTCAAAAGGGTCGATACAAGCCAGAGGAAGCCAATCTTCTGTCAATGATACTGTAGTTCTACTAGCAGGTTTTGATTTTCCTGTGTAAAGAATTAAGGATACTATTAGTGGAATGGCTCTGTATTAGACAGCAACATTATCATGTTTGACTCTCCATGAGACACTCAACGGCATTTGGTCGGTGATTTTCTGTTCCAGGGGCAGTAAAATAAATGTTTTTGCAAAAGAACAGCTCAATTACATTTGTTGCTTCAATCACAAACAGAAAATCATACTGAAGTCTTTTGATTAAATCATAAACTTCCCCCACAATCATTAATTCTACTGTGTGTCTTGACATAGAAAATGATGGCTGGGTTGGGAAAGGTCTTGGTTTTGGTGTAAGATAATAAAATCATGGTTAACATTTAAAGTTTATTCCAGCTTTTATGATAAGCATACTAGTAGAGTATTTAGATACCAATATTTCAAGGGACTTATTTGTGTTCGGTAATTAATGGCAGTTGCAGATTAACTATCTGTGTTCAGTAATATCACTGCATTGCAAACTAATCAAAAGTAAAATGAAGGATCTTTTAAATATGGTAAAGAAAACAGAGTTGGTAAAATGCTACAAAATAAAATTTAAATCATTCCAATTGACATTTAAACATAATGGGATGATCAACAGTATATACAAAAAACTATTAAAATCCAAAAAGGTAGCAAGAAAGGAGTCTGACCTCAGTGCCCTGAACACAATAATTGATTCTTGATCAAGCTTGCTACATACTTTGCAACAAATGATGAACCAGCCTCAGTGCATGAGAAAGTGTGAGTATGGTTGCTTTCAGTTGATAGAGCAATGCCTGGGACCTGATTGGAAATCTGCGAGTGAAAAGATGGGTATAAAATAAGCACATAGAGTCAAGATGAAGAATGCCAAAGCTATGAGAAAAAATATAAAACTCCAGACAAGTTTGGCATCATGAAGCATATTAAAAATGATTGTAGTTGTCATCATTACCATAAGTATTGCTGTGGAATTCTTCACCAAAATCATTTCACTCTTTAATTATGTTAATATTAGCCACATTAATAATGATATACCATCATATGTTATTAAGGATTCTTGTTGAATTGCCGGCCTACTTGAGAGCAGCCTCAGTTAAGCCACATAACTTATCAAGCACCTACTTGTCTGACACAAATAACCAACTCTATTCTTAAAAAAAAAAGTGATTTTCATTTATAGATTATTGCCATTAACATCATGGACATGTATCATTGAAGTAAAAATAAACACCAAACAAAGAGTATAAATGTTTTACTCCTTAAGTTTCAAAAGTAACTACTATGCCGACATGTTTAATTATCTTATATCTTATAAAACCCCTCTTTCTAAGATTATATGCTTGTGAAAAATTATAAATAATTAAACTACAGAATGTTTAAGCCACTTTTGAAATTTGAGGGGTCAAGTATTGTCTCAAATATTAGGGACAATTTAAGCATGAATTTGAAGCAATGAGGAGTGCCTGAGGATTTACCCAAAGGTCTTGTGGGAGAGGAGGAGGGGGATAGGCAATATTTCAAGGGTCATGGTTGAGCATGTATTCCAAGATACAAACACATGCGTTTCCCTTGCAAACATTGCACATACTTAGCACAATATTCCTTTGACTCTTTCAAGAAAACAATAAACCCTTTCATATACATGTTTATATGTAACACTTGAAATCCATTCACACCTCTTCAAACATTTGAAGTGGAGCCCAGTGATCATCAACACCAAACAAAAATGCAAGTTTCTCCCGATTTTCTCTCATAAATGCCCAATCTGGTGTTTCTGTAAGCTAACCATAAAATGCATTCAGTCAGCACAAGCTTGTGAATATAGTTTAGTACTCCTATACAAGCAATGCAGCAATTTAATCTTTTGTTAGAGTAAGAGCAATGAATGCACATTAACTTAGTTTTAACAAGCAGATTACAAATATATTATAATGTAAGGAATATGGTCCATCAATATCAGGGAAATATAAACCCTCACATGCACACACGACCAATTTAAGCAATATGTAAAAAAATTCATATTCTTCCTAGGTTTGAGTCCTAGAGTATAACTTTCTACTAACCCCCCCCCCCCCCCCTCCCCCCTATGCAGGAGGTGATATTATGTGTAATAGTTGTATGCAACATATCTCTCACATAAGTGGGTCCCACACTTGTGGGGTCCTCATGTGAGAAGAAAGTTGCATGCAGTTTTAACACAAAATAATAAATCCCTCCTCTCAGGGCGCACAGGGCCCCAAATAAAAGGGAAACAAAAAACATATTACTCAAATGATCACATGGAGTCAAGGTTAGTAGTTATTACCTATTAGCATATACTAGGTCCAAATTCCCTATTCAATGTATAGAGGAATGCATCCAATTGAATGTAAGATAATGTGAAGCAATCACACGAGGTTATTAACTACTTTAAGGGTGCAGTTGCTACATGTAAAAACATAATTCTCAAACTGTATATGCTGGTTGCTGGGGCAACCAGATTTTGAAATATGAAAACCTGAAATAGAAGTTAGAACTGCTTTTACACAATTACTGTCAAAGCATGTGAAGTTATTAGCAGTTTTTTGGGAAAAAGGAGGACTACAAATGGAAGAAGAGCTTTAAGAATTAGAAGGTGGGTATAGCTTTATATTGTTGGGCTTTGTGGAGCCTAGTTGTGTTTGGTCTGGTTGACGACCCGACCCAAATAATGTTGCGTGGTTTTTTAATGGGGGATTTACTGAAGCTTAGTTCATGAAGCGGAGGCTTGGGCCGATAAGCCCAAGCCGTCTGGGGGCAACGCCCTTGGGAAAAAAAAATTTGGCCCGTTTTGTGTAGAAATGCGCAATTTTGTAATTAGGGTTTTATTGTAGGTGTTGTTGCCACGTTTTTGAGAGAGAGAAAAAATTGTAACTACACTTTTGTATTTTTTTTCCCTGATAATAGTGAAATCCCTGCAACTCCGTGGACGTAGACAAATTGTCAAACCACGTAAAATATTGTCTTGTGCATGTGATTGTTTTCTTTGGCGTGTGTTTTCTCTATTTTTTGTTTCTCACAAGTTGGGATTTCGGTTAAATTCTCTACATATATCGCAAGTTAAAAATAATGATATATTCAAAGAACCACATGTGATGACTTGAAGTGCTCAGCAAGGCTATGGCAGGGTAGCATATCAATTACAAATATTGGAAGAAATATATTATGTTTGATTGTTGTAAATTTGTGATTAATTGTTGACAAATTCTTACAATATATTTTTTCTTTAAAAAAAAATATTTTACCTTTTGGAACTCTGTCATTGTCATAAAGAGTGAATTCCGGATAGTATGGTACTGTACATAAATAAGCTAGAAGTTAGTTGGGATATTCAAAAATCAAAACACATAACTACCCACAGACTCAAAATATAAACTGAAACTGACCTAAGATTTAATCTCAACTAATTGAGTCACCAATGTAGTGCACACATGAACAACATATGCAGACTAATTATTGTTTATAAAGAAGCTAATGTTTTCCGGAAATATTAGAAGAATGTCCATTTGACAATACATCATAATACAGAAATAGATAAAGCATAAGGAAAAATTAAACACTCAAATTGGTTTTTACTGCTTTCTTGAAAGTTTATTTGCAACTTATGAAGCCAAATCCGTGTCGGATTCATGGATAAAACTTCACCTGCACCAAGTGTGAGCAAGTAGCCTCAAGTGCAGCAGCTGACCATGATTTCCCCAGAGAGTTTGTCACAATCAGCCTCAAAGCCCAGCTTGGTAAAAATTTCAACGATGCTATTATAAGACTAATTGCAACACTTAAAACTTGTGACCTGAACTCAAAAACAAGTACCATTAGCCCCTACAAGTGCTTTAATTTAAGATTGTCAAAAGTGTAACAGAACCAATTAAATCACATTTATAATCAAGTGAGAAAGCATAAATTCAAACTCATTATATGACTAAAGGCTCATTTGCGAGTGCTGTTTTTATGATCCATTCTCATTACAAAAGAACCAACTGAAATACATCTACCATTCCCCCTTGGCTCTAGTCCAATTATGTTTAGGCAGCACTGGGTAAGTAGAGCAAGTACACCTGGTCCATTGACACCCCTAGCATCTTTGCACATATAAAGTAAGAGAAAAGAGAATAACATTGTGTGATAACTCATGGATTTTAACCAGAAAACAGTAAATAAAAATAAATCAACAGGCACACACACACAGAACATAAGAATTTATGCGGTTCTACAAGTTTCCTATGTCCTCAGTGAGAAAGATCAAACTCAATAATGATTACAATGCTCAACCTATCAATTTCATTCCCCTCCCCAACTGCCAACTCCAAATCCCAATGCAATCAAGCCCATCTAGGCCCAACACTTCTCCAAACATATAACTGAAGCCCATAAGTCCTCTAAGTAAAAAGCAAATACAAGACACCTTACAACAATAATGTTACTCAAAACAAAGAAAGAATTTTACGCTGCGATCTTCCGAATAATAGGCTGCATCTTTGATTCTGGGTTTATTTCCAAAAAGGGATATAGTCCAATGCAATATGTCACCTATAAACCAACAGAAATGTAAATGAAAAGGATCTTTAAGGTGAGAAGAACATGAGAAGGTAACATGACGCTACTGAACAAATTAAAATTTTGGGGAAAGTTGTCATCACCTTCTCCAAGGATCTCCTAAATATATCAATAGCCATATATGAACCAATAGAATGCCCAACCTTCACAGAGAAATTACATGTCAGCTACTAAGAATTTCAGGGACAAAACCAGAAATCAACTTTCAGAATATTATGTGCTTTCTTGGGATCACATCTAGGATCACATCAAATAAAACCCAAATGATTTAATGATTTTCTCCAGGTCAAAGGTGATTGACTGATCACAGCAATAAAAGAGATCACTGCCTGAAAATGAAAGGGACACAGAGCAAAAACATTATGTAAAGATAGTCCAGAACTGGAATTTGTTGACTGTTTCTACTACCCAATCATCCAACAAAGGAAGGCAATAATACAATACTTGGAAAGTGCATTTTTATCAATGTCCAGACTCTTCTGACATGAGAAACACTGTAATTTTTTATTTTCTACTTTTAAGTCTGGGAAAAACACAATATGAAGAACCCCATAATTGAAAATCACAGAAATAAAGGGCTTTTCACCACATTTCTAACATGTTTGTTGAGAATATTTGGGAACACAGCATATATTGAAAAGAAAATCATTCCAAGCCTTAAACTTAATGAATGGAAGACCAACAAGTGCACAATAATGGCAGACATGCATGCATACACAAAAGTGGCTGGAAGCTAGATACTAGTTTTAACAAGAGTCAAACTTACAGTTTTCTGAAACACCTTCAGATGTAAGCATCCAAAATCTGTATATTAAATTTTCTTTCTTTATTTTTTCAATTTTTTTTCCACCCAAGGCCCTACCTCTTACTAACAAAGACATAAATGGAAATTATGTAATTGATGGGCTAAAGTAAGTCTGTCTAGTTAGTAAAAAACAAGAACTGTAAGTCATACAGTGTCACTCATAAGCATTCAATTTATGATTCTAATGAGATATTGAATGAACATTCATTTTGAAGCCCTTTCCATAATAAGGCACTTTCAAAATGCCAGCATCATATTGAAAGTATAAAACATAATTAGAAAAAATGAACTTACCAGTATTATAGGAACTTCAATGTTTTCTAGCTCCTGCTTGATGAAATCCATCTGCAAAACAGAAAGTTCAATCTGGATGTCAAAGTTGGGTTTCTAGAAGAAAAGAATCTTGATGGTACAACAGACCTGACTCGATTACATTTCCAGGGGAAATTTCAGTAAACTGGAATGTCTAAATTCTGTCACCAATTATGTGCATTGTTCACACTCACATAGATAAATCAACAAGTTTCCAAGAATTTCATAAATGCTATGATTTCAATATGATTCTTCATCTGTATGGTACAAAATGTACATTTGTTTATAAATTCAGAAATCCTAACAGAACACCTGTCACTTTTACCGGGCCAAAAACTTTCCTAAACAAATTGAGCAGAAATTTACCTTATGGTCTATTTGTTCTTCTAATGAGAACAACCGTCCATGGTCCCAGTTCTAGCAAGAAAAAAACTTTTTATCATAATCGTAGAAATTGTAGCAATTAATGAAAAGAAACAGATATAAACAATTTGTGTTGCAAGCTATAAAAATTATTGAAGTGACCATATAGATCATCAAAAGCATTGCCAAAGGGTGGCTATGAAAATGCAAGAACATAAAAAATAATCGTTATTATCTGGAGGGAAAGAGAAGAAAGATAAAAACAAAAAGGCACAGAAAGGATGGGCATCATTTCCAAGTATCATCTACCACACATGTGATATAAGTAGAGGCCAAAGGATAAATTTCCATGATCAAGTGGTTCCTTGGACCCATTAAATCTTCCTAAGAAACTTAATGCCAAAGAACATTTTGTAGTACAAATTTTATAGGACTTCACATCAAGAGCACATACAAACTCATTTGGGTGGCTATGGCTCACTAATTCACAACTCAGCATGACTTACACATAGCTAGAAGTTCTAAGATAGCTCGAGTTGGTTTTAACACACAAACTCTGACTGCCATCCATTGCTTTAGATTTCATGAGAAGGGTATTTAGTATAAATGTAAACATAACCATAAAAACCAGTATCTTAGTATTATTGTGTATGTACAGTGGCAAAGCCATGTGGAGACTGAGGGGCCATCCTGGCATACCCCCACTCCCCAGTTGTGTTGTGTCAAAATACATAACGGTCCCCAATCCAAACTAATTTTATTCTATTAATCACTTCATTCTCCACATGTATTACAAAGGGCTGAAATCCACAATTAAGTGGATACAATGTTATATATAATATTTTCAGTAAAATATTTCATAATGGATTTCAATGTGTTTTATGCATCCCTTCATATACTCTTAAACTAAATGAACAGATAATATTCTTTCTTTTAACCACTGCACATATTGGAGTATCTGACCAGCAATTAGGTACACTTCGGAAAAAAAAAATTAACAGAATTATTTCTTCATATTTAATTATTGATATCAAGTATCGCCTTCAATAATTTGTTGTCTCATCATATTCTATATGAATACATCAAAACAAATTGAAATAAACATATCTTTTCTAAAGATAACATTTGGTCCCTATTTTAATTTTTATTAACATATGCATTATACAATTTTATGATATCTATCATCTAAGAAGTATCACAAAACAGCCACAAATAAAATGTTTGGCTTTGCCACCTTGTGTGTGTGTGTGTGTGTGTGTGTGAGAGAGAGAGAGAGAGAGAGAGAGAGAGAGAGAATTTATTTCAAGATTAAATAATTATACAAAATTTGTATTCTTGTGTCATGACTTCCTATGCATTCCATGGGACAAAGGAGTGCTGATGGTCCAGTCATAGAGGCATTTTCACTCGATTATGTGACTATTTACAATTACATACTACTAAACTTCCAGAATTGCTTTGAGGAAATAAAAAACTGTAATTCAGAAAGTTAAGAAAGAACATGGACCACTACCTTGGGCATTGTCTAATTTCTAACTCTATGCATATCACCAATTACTGTATCTTTTATTAGTGTATTAGGATATCTTAAGTCAAGATAGGTGTGAATGATTCTTTACTATCTAGAGAATATAGTAATACTTCACTGTATTAGCAAAGGCATGAGCCATATCAGTAAGAGAAAGCAGAAGAATAATATAAAGACATAAGGAGATGAGCATAAGAAGTTGAAGTTTTGCATATTTATAGGAGAAATTAAGAATTTTAACATATTATTGTATTGTCACACTTTCTGAAAGCAGTAAGGCTCGGAGTCCGTGATTATATATTTAGTTGAAAGCCTAAGTTGAGTAACAAACAAGTATAAGAACTAAGAGGTCAACTGAATACTGAATATAGCATATTAGCAAATGAAGGGTCAAGAAGCAAATGATAATGCAAAGAATTAAAAACCGCCATTGCTTAATCTTATATATTAGCCAAGTGTAAGTACCTTTTTCGTGTGAGAAGTGTGCCCAATAGCTGGTGAATAACACACCCACAAAAAAAAAAGTGCAATCAGTTAGCTCACAAAATATAACTTAAAAGTAGAAAATTAAATTAACAAGAACAAGAAGCAATCAAGTCTTGCCTGTTACAGATACATGGCCTTCAAGAAACTCGTACAGTGATTCCACAAAGTCCTTGTAAAATGCAACAACACCTACAGTAACAATTAACAAACAGACCCTAATCCTAGTTCTCAAAACTAAATCAACAAAACACACATGTACATGCAGACACAAAAGTACAAAACCCAACTTGCCTGGATTTCCAGGGATGAATAAAACATGCATTTTAGGATCATCAGCATGAATCTCCAGCAATTCAGTGGTGTAACTAACCAAACCAAAAAAAAAAACAGACATTAATATAAATAATAACTATTAAAACTGCACGGACAACAATATATCATATGTGACCCTATAATATATACCTGGACACGTTGCATGATCGAAAATGAGCAGTCCTTATAGCTTTGGAATCGAATTGGCCTCGACCCATTTCGTTGCTTGAACACTTTGGTGTATAGCTTAGCTCCTACTGAGTTCTGAGGCATTATACAAAAATACAAATCCCAGGCGTAATAAAGAGAACAGGTCAAGTCAACTCAAATGACCACAACAAATTCAAAGAGAGAATAGAGCCTGCGTTTTATATAGAATTATATTAATATATATGATAGGCCACGGTGGAAGACTTGGCACATGCAGGGGCGGAGCCAGAAATTTTGGTTTGGGGGGGCCAAGTTGTGATGTTAATATATTTGTTAATCAAGACAAACCTCTACACACATATATAAAAATTAATTTACTAAGAGAATTTATCATCTCCTAAATTTTAATGAGCATACAAAAGTCATGTATTTCTTCTATTAGACATGTACAAAAATTTATCATTTTTTACATAGTTCAATTTGTTAAACCTCTTAAATTATATAATTTTAATATAATTTCTCTTTCTTTTAAGAGCAACATTGAAATGACTCAAAATTTGGGGGGGCCAACTTCAATTTTTACATGCTACATTTTTTTAAATGTAAATAATATAAATACTATAAAATAATTTTTTTAAACTTTGGGGGGGCCTTGGCCCCCCCACCCTTGTGTGTGGCTCCGCCACTGGGCACATGGCGATGAAAATAAGCGGCGGAGTCAGAAATTTATGCTTGGGGCTCAATTCAATATTTTTTTTATAAGAGATTTTCAATAGTTAAGTACTTCATAATAACTTAATTGTTTTTAATTTGTCAATAGACCTAGATTTAGTATTATAATTAAGATAAAAATTTACTAATTGGTTAAAGGTTGCTAAAAAATTAACAAATAGTCATTGAATACGTAAAAAAATATAATAAAATAAAATCTTCCATTATCTATATATCTATATATATATATATAAAACCGAAACCTCTGCTGGCACCACAATTTTCCACGTCAGCATAATATTTAAAAAATAAAAAATAAAAATAAAAACATTATAACACCTCAAAACCCTAGCAACCTTACCCTCAAAACCCTAGCAACCTTACCCCTCTCTCAAGTTAAGAAATATAAAGCCACAGTTTCTGCAAACTCTCTCTCTCCAAACGTAAATATCAAATTCAATCCCTTTAATTTCTCTTTATATTTTTGAGGCTTCTATAGAGTTATAGGGAGTTATGCTGATTTTGTTTTTTTGTTTTTTTTTTTGTGTATAGATGGTCATAATACTCCGGTATTCCAAGAAAAGTTTGTGTTTTCGTTAATTGAAGGCCTTAGAGAGATAAGTGTTGCAGTTTGGAACAGCAATACAAAAGACGATTTCATTGGCAGCAGAAAGTAATTACTTTGTCTCATATTTTTGTTTTTTGAATTGATTTTGTGTGCTTTTTAGACCCTTTTGGATCAATTTTGTTAATTGTGTGTTTTTTTTTTTTTTTTATAGGGTCCAATTGGGGAAGGTTCTTTCAAAAGGTTACGACGACCGCACTTGGTATCTGTATACTAATAGTGTGGGATAAGTGCTATAAATTACTAACCCTTTTAAGTGTATAATCTGTTTCTAAAATTATCTATAATATAGTCCTCCGAAAATTTTATCTCTTTAATTTTATTATATTGTGTTTCTTAAGCTATAAACAGATTTTCTTTGTTTCTTATTTTCAATAATAAATCATTTTATTACAATACCGGTAATTGTTTGAGAAATCCAATATGTTTATATCTCTATAGAATAGAGAATAGTAGAAGTCAATTTTATTACAACTACTTAAATTGAGTTGACTTAATTTCGTACAATTACAAAGTATAGCATGAAAGATAATGGAATTAATTGTTGTAATTTTTACTTTCTTTCCATGTTTTTATTGTTGATGAGAAATTAAGGCTCATTTGCACAATATGTGTAAATTCTTCAAAAGGCTACTTTAAATAGTAAGTCAATGTGTCTCTTACATTTGGATATTAGTTAGAATTATTTTCAAATGATTGTACCAATAAAAGTGAATGTGTATAAATTTTGTTTAATTATCCCGTGCATCGCACGGATTAGCGACTAGTTTTATTTATTTATATGATATACTTTATACTTTTATCAAACTAATAGTTTATATTATATTATATGTTATATAAAATATCTATCAATTAAAAAAAAAGAATATAAGAAGAAGAAGTGTGCCCAATAGCTGGTGATTAACACACCCACCCAAAAAAAAGTGCAATCAGTTAGCTCAGAGAGAAAGAGAGACGTGGTTATTATATTGAGGTGTAATATATAAAAACTAATCATTACTTCAAGTATTGTCTATTTAAAGTTTCTCAAAAAAAAAAAAGTATTGTCTATTTAAAAATATATATATATATATATATATATTTCTACAAGTATTTTTTTTTTTATCTTTTTATCTCTACAAATATATCATTTTATTATTATTATTTTATGTTTGATTAATATTTTTTTAAAGTGAACCATATTCTTCTAACTTTTATTGTAATGTATTATATTTGCTTAATATACAGCTAAACTTTATAAGTTTCAAATTTATTATTCAAATTTCTCATTTCTTAAGGAATAAGGAAATTACCATAATAATCAAAACTCATTACAATGTTATCTTAGCCAAAATTAAAATGAAACTAAAAGAATAAATAATAGGTTTTATAATAATTTATTACTCAAACAATTGGTAGGCATATTCAAATTCATGTTTCCAAATAAACTAAGTATTAACCCAAACTAAAATTCAACCAAATCTATAAAAGGGAAATAGAAGACTTTCTGATGGGATATTAAAAAAATTTAAAAAAAACCATCAATCTTAATTAGAGTTATAAGAAAGAACAAAAATTCATCGAAAGAAAGTAGAGAGAGAGAGAGAGAGAGAGAGAGAGTACTAACAGTTTTGTGTGGGAGAAATATGGATTGAATGGGAAAACGATATCAAATTTATACAAAATAAAATGGGTACAAGAAGAGTCAGAATATAAAAAAGAGGAAGGATGTATAACAGTAAAGTAGTGGGAAGATTAAGAGGCAAAAAGAAAAGGGAAATGTTAGAAGCAGTGGAACAATAGGTGTGTGAATTAATAGGGAGAAGAAGAGGTTTTTTTTTTTTTTTTTGAAAATTGGGGGAATAAAAGTTTAAATAGAGAAAAGAAAATATAAAAAATAAATAAATGATTTGGCTGCTAATGTGGCTCAACAGGAGCGTAGCAACAATAAATGTTACACTTCAGCTTTTAGTAATATATAGATAAATTAACATTGATAAGTGTATGGTTTTTAATCATACACGTGGACAGCAGATTTTCTTAAAATTGAAACAACTTAAAGGCACTCAAAAACTAGATTCAGAATAGCTTGAAGTAAAAGAAGATAATATAAAAGAAAGGGAAGTTAGAGTCAGAGACAAAGAAAGATGAAGGAGACAAATTGAGAAATTATGGTATGGAAGAGAGAGAGGACTAAAACTGAGAAAATGGTCAAAAACTCACCTGTGGGCTCAAGGTGAGTTGCCTAACAATTCAGTTGTAGATTTACTGGTAGTGTCGTGTTTTGTGGTGATATAATTTTTTGAGAAACACTGCCATCATAGCCAAAGTAAGCAAGAGGAATTATTATTATTATTATTTTTTTTAATGAGGTAGGAGCAAAGTTTTGAAATTTTTTCCTAAGATAATTGTTAAAAGCTATATGTTTATCATAAGTTGATGAATATCCAGTTAATTTAAGTTATTGATATTTAAATTTATCACTAATTACTAATCGGAGAAAGGGGGCCAAAAGGATATCAACTTGAGTTTTTTTTTTTTTTTTTTTTTTTTTTTTTTTTTTTTTTTTTTTAATTAGGATAACTCATTACAAATCCATATATTTTGATTTTTTAAAAAAAAAATTGGGGGGGCCGTGACCCCCTTCAGTCCCAATGAGGCTCCGCCACGGGAGAGATTGAGGGGCCATAGTAGACTATAGAATGTAGACCGCAACAAACAAAGATTAACGCTATGTTTGGTAAGAGATTTCTAGTAGTGTTGTTTAAGTTTTGTGGAAATATATGTGGGTGAAAAAGTGTGAAAATACGTGTTATAGTGTTTAACTAATAGTTTTCGTTATTTAAACACCATTACCAAACGGGCCTTGAAAGAGCACGGCGTCTGTTGAAAAAATATGCAAGGTGGAGTGTTACTTTGTCTTATGGTGATTGTTCTCTCAATAAATTGTCATTGATGTACACTCGTCCGCAGTCTTTTTTTTGTTTTAATGATGATATTATAAAGGTGTTTTGGTCCTTATATTTTAGGGTTACAGTCAATTTGATCCCTATATTTTGGTAGCAATCAATTTGGTCCTCTTACAGTCAATTTAGTCCTTACTAGCTTACGGAAAATGCTTATGTGACAAATGGCGTAAACAATTGGCACACACATGGCTAATAAAATAATTAAAAAAATACTTAATTTCTATCTAAAAACCACACTAACAAAAAATTTAAAAGGAGGAGTTAAAAAAAAAAAACTTCCAAGATTTTCTTAGAGTTTTTTGGTAGCCAAACATAGCAACCCACACACACAAATAAAATTCAACCCAAAAAATTCTCCGCAACTGAGCCACTACAACAAACACAGCAACACCACCGCAAACTCCAGCAGCCAACAACACCATTGAATCCAGTGAGTGCATGTCAATCTAGGTGGTGGAGCTTGAACCCAGATCAAGGCAAGTACAAACCCATATCTAAAAGAGAGAAAATAAACGGACCTGAGAGAGAGAAAGAGAGAACACTTTAGTTGAGGTGCTGAAGAATGGAATTTGCATAAAAGAATTGGTTTTCAGAAAAATTCCAACAGCATAAGCCACGTTCCTTGCTAGCATCACTTTCCAATACCACCTCAATAAACACCTCCACTCCCAAGTTCAGACTTCAATTCAAAACAAAATGACATCCTCCTTCTACTTCTTCAATTCATTCTTTGCAACTGCAACTCCTCATTGCCAAAACATGAATAGAAAATGCATGTTGAGCTAACCTGACCCAACCCCATGCTGAGTTTGATTTTTGTATGTGGGGTTGTTTTTTGGGTTGTGTTTGGCTGTTATGAAAATCTGGGGGACTTTTATAAAAACTCATCTTTTCAAATTTTTTGTTTTTGTTTTTCTGACGTGCATTTTTTTTTTTTCCCTAAAATTGCTGATGTGATTTTCTTACATAGCAATTAAATATATATTTTTTATATTATTATCCAAGTGTGTGCCAACTATGCACATCATTTGTCACGTAGGCATTTTCTGTTAGTGAGTTAACAGTAAAGACCAATTTAACTGTAAGTTGAAAATAATATGGACCAAATTGACTGCTATCAAAATATAAGGACCAAATTAACTGTGACTCCAAAATGTAAAGATCAAAATTGTGTTTTTGCTTATTATAAAAAACTAGTCGTAGACCCACTCAATGCATGAAAATATATAATTATTTTGTAATATGATATAATCCATAATCTATTAATTGAAGATAATCTGTTCACCTCAAAAATTGAACATTAGTTGCCAACCGAAAATGATAAGACCACCAAAAAAAAAAAAAAAAAAAAAAAAGAGCCTAAAGTGAGGTTTAACAGGTTAGAATCATCACGTACAAAACTTTATTTACAATAAAATAAATAAATAAAATATGTTTTAAACAAACCTTATTTAAGCAAAATGATGAAATTTAATAGACCCTCACTTGTACCAATTTCCATCAAAGACCAAATTGTTAAACAATAATGTGCCCTTGATTCCATCCATGTCCACTCCACCACACACATTTATTAATGTGTCCATATACAAATCACCCACTTGCCATTACATTCATTTTATCAATATTCTAAATTCCCACAAAGAATCAAAATTGTGCAAATAGTGTATATACAAATTGTAAGTAAGTGAGTTAAGAACATAGGCATATATATTATATCTTACTAACCTGACCATGTACATCCATATAGTATTGTGGTCAGACGTAGCCATACTAAATTAAGTCCATATTTTAATTGCCTTGTAGCTTTTTCTACACGATGTTTCATAGTTGTATAGGTAATGTTTATGAATTTAAAGAATTCAAAACGTCTGTCATAAAAGTAGTTAACACATGACAATCAATTTTATGATTTAAAAAGCTTCAGCCTAAGCCTTTAAGTTTGTGGTAAAAAAAATTAAACCATGCGGTATATCACTATATATGTGATTTTTTTTTTTTTTTTTTGAGAAGGATATATGAAATTAATTGTTAAATAGAAAGTAATTTACAAATCTCAAAAGTTGATAAAAAAGAAAACTAATGAAAAGGATATGAAAAATAAATTAATTTGACCTTTCCACTTAAATGATCATTTGATCCATAATAATAACTTTATAAAAATTTTCCAATTCGTTGTGGTCAAGGTTGGTGGCATATTTGCTGAGCTTGGCCAATTGTTCTTGTCTCGGAGAAGATGGCTATTAGCATTCCAACTCATGAACTTTAAATGGCTATGGAAAATTATCAAATTGTATCAGTTGCTATGCCCCCAAAATAGTAGTTGTTTTTGCCTTCATTAGATCACGTTAGCTATATCATATTGTGTTTAATAATGAAAGAAATAGCAAAATTCAAAATTTAAAACTTAGCGTATAATAGTATTGTTAAGTTTTGTCTAATACTCATGTACATGGTATTTTAGATATTTAAGAGGAGAAAATTCTAAAAAGAAAATCAAGTTGTTGAAAAAAATTACATAATTCAAAACCTAAAACTACGTACAAACCCAACTATTGTTCATGTACAAAATATCATAGAGAGATATTCAATAATCAAGAACCAATTAATTTTTCCATCCACATAACAATTAGCTTAAAGCTAGATACTAATGGAATTTAAAAAGAATTCAGTTCTTTGAATTTTATCACTCTTAAAATCCCAAACAATTTCTCAAAAGCTAAACAATCCATAAAGTTATTCATCAACCAAACAGGCCAACTAAGGTCCAAAACACAAAAATTCCAACCACAACACAACAGTCTACTTAAACTGATGTACTTTGAAGAATTTAAGTTTCATTTAAAAAATTAAGATAAAAAAAATTTTAAACTGTTAAACCCCCAATTCCATACAACAAAACAATTTTTGATTCAAACTCTACTCTCTTTTCTCTTCCATTTTCACAATTTTAGGGTCACCAAACAGTCCAATTAAACAATAAACAACAAATTATTAATATAAGAAAAAGGAAATCTAATATAACTTATGCATATTGAGCCATAAAAAGCAAATTATCCAGCACGACCCAAGAAAAACAAAATATTTATTCCCCTTCAAAAGTTTCTAAGAAAAGAACTGTTACCGATTGATTGGTATGATCTTCAATAGAATCAAAAGCTTCCAATGATTGTGAGGCTTGATTGTTGACATCTGTCAATGAGTGGACAAACGGAATAAAGATAAAAAAGAAATTCATTTCTCTCTCTGTTATAACTCATTTCTCTCTCTCTCTTGTGTGTGTGTTTGTTTCTCAATATATATATAAATATATATATATATATATATATTATAGCAAACATATTGAGAGTAACATTCTTGCAGCCTAGAGAAGGGAAACCATAAAGCAATTTATAACAAACATGATCAAATGCCAAACTCAAATCAATTTTGAAAAAGAAAAATTATATTTGAATAGTTTTGAGACCGCGAAACTCAAACTCATTCACCATGAAATCCCAAAATTGAATTACATTATTTTTTTTTTCCAAGTAATGAGATGGAAATAAATAAATAATAAGAATAATAAAAATAACAAAACTCAATTTGAGTTCATACCCTTTGGACTTGGGCTGCTAATGTTTGCTTCTCATGTGCTTCAGTTTCATTTGCAAGCTCTAGAGTCATTCTTTGTCTCTTGCACTCATTTGATTGGGTTTTGGCAAACATACTTGAGTCATGACAGAAAGAATGATTAAAACACTCAAGAAACTATCCCATTGAAGGCCATACTGATCAATTTGTGGAGAGTGAACAATTGATAATTTATAAAGAAAGAAATGAGAGATGAGGAGGTGAAGAGGTTGCAATTTGTCGATGATTGTTAGAATTCCATATAATAGAGGCATCTGAAGAGTTTGGGTTAATGGAGAGACACACGGTAGAATTGGAGATAGAGTAACACCTAAATCTAAGGAGATGCTCAATAAATGTCTATCGATAAATCGAAAAATATAAGTGAAAGAAAGAAAATAAATGATGACATGACGCCGACGTGGCTTAACTGGAGCATAGTAACAATAAATGCTACGCTTCAGCTTTTAGATATAATATAGATATAGATGAATGAAAATCTATGTCCTTTCACACCATTTGGACACACCACACTTGTTGTTCATGTAAATGGGAATGTTAAACAATTAAATTCCTTTATTAAAAATGAAATAACTCTTACACACACTAACATACATACTGTACATTTGTTTGATTTTTAGGTCACGTTTTCATTTAAAAACAACCGAGTATACAATGTTTGGAATAGCCATTGCTCTTATTAAAATGAGAGTAAAGGTTGAATACACAAATTCATGTGAGAGTATCACGCCACTGTACTTTGAATAAAGCAAAAGGCTGGTCATGGTGAGGAATGTTATAGTTAGCCTTAACACAGTGCAAACAATGTCCAAAAACTTTCGTCTTCACCTCTTTATTTTTCCAAAAGTTGCTTGTCTTGCAATGGTGATTTAGCATTTGCATTGAATTTTTCCGAAAATGCAGATTAAGAGCATTTGCAGCAGTGAAGCTAAATAACTATATAACTATTTAATTTCACCAGAACACAAAAATGAATGTTACAATAGTAGAGTAATAGCTAAAATTTTTTAGAATATTATTATTTTTTTGCTTCTTACTACAGTGCATAGCTATGGTTGTGCAATGTAATAAGGAACTAAAAATAATAATAATATTTTATTAAACTTCTCTCTCTTCTCTCATTAAAAAAATATTTTCTCTTTCTCTCTCTCTCTCTCTCTCTCTCTCTCTCTCTCTCTCTCTCTCTCTCTCTCTCTCTCTCTCTCTCTCTCTCTCTCTCTCTCTCTCTCTCTCTCTCTCTCTCTCTCTCTCTCTCTCTCTCTCTCTCTCTCTCTCTCTCTGTGGCATCCCTCATCTCCTCTCTGCTTCACTGGCCAGCTCACCGACGATGGTGCTCATAAAATCCATATAAAAACCCATCGAATCAGACACCCAGCCACTAGAAAAACACTGGATCAGACCACTGCCACCGAGGCAACGCCAATCCACCAAACCCACACCACAAAATACAAAACATAAACCCACAAAGATAGAGTAGAGAGAAAGATCGAAGCAACGCCGGTCCAAATTCCATACAACCACCACAAAACACAAACCCACATCACAAATCACAAACCCATGGCAAATCAGTTAGAGTAGAGAGAAAGATCACAAACCCATGGCACAACCCACAAACCCGCGCTGGCACAACCTACAAACCACATGATCCTCGAGGGCTTCGACAATTTCGTCTCCGGCATCGACGAGGAAGGTTTCGAGATGGTGATGGGTGGGAAGGAGAGAGCAACGACGAGATAGAGAGAAGTGAGAGTGGAGAGGAGAGAAATGAGAAGTTTTTTTTGACAATGGAGAGTGAGGCACGACACGCACAAAGATAGAGAGAAAGAAAGAATTTTTTTTTTTTGAGAAAGAGAAAGAAAGAAATTAATAAAATAATATAGTAGATATATTAATTTATTATGATATTTATATTATTTTATTGTGTTAAAATCTAAAATAGATCTATGTTGCTGGATGTTTTGTAAAATGAGTTAGTAAAATAGATAAAGTAACTTTTTGTAGTGCCAAATAACTAAATTTTTAGCTTCACTGCTGTGGATGCTTTAATCTAATAGTAACTGAGAAGCATCTAATAGTAACTCTTATATATGATTATATCAATGCAAAGTTACTAATAGTAACTCTTATATATGATTATATCAATGCAAAGTTACGTGATCAACCTAGTAGCAAGTAGCAACTATCGAATTCATTCTACGTAAACATATTAATATATATATATATATATATATATTTCTGAAAATCATATTAATTTGTTCACGTCTTCAATATTCCATTTAAACACTTCGTCGTCTTATGTAACTTATACCTGTATGTGTAATTATAAATGGAGATTTTAAACTAACGGGAAGGGGGTGATACAAGCCAAAGGAAACCAATCTTCTGTCAATTGATCCAGTAGTTCTGCTAGCAGGTTTGGATTTTCCTGTTTAATGTATTAACTAAGCATATACTACTAGTTGTCACAATACTATAAAAATGAGATTTAAATCATTCCAAATGTCATCTAAACATAATGGGATTATCAATACCATCTATTCTCCAATCTTCACTACATAGTTCTATACGAAATAGAACTACTACAATCTGAAATGGTAGCAAGAAATGAGTCCAAAGTTACTGCCTTGAATGCAATAATTGATTCTTGATCAAGCTTGCTACGTACTTTGCAACACATGATGCACCAGCCTCAGTGCATGAGAAAGCATGTTTATGGCCCCTTTCAATTGATAGAGCAATGCCTGGGAACTGCTTGGAAATCTGTGAATGCAAAATATAGTTGTAAGTGCGGACAGTCGGACTAAAGAATGCCAAAGTTATGGGGGAAAATAGAGAATATAATTTCTAGACAACCTCAACATCATGAAGCAGATTCACAATGATAGAAGTTTTCACTGTAGCAGTTATCACCATTACTATAAATATTGTTGCAGCATTTGTCATCAACATCATTTCACTCAGCCACATTTAAAAAATGTTAATTGTTAAGTTATACACACACCCAGTGGGTTTTGAACTAGAGTTCATCAGTAAGGGGAGGAGGAGCCATTTGAGCTAGAGCTCATTGGCATTCAGCCACATTAACCACGATCCACCATCTCAGTTCATTAAAAATTTCCATCTTATTGGCCAAGAGCCTTTATAATTCAATTGGCACTTCCTAGTGTCTCTAATAGAGACATCAGGGGTTCAAATCACCACCCCCCCCCCCCCCCACCCCCCCACGTGCCGCCCCCCTAATTGTAACTACTGAATATATATATATATATATAAAGGATTTCCATCTTATTGCATGCCTACTTGAGAGCACCCTCAGTTAAGACATATGCCATCTCTGGCACCCATTTGTCTTAGGCAAATAACCATCACTACTCTCAAATGAAAGTGATTGTAATTTATGGCTTATTGCCATTAATCTCATGAACATGTATTGTTGAGATAATCATAACCACCAAACAGAGTACAAATGCTTTATCCCTTAAATTACAAAAGTAACTAGTCCCCACCATCTCAGTTCATTAAAAATTTCCATCTTATTGGCCAAGAGCCTTTATAATTCAATTGGCACTTCCTAGTGTCTCTAATAGAGACATCAAGGGTTCAAATCACCCCCCCCCCCACCCCCCCACGTGCCGCCCCCCTAATTGTAACTACTGAATATATATATATATATATATATATAAAGGATTTCCATCTTATTGCATGCCTACTTGAGAGCACCCTCAGTTAAGACATATGCCATCTCTGGCACCCATTTGTCTTAGGCAAATAACCATCACTACTCTCAAATGAAAGTGATTGTAATTTATGGCTTATTGCCATTAATCTCATGAACATGTATTGTTGAGATAATCATAACCACCAAACAGAGTACAAATGCTTTATCCCTTAAATTACAAAAGTAACTAGTCCCCACTTGTTTAATTATCTTATACGCACTCTCTCTAACATTAGATGGTTGTAAAAATTTCTGAATAATTAAACTATAGGATACCTATGCCGCTTTGAAAATTGAGGGGTCAAGTATTGTTTCAAATGTTAGGGGTAATTTAAACATGAATTAAGAAAAATGGAGTGTCTGAAGATTTACCTAGATAGTTTTGAGGGATAGGAGGAAGAAAGAAGAATCTGAGCAGGGCATAGGCAATATTTAGAGGGTTGTGGTTAAGCATGTCTTCCAAGATACAAACTAAAACATGTGCTTGTCCCGTTCAAATATTGCACATTCTTAACACATATCCCTTTGAAGCCTTTCAGGAAAATAGTAAACCCCCTTTACACACATAAATAGACAACAAACATGTTTAAACATACAGCATCCATCGCATACCTCTTCAAACATTTGAAGTGGACCCCAGTGATCATCACCACCAAACAAAAATGCAAGTTTCTCCTTCTTTTCTCTCATAAACGCCCAATCTGGTGTTGCTGTAAGCTACCATAAATTGCATTTAGTCAGCACAAGTTTGTGAATATAGTTTACTACTCCTATATGAGCAATGCTACAATTGAATCTTTTGTTGGAGTAAAAGGCAATCGATGCATATTTACTTAATTGTAACAAACATTTACAAATAAATTATAACGTATGGAGTAAGGACACTGCTAATATAAAACCCATATGCAAATATGATCAACTTAAGTAATAAGCTAAGAAAATCCCCCCTCCCTCCCCCACCCACCCCCCAACAAAAGAGAGAGAGAGAGAGAGAGAGAGGAAGGAGGACAAAAAAAATACATTATTCAGACAATCACACATAGTGAGTCACAGCTAAAGGTATCCGCATATAGTAGGCCAATCTTTCCTAATGAACAGAGGAATGCATGGCCAATGAAAGTATGTAATGTGAAATCAAGTACAGATGAGGTTATTAACGACTTATAGGGTGCACATTTTGAATATACAGACCTGAAATAGAAGTTAAAACTGCTTTTACATAACAATTGTAAAAAAGTGTGGAGGCAAGGGGTTTTGGGGGAAAGGATGAAAAATTTAATGGAAGAACAGTCTTGAGAATAAGAAGGCTGTATAACTTATATAAAAGGATAAAAATAATGACTGCGTTTAAAGAACCACATCATCAGAACCTGAAGAGCTCAACCAGGCTAAGCCAGGAAGTATAGCAACTATAAGTATTGGCAGAAATGCAATTCTTCTATAAATATGTTTGATTACTGTAATTGTGGCCTCTTTGGAGAACTGATGATAAATTTTCACAATATATATCTTACCTTTCTGAATTCTGTCATTGCCATGAATAGTGCATTCCGCATTGTATGGTACTGTAGATAAATAAATACAGAAGTTAACTGAGAGATTTAAAAATCAGAAGACATACATACCCTATAGTCACAAAAATAACTGAACTTTCACAAATTTTGAATCTTAACCAATTGAGTACCTGTTTGGCATCCCATGTTGAAACTGCGCCTTTTCAAAGTACAATTTTTACAAACCTCAATTTTTTCTAGGTAGAGCTTTTTCTAAAAGCCCATTTTCAAAAGGCTGAAAAAAATAAGCTATACCAAATGGGTACTGAGTCACCTTTTGTAGTGCACATGTGAAAATCATATCCAAACTAATTGTTGTTTATAAGGAAGGAGTTTTTTTTTTTTCCAAGACCATTCAACAGTACATCATTAGTACAGATATAGATTAACCATAAGAAAAATTAAACATTCAAATTGGTTTTTAATACTTTCCAAGAAAGTTCATTGGTATCATATGACTTCCCAAGAGATTTGTCAGGGATAAAACTTCACCTGTACCAAGTGTGAGCAAGTAGCCTCAACCGCTACAGCTGACCATGACTTTGCAAGAGAGTTTGTCACAATCAATCTCAAAGCACTTCGTGGTAAAAATCCCAATGATGCCACAATGAGACTAAGTGCAACACTTAAAACTCGTGACCTGAAACTCCAAAACAGATACCATCAGTCCCTACAATTGCTTTAATGTAAGTTGTCAAAAGTTTAACAGAATGCAGTGATATGCATTTACAACCAAGTGAGAATGCCAAAACTCAAACTCGTTATATGACCAAACGATCATTAGCCATTGTTGTTTTCTGACACATCTTCACTATAATACAACAAATTGAAATACATCGACCATATCCCCTTGGACCTTGTCCAACTATTTTCAGGGTGCACTAGGTTGGACCAGCAGGCCACCCAATCCATTGAAACCCCAGCATCTTCACAGATAGATCATAAAGTAAGAGGATGCGGAGTGGCATTATGCATAACAAAGAAAGAATTTTACGCTGCAATTTTTCCAATAATAGACTGCTCTGTCGATTGCAGGTTTAAGGCCAAAAATGGATATAGCCCAATGCAATATATCACCTATAAACCCAGCAGAAATGTCAACGAAAAGGATCTATAAAGTGAGAACATGAGGAGGCAGCATTATCATATCAAACAAATTAATTTTTAGCAAAAGTTGACATCACCTTCTCTGAGGATCTCCTGAACATATCAATAGATATATATGAACCAATAGAGTGTCCGACCTTCACAAAGAAACTAAATGTCAGCTACTACAAATTTCAGGACAAAAACAAGAAATCAAGTCACACAATATTATATGCTTTCCTAGGATCACAGGAAATAACACAAATGATTTAATCGTTTTTCTCTAAGCTAGAGGAATCAACTGACTTATTACAGCAATAATAGAGTTCACTGCCTGAAAATGACATATGGACACAAAGCAATGAAACTACACAAATCATTGTAGTTCAAGGATTGGAATTCAATGACAGTTTCCATCGCCAAGTCACTCAACAAAGTCAGGCAATACTCTGTTAGTTGGAAAGTGCATTTTTATCAAAGTGCAAAACTCTTCTTCATTTGAAGCACAGAATGAAGAACACCACAATTAAAAATCAGATAAAGAAAGGGCATTCACAATTCTAACATCTATGTTGAGAATATTTGGGATCACAGTATATGTCAAAAATAAAATTAAAAGAAAAACCTAAAACAAGGACAACTTTAGACAAAAACTCCCCCCATATTAGCAAAATATTAATACTTAGACGTGCTTATGCACCAACGAATCATGAATGGATGACCAACAAGTACACACTAATCCTCTTGGCATGTGTAGGAGAGTGGTGAGACAATGGATAATTTGTATTACAATGTGACTTTGCATATGCAGTGTGGACTTTTATCTTCTTGGCATTTGAGGTTCAAAAGGTTATGTCAAGGAGTTTAGTTGATCTTTTATCTGAACAAATGAATTGGTTTAGTAAACACTAAACAGTGTGTAGTTGATCTTTTCCTCACTTTAGAAGATGAGGAAGCCTTTCTGGCTAAATCTAAGTCAGCTTTTATCAGGTCATTGTTTGACTGATCTCAGGTTTTGGGTCTTAGTGATATGCATTCTTTTGTATTTTGATTGTAATTCTCATTCTCTGTAATTCTTTCGGTTACCTTATATATAGATCCTGTGTACAAGATAGTCTTTTCAGAATAAAATTTTATTTAATTATGCAAAAAAATAAAAAATAAAAGAGAGTCTAGTTAGTAAGAAACAAAAAGTGTTAGTCATCACACAGCATTGCTCATAAGCAGTCAAATAGAACTCATATGTCATAAAAACCATAATTTGATACATCATTCTATTGTGATACTAATTGAACCTTTCCATAACAAGGCACTTCCAAAAGGCCAGTATCATATTGAAAGTATAAAACATAATCATAAAAAATGAACTTACCAGTATAATAGGAACTTCAATATTTTCTAGCTCCTGCTTGATGAAATCCATCTGCCAAAAACACGAGGCTGAGAAAATTATGGTCAAATGCAGTAGCTAAAGTGCTCTTAATAGATAATAAAGGAAAAACAGAGGTTGAATCTGAATGTCGAAGTTGGATTTCTAGAAGAAAAGGAAAATTGATAGTACAAAAGACCAATTTGATTTGACATCATTTCCAGGGGAACATTCAGTAAATTGGAATGTATCTAAATTCTACTACAGAATTAGTGCAACGTTCAAACTAACACAGATAAATCAACAGGTTTCCAAGAATTTCACAAAAGCAAAGACTTAAATCTGATTCTTCATCAGTATGGTACAGGTTTTACTTCATTTATTTATTCAAAAATCCCAACATAACACTGGTCACTTTTACCAGGCCAAAATGTTGCTCAAAGAAAGTGAGTAGATAGCTACCTTATGATCTGTTTGTTCTTCTAATGAGAACAACCTTCCATGGTCCCAGTCCTAGCAAAAAGAGAACTTCACATCATAATCATCTTTTCTAGCAATTTTGAAAAGAAAAAGATAGAAAACAAGTTATGTTGCAAAGATCCTCTTACAGAACAAATAAAGCTATGAAAATTATCAAAGTGAACATGTTGATCGTCTGAAGCATTGCCCACAAGTAGTAATACCAAAGGATGAAAAATGAACATTTTATCTAAAGGGAAAGAGAAAAAAGGAAAAAACAAAAAGATGCTTGCACAGAAAGGATGGAAACCCAACTCCAAAAATCATTTACCACACATATAATGAAATAAATATAAGTAGAGGCTAAAGTATAAAATTTCATGGTCAACTGATCAACTGGTTCCTTCAACCACTTCAATCTTTCTATGAAAATTAATGTCAAAAAGAATTTAGTACTACAAACTTTATTGGACCTTTACATTCAAAAGCATACAAACAACTCATATTTGGGTGGCTTAAGGCTCACTAATTTGCAATCTTGAGGAAGACAAGCTAGGTCACAGCATGGCTCCAATGTTTGTCACCCATAGCAAGAAGTTCAAAGATAGCTTGAGTTGGTTTTAACTCCCAAACTCCAACTGCCATCTATTGCTTAGATTTCAAGAGAAGGTATTTTCAGTACAAATGTAAACATAACTACACAAACCAGCCTAGTAATACTATTGTGTGTGCAAACAGTGGCCAAGCCACATCAATTACTAATTGTCTTAATAATTGAATTTGCAAATGTAGTAGTATTCAAAAACCTCACCGTAGTATTTGGCACCCTGTTGTTCTTTCAAAACAAATAATAATCTTCCAATCCAAATGAAATTTCTTCTATTACTCATGTAATTCTTGACATTTTACAAAGGAAGACCATTCTCAGCTACTAAAGAAAGAACACTTTGTTAGTTGATTTAAGGAACACCATTTTTCAAAATCAGGCATTAGTCAAGTTTCACTTTGCAAAATTTTTGTTCATTACAGATTTTTTGACAACATGAGCCTCCATTCTCTAGGCTTGGACCTGATATGTCGAACAGCATAATTCTAAAACACCACAAATGAAAGCTTAAACAGCAATAATAATGCAAGGAACAAAAACAGCCATTGCTTAATCTCATAATAGCTAAGCATAAGTACCTTTTTCGTGTGGGATAAATGACTGATAGCTGTTGATTAACAAATTAACACACACAAAATGTGCAATCAAATTAGCTCACAGATCAAAGCTCAAAAATTAGAAAATTAACCAGAACAAGAAAGCAACCAAGTCTTGCCTGTTATAGATGCATCTCCTTCGAGAAGCTCGTACAATGATTCCACAAAGTCTTTATAAAATGTAACAACACCTATAGTAACAATAAACAAACAAAACCCTGATCCTAGTTCTCAAAACTATATCAACAAAACCAACAACAAAAGAATAAAAAACCCAACTTGCCTGGATTTCCAGGGATTAATAAAACATGCATTTTAGGATCATCAGCACGAATCTCCAGCAACTCAGTCATGTGACTAACCAAAAAAACAACATCACCAAAAAAAAAAAAAAAAAACCTTAAAATCTTTGAGAACTATAAGACTGCATAGACAAAAACATAGGTGACCCAATAATATGTACCTGGACACATTGCATAATCGAAAATCTGCTTGCCTTTTAGCTTTGGAATCCAATTCGACCCGACCCATGTCTTTGCTTAAGCACTTTGGTCTATAGCTCCTCCTAAATTCAGAGATAGGAAAAAAGTGTGGAGTGCATAATTAGTGCATTGACATTAGAATCGGTTAGGAATATGGATCACACTACTAAACACTGTACAAAATTTTGTGTACGTGCTAAAAGATATGAGCAATCCAACTGAAACTTTGAATTTTACACGAAATTTATGTAGCAATAGATTATAGATATATATAGTACCTGGCATTAGAGTGGAAGGAGAGTGAAAGACAGAAGGGTCGGGCACTGGGCCGAAGAAGCATTTCACTTCTCTTCCTTTGTTTTTTGTTTTTTATTTTTGTTTTTTGGGTTTTTAGCATTGTGGTAGGATATGATTGGATGCTTGGGGCTGGGGCTGGGGCTGGACCTGGGCCTGGGACTTGTACAGAAGCAATTATTTAAGTTAAATTGGGCCAGCACTAGCTAAATACTGGTGCCTGTTTATTAAGGATGTGCAGCCAACCCGCCAACTCACTAAAATTGATCTAATCCAACCTAACCCATAGTCAGTTTTTAGGTGTTTGTGAGTTGGATTGGGTTGTGATATTTTTCACAACGGATCGGTTTAGGTATGGGCTATAAGATTCATAAATCCACCTATCCTGACTCAATCTACTTATATTTAATATATATTTAAATTTTTAAAAATATATTTAATATGATTTTTGTGCAGATATGTAATGCTTATAAAGTCATCTTGGAATAACTACTTTCTTTTTAAATGGTGTAGTTGTTTCCAATGAACATGTGCTGTTTTTGAAAGAACCATTTAAAACTCCTCAAAGGCGTGTAGTTGTGATTCCCAGTTCTTGTGAGAATTAATTTCTTGTGGATTAGTCTTTGTGGCTTACCTGAATTAGGGGGTCAATTTAGGCATTTGATTAGATGGACTATCACCTCTGATGTTGCTTGGTCTTGCAACTTATGTACTCCACCGCTTAAGTATGCTTGTACTCAATGTGTATTTGTCTCTCTGTGTCTTCAGATCTAATTCATGAGTTTCTTGTGGTAATTTCATTCTTTTCCAGTGTGCAGTTGTGTTTGTTTTGGAGGTCTCTCTTCTGTCACTACAGTTACCAGTGTTACCTTAAGCATGCTTATCAGTGCTAAATCTCAACTTGGAATAGTCAATAGTGAATAGTGTATTGTATTTGTTTTGTTGACAAGTGTTAAATGCATAAGTTGATAAATTCACTCGGTCCAATTGAAGATCCTTCTCCGGTGTCCTGTGCAAGCAGATCATTGATTCTGTAGCTTGATTGCTTTATCAAATTGTGATCTTGACTTGCATTTTCTGGAACTTCTTAAGGTTTTCCATCACAAATGAAATAGCACACATGCTTGTCATTAGGCTTAAAATTGCGAGCTGTGTTAAATGTAACACAAATTGTATTACCATTTGATTATAAATTGATTTTGTTATTTTATTCACAACAAATAGGGATTGAGAGATTCAAATCTAGGTTATCTTTATGGAACGACCAAGCAATGCTGCTAAATCTTGAAAATCTTGATGATTGGGAAAGTTATTACTTAATTATGTTAAATATAATGTATGGTATCCATTGTCCAATCCAATAATATATGTGTCCAATTTCACAATTATGGTCAACGTTTAATAGAATGTTGTTTATTCAATTGTCAAATCAGCTGTGAATGAGATATGTTGAATTATATTTGTTTTAAGGAGCCCATCAAGAATAAATATAGAGAAATTAACATTGGACTAACTCCTAAAATATGATACAAGTTAGGTTTGTAGTATAAGTGTGTGTGTGTGTATATATATATATATATATATAAAAGTATTGTAGTATTAGTAATACTCTTCTTTTTTTCTTTTTCTTTTTTTTTTTTTTTGCTTCTGTTGGAAAGGGGAGGGAGGAGGTGAGTTTTTGATCCGTGACATGAGAATTGAAATATAAAGGAGGCAGAGGAAGGTGCAATTCAGGCTAAAAGCTTAGTATATTGTAATACAATGAACAATAACAGATATCTCTAACAATAAAGGTATATAATGGAGAAGATCTTATTAGTAGGCTGATAAATGAATATGAATGGCATAAACAAAAATCAGGAATATTATTTTATTATTATTATTATTTTGATAGGAAAGACTGTCAAACTATTATTAACTTTGGAAAGCAATGATTACATCGTGGGTAAGAGCTTGTTCTAAGAAATAAGGCACCTCTTCAACCCAAACAGAAAAATTAGCAATGCCTAAAGCATGTCTTCTCACTCTTTTTGCCATGTGGACTTCTCACAGGTGGGTCGTAGAGGCAAATCAGGAATATTATTGGAAGGTTCACAACCATGCCAATATACAACTCATATGCATTAAAATTTATATTCTAGCAAGTAATAACAAAACAAAAAAAAAAAAAACCAAAAAATGACTCTTTTATGGAAGAAAAGTTGTTTAGATTTTATTGGTTCTTCAAAGAATTGCATCTCTTATATAGTAAAATAGAAATGCACAAAGACAAGCCAGTAGATAAGAACTAAAGAAAAAAAAGATTAAGTAATGCATATAGATACTAGATTGACATAGAAAAAAACAGAAACATTAGTTGTTATGATATTTCATTATTTCACATAAATTAACTGCTTTTTTTGTCATGTCACATAGGCGGACACATTTTAAGTTTTTAACAAAATAGGATAGTATCTCCTGCGTCTGTCCTATAAAACATTTCTCACTGACATATGAGACCCATATGTTAGTGAGAGAAATGTTGTATAAGTTGGGCTCATTTTCTCCTAAAAAAACAAAAATCAAATGAGTCTAAAAACAGGCAAATTATTAGCATACTCCCAAAGTCCCAATAGCAATAAGGGAAATTGAAAACAGCTTCTATTGCTAATTTGCTATATTGGTCATTGGATTTAGTTTTAGGCTTTGCCTCTCTCACCCAAATCCTTCTCAAATGATGCAATCTCAGCCGAGGCAGGCCACTTGAATGAACCGGCCTACTTTATTGTGAGCTACACAGCAGTTCACTTAGCCCAATCAATCCCTATAATAATAAGCCCATTTATTTTTCTCCTTTTTTATTTTCAGAAAATACTCGGCTACTATTCCATGGGAAAAAAGGTTTTAGATTTAAGAGACTTTTAAGAGTATTCACAATTGGCCTTGTAAATGGCATATATAAGCAAATTTTAGCATTAAAGTACTAAGAGCATTCTCATTTAAGAGTGTCAAATGCCAAATATTTGGCATTTGACACTCAAAACTCTAAAAAACAACCTTTATCAAGAGTTTCAAATGTTAAAATTTTTGCAATTGATGAACAGTGCGGTCTCAAATTTGAGACCGCACTGTTCACCTATTGTAAAACTTAAATTATTTTTTTAATTCAGGTGGGGCCCCTTTCTTTTCTTCTTATTATTTTTCTCTCTTTCCTATCACTTCTCTCCTTCCTCTTCTCTCTTCTCTTTTCTCTGTACCATGGTTCAGCGTGGTCCAATGGTTAAGGTCGTGGTCTGATGGGTTTGAGTCCGATTGGATGGTTCGATGGTCGTGGGTGGTGGCGGTGATGATTCGTGGTCGGCGATTGTGGTCTGATGGGCATGGGTCGTGGGTCCGATGGTCCAATGGTCATGGTGGAGGTTGGGCGATGGAGGTTTCTTCTTCTTCTTCTTCTTCTTCTTCTTCTTCTTCTTTTTTCTGCTGTGGTTTGTGGTCGTGGTTTTGGTTCGGCGTGGGTCGTGGGTCACCGATCCTGGGTTTATGTGTGTGTGATGGGTTTTGGTTTGGCGTGATGGGTCTGCTAATGGGTTTGCTGGTTGTTTTTGTGGTGGTTGGTTGTGATTTTGGTGGATGGTTGTGGTTATGCTTTGGTTTTTTTCTTTTTCTGTTTTTCCTACAGGGGGTTGCGGCGATGGTGGGTGGATATGGTGGTTGTGAAATGGGTGGGTGGATATGGCCGACGGCGGTGCTAGGTTGTGAAAGAGAGACACAGAGGACAGAGAGTCAGCGAAAGAGACTGGAAAAATAAAAAAAATAAAAAAATGATAAAGAAATAATATTTAAATGAAGTGTTAAAAAAAATAGAAGTTTTGATGGAAAGGATGATGTAAAGTGGTGTGTTATATGTTATAAAAATGGGTTTTGAGATGGTAAATGTTAAATTTTTTGCAATCATTGATAAGAATGCTCTAAAAGGCTCCAGCATTTGGCCTTGTATTGGTCTAGTATCCTAAGAAAATTTGCAATACTGCTATAGTACCATCGCAAATTTGCAATGGTACTGGAGCAACATTCTAAATCCAAAAAATATTATTTTATTCTACCTACCAAAATCTGCCTCCTCTCTCAACTGTCTCATTTTCTCTCTCTCTTCATAATATATATTTTTTATTATGTAGATGTATTATTTTATTGTGTAGATATATTATTTTAATGTATAGTATGGTAAAATAAAAGTTGGGATGTTGAGTATATTGTAAAATGGTATTGTATAATTGATAAAATAGTTTTTTGAGATGGTAAAATAGAATAGGATGCTTCTAAAAAAAAAAAAAAAGAATAGGATGAAACCATTGGATGGAAATGCTTAATAATGATGATTGAGCAACCAAAATTATTGGATTTTTCTTTCTTTGGGACTCTTGGAATATATGTCAAACTCTTTTTGGAGGTGACAATCATCACATAATTTCATCTGGATTGATGTGTATATATTAACTAATTTTAAGACTTTGTGGGCTTGATTCGAATCTTTTGGTCAGTTTTGGTCTCCTAATCTATTGCTGAAGAAAAAGAGCTAAATAGAAAAGTATATAGAGAGTGACTACACTAACTAGTCATTACAACTCTAATCCTCTTCAATGAAAAGACTTATTAATAATTTAATACTATGTTTTGTAGTAGAATCAAGCACATGCAATTCTGCGGCTCAGCAATTTTGCACAGCATGTGACTTGGGAACAATTGGTAATCAACAAAGCTTCTGTTATCACTGAGATTTTGGGGGAATTGGAAATCAAAGAAGGGTCCGGTTAATATATGCCCTTAAGGACACAAATTAAACCATCCATTTTTTAAAACATTTTTTCGAAAATTAAAAAAGCTTTCAATACTTTTTGAATTCCTAAAAAAAAATATTTTAAAAAATAATTAATTATTGTGTGTCCTTATTACACATACTAGCAAAATCCATCAAAGAAATAGGTGTAAAACACTAAAACTAAAGACGTGCAGTGGACGCTGGATTCATTATTAATTAAATGCATGGAATTGCTGGACGTGCTCTCTTGTGTCCAATGACTCCAATTATCTAACCCCACTTTTTAATTCCATAGATGATAAATGTATGACTCAATACTGTGGATAAGGCGAAAAAGTCAAGTGGACAAACCCAAGCCATCAAGCTAAACTAACCCCAACAAAACTTAAAATTATTCATGAAACTACTTTTTTTTAAATGATGCTATAGAAAAAATGTTCTGTATATTTACAATGGAAAAGTTAATTAATGCTCTAATGGCATTAATTTATTTAAAAACTTTTTATGAAAAGAAAAAAAAATTATGATTAATAAAACATAAAATGAAATAGAAAAAGTGATACGAAGGATTTGTATTCAATTTTTTTAATAACTTTTTTTTTTTACTTTTTTATATTTCTTATGAGAATGGTATTAAAATTTTATTAAAATATAACTTATTAACAAATATGACATTTATTAACATGGTCTATTTAGTATTTATCGTGTTAAATTATATTGTAAATAAGTTATTTAAAAAAGGCAAATTGTTAATAAGCATTAACTCAGTTCAGTTCCCAAAAAATACGTATGCATATTTAATATATTGGCCACGGATAGGGACTTGACTCACTTGAGGGTTGACCGAACATGCTAAACCCTGTTGATGACTGAGTTTATTCTGCAACTAGCAATACCGTCAAAAGAGAAAGCTCGATTCAATGGGCAGTGTGAATTACTTGAACCACAAAATAGAACTTGTCAACAACAAGAGGATCGCAACAGTTGCAAACTATTGTCAACTTATTACTAATCAATTCGACCAACTCTCATATTGTCCATATATGGGTTCGTTATCAAAAACAAATTTCCACCAACTTTCCTCTTGGTTTAGCACATGTTAGACTAAAAATTTTAGAAAGAGATTGTGGCCTCTTGGGTTGGTTCCTTGGTATAGGAAGATCTTAGACATATGATAATTGTTTAATTATTATCAAATTAAGATACTGATTAATAATTTCGAGGTTTAATTGCTTATTCTTTTTCTTTTCTAGAATGATTGTCACTTGTTCGATTACAAAAACCTTTCATTCTAACAAATTTAAAATAAAAATAATTAAAAAAAAAAAGAAAGAAGAAGAAAAATTGAGTTGAATTGCTATCATCCTTTCTAATTATGCATTATCAATTTTGATAAGTATCCCACAAATTTGAAAAGTAATTAGCTTCTAGAAAGCATTTTTTACGAAGGAATTGGCAATCAATGGAACTAGACACATTGGACAAAGAAAATTATTGTACTTCGAAATTGAAAGTTCGATGAAATTGCTTAGACGTGGTTAATGGTTTCAACAGGACATGGATATTTTTTACGACTCAGAAAGTGGGTCTCATGTACATGAATTAAGTGGATCAGCTCAACCCTATATGAGTTAAACCAACTCCAACCAAACTTAACATTATATATGCTCAAGTTGACTTTTTATTTTGACTTTGTAGTAGTTAATAATATTGCCAAAAGGTTAGTTTAGACACCAGAAAGCAAAAACCCAGGCATATTTTAAATATCTTTTCGTACAATTTGGTCATTATTTGGTTAAATGTTCACCTAACAGACTAACATGACAATAATTTTGGGTACATAAAAAAACAAACCAATAGGTATATTCCGGAAGATTGCAAAAGAAAATTCAATCAAGGCTATATTATTATAAGCAATTTGTGAAATAAAAGAATATTAATAATAATCTAACATGTTAATGAGGTCTTCAATTTACCTAAAATTACGTTGAAGATCCAAATATTTAAAATAAAAAATTAATTAAAACAATTGGCAGTATGATCTCTAATTCTCATTTTACGCCCCCAGTGAGTTAAACCCCATAATCATAAAATAAGCAAATAAATTATGATAAAACAGATGCAACTCTTTCAAAGAAAAGATAAGATAGAATAGCATTTAGCCTTTGTGATTTGAATATTCAATGACGCCAGAAGAAAATGTTAATTTTAAGCAAAATAATAAAAAGATGAAAGTGATTTTACAAGATGGATGCAGAATTATTAAGGGTCTGTTTGTTACTGTTGTTTAAATAACAGTTTTTAGTGATTAAACAACATTACATGTATTTTCACATATTTTTTCATTTACACGAATTTCCAAAAAATACAGACAACGTTATTAGAAATCTCTTACCAAATTGCCCTAATTCACCAAAAACCACATAATTAGAGAGAGATTTTTTATTTAAAGTTTAATTAATTTGTATACTATATTTGTAATTCTTTAATCAAGTTGAAGGCTCAATAATCGCATATAATGACATTTGGCGCCAGGAGGTGCATTAACAATGACTACCATTTATTTTGTAAACAAAATTTTACAAGATATATTTGTTTAATTTTGTAGTAGAATATATTTGTTGTTCCTATTTGTCTAAGAGCACCTATGATGGTATTCTTTATTTGGGTTTCCTGTAGTTTATAAATAGAATAGGATATTAGAACATAATAATATCCGCTTTATGATGATTAATTTTTATAATTGTATTAAGATAATAATAATTGATTTAATGTAAGCAAGATTTAAAACCAAGTTTTTTATTTGACAATAAAAACTTTATAAATTTAGTTACTTTAGAACCTACTATTCTAACTTATAATACTAATGCTTCCACATGGGTGGCTCCTACTAAGCCTTGGAGTCCAAGTTTCCAACAATTTAAACCAATATCCTTCATTTTTTAATAGACCAAGTCATAGTTACAAATTTGCCAAAGATCGGAGTCTCTTTTGTTTATTTGAGGGCATGAAAACGTGATCCTTTATCTTGGTTTATCCTTCGTTTTATTCCCAAGTAAAATATGAGTGAAACTAAAGGAAGAAACCTCAAATTGTTTAGAAGTGCTAAGAGAGGCAAATCATTCCATAAGATGCCCTTTGCTTCTTACTTTCTAATTGGTCTTCATATTTGCAACTTTATTTTTGGTTGGGAAATGATTCTTTATTTAAAGTAGATTTACTTTTTAGTTCATATTAAGTATTATAAAATTTTAAAAAATATAAAATACCATGTCATTTAAATTTGTTGACTAATCTTATTTTTAGATGAAAAATGGCGGCAAAAATTAGGAGATGAAAAGGAAAAATTGTTGAAATTGAATAAGACGGTGTTTTCCATATTTTGATTGCCCTAAAATAATGATTGATTACCTTTTTGTTGGATTACAATTTTTTTTTTTTTTTTTAAAAATTGTTGGAACCGTTTAAACGAAATATGTATTAAAAACAAAAAGAAAAGGTTCTGTCAATCAAATTAAGACCTAAATGCAAGTTCACCCTCTAGGGTTTGGGTTAAGTGTAAAAACACCCCATGTTGTTTTAGTTCTTTCTTATAACTCACTGAGATTTCTTTTATATCTGCCAAATTGACTAATGGAACTAACTTTTGTTAGCTTTTATAAGCGAAAAAATCACATGACCATTAAGTAACTAGTGACATGAATCAATTGAAGAGTCTTTTTAATATAGTCATGTGATAGCTACATGATTTTCTATCCATAAGAACTAACAAAAGTTAGTTCTATGGCCAATTTTGACGAATATAGAAACCTCCAAGAGTTATACAGAAGAATTGAAACTACAATGAGTGTCATCATGTTTTTGCATTTTGACTTAACGTTTAAAATTGAGAAAATTCTAGAACTTCTACAGATATTAAAATTTTACCTATGCAATGATGCCAATGAATTTGTCAAACTTGAAAAGGTAGCTTCTTATACATTTCATATTTGAATTTGGGAAAAAAGCAGGAAGATCAACCTAATTTGATTTTTTTTTTTAAGTATTTATATTTATTTATCATTATCATTAATTTTTTTTAGAAGATTATCATTATCATTAGATTGGTCTATTAAGCGTGTCAGTATTAAACTTAAGGCCAAAGACCTTAGGTCACTGATAAATAAATTTATTGATCTTTTTGTCATGCGTGATGCTTTCATACTACTCAAATTCTCAGTAATTGACCACAGCCTAAGCCATGTCGTCATGGAGAGATGAACGAAGTTACGTGATACATTATTCTGATTATAAAATTTTTGCATCATTAGGCAAAAAATTGAAAAAATTAGGTCAAGGGTCTAAGCCCTCACAGATCCAATTCAAATTAAACTTTGCCTTCTTTCCCAAGTAAAGATTTTTTTTTTGGGTTACAGAACGATTTCATTAACATCCATTAAGTAACAAAAACAAATACTAAAAGTCTAAAACCTATAAGTTAAATATTTGAGATTTACATATTAGCAAGGTCAAAGTCCTTACTTACTCAGTTCTCAAGACTTCTGTTTTTATGAGGACTGGGAGATATAAATGGTAGACATATTTATTCCTAATTTTAAATTAAAGAGAGTGATTCTTGGATAAGATCACTAGAACCTATAATTAATAGGTTTGAGTAAACATTACGAAGTTCTAGTGTGGTGTAAGGAATAAAGGCAGAAGTTCAAGTTTTCAAGAGGAAACTTTACACACATATGCACTTAAATTAAGTTAAAGTATAATTTCTATTTTGTATCAAAAAAATAGGTTTAAATATACATTGATCATGTATGGGAATTATTTCCTCTTAATCTTTTGCCTATATATTTATTTACTATTTTTTAGTTTGGTACAATTTCTTAAATGTTATATTTTACATTCCTCAATTTAATTTAAACATGAGCACTGAGCACAAATAATGTTGTCATTTTTATCAACAACAATTAAATTAATCATATGGTTTATTGATCTAATATAACCACATGATTAAATTTAATTGGAGAATCTAAAAAAATCCTTAAAGAATTGTACTTGAGTTTTATTATATTTTAGTTTTAAAGAAAAGTTTTATTTTATATATATATATATATATATTTGGGAAGAGACTAATTTGAATTTACGCCACCCAAAAAAATCCTTAAGTAATAATTTGTTATTGATTTTAATATGAATTTACAACTAAAATTATTTTATTTGTCCATCCGTAACAATCAATAATAACCTTTCATTTAAGATTTATTTTGAAAATGTTGTGTACATAATATTTTTATTTCTGAAAATTGAATAACACTGCCTAGTTAGGTAAAAACAAAATCGAAGAAGATTTATCTCTAAAAACAAACAAGATTTATCTCCAAAATCAAAAGGTTAGGCTATTAGGTAAGGATTAGCACTTTGTTACCATTTGTTGGGTTTATGGGGACCAAATTCTCTCACATGGTTATTTGATTTCGATTTAAAAACTATTGTGGAATAGTAAGAGCCATTTTTATGGAACCAAACTACAACGTGGACCACGCATTGAAGACTTGGTCACCTGGGTACAAAATTCACAAATCAAACTCCAATTCCATCCCAACAGCTAAACCTTAACTCATAAATCCTTAATTTAAGTTCATAACCTAACCCATGCTGACCCCAAATAAAATAAACTAAACTAAACTAAGTTACTGTGCACTGATACAGGACTTCCAAAAGCAATGAGTCACGTGGAAAAAGTCGCCGCAATAGCTCACTCATCACAAGCAAAATGAGGACTCCCACACCGTATAACAAAATTTTCCAGAAAATGACGAAAACACCCTTCACAGAACCCAACCGCCAAACGGTAAATTCGTTTTTTGAAGAATCCCGGAAAATCACACAACGTTGTTGCGTGTAAAATGACAAAGAAGCGTACGTGGCAAGAAATCTTCAATAATAAGTATACTCTATTCTTTCTTTTTTCTTTTTACCTTTAATAACTGCCTAATCTTTGTTTACTATAAATACTAGGAACTTTCTTTTTTCCTCTAATTCAAGCTTTCTTGCCAGTTTTTTTTGTTTTCCTTCTCAAATTCTCTCTCTCTCTCTCTTTCACCCCAAGAGAGAGACATTCGGTTCAAAGAATCAGAGATCCTTCATCCAAAGGTACGAACTTCCATTTTTCCTTCTAATAAAGCATCTCTAATCACATATAACACGTTTGAATAACCTTTCATTTCAATATTTGTGAATGCTTTTTATATACATTAGTTTTCTTTTTTTCATAGGAGAGCAGTGTTCGAACTTTGAACCAGTCAACTGTACATGATCTTTGGTGGGTTTTAATCTTTCAGATACAAAAAAGGTCCAGTTTTGTAGTTTCTCTTTTGGTTTAGATAGAAGGTAATTACTTCTGATCACAAACTTGGTTAAGTTTTTTACTAATGATGAATTCTTTTGTCTTTGTTCCATTATGTTCTTCGATGAATTTCTTTTGTCTCAAGTGAATTTGGTTAATCAAGATGGAATTTTTATTGCTTGTTTTGCAGGAATTTTTGGCGGTTGTTTAACGTATAAGGAATTGAAATGTTGGGAGATTTCATAACCAGATGTCTTGTGTGAGTTCTTGCTGCACTCATAGATGTTTATCTTAGATCTTGATTTTTGGAATTAGAATGTTTTTTATTTATTTGTATTTTATTTTTTTTGTGCTTTTTTACTTTTTGGGTACCAGGCTGATTCTGGGGTATGCATATCCTGCATTGGAGTGTTACAAAACGATGGAGAAGAACAGGGTCGGTATTGAAGAACTCCGGTTTTGGTGTCAATATTGGTAACAAGCATTTTCTTCGCTTTAAAAAATATGGGCTTTGTAATATATTACCATTTTTAGAGTGTTTTAATTGGTGGCCTTAATGTGTTCTGATCCATGACCTTGAGGTTGAGATTGATAGAATTAATGGGTTGTAATTGTTTTTTCAAATTGAAGTCGTATATTAGAAGACCTTCCCCAGTTCAGTTTGATCTGTTACAGGTTCATAGGAGAAATACAAATAAAATATAGGAATGTATTGCCGCCTAGAAACAAATTAGCAAATGGGTTAGGTGAAATGACCCACAATGTCCCAAGGTCAACATATTATCGAACCTATTAATGTCTCTGCCTTGTTGGCTGTTGCTTTCGGTTATTGTCCAATGATAGCAAATTACTGTGAATGAAATAAAAACAAGACAGGGAAGGAATTTATGAGAGTTTACGAGCCGCAAGTCTTTTAGTTGGGCATCAGGATCATGTAATTAATTTTGATTTATGGCATAGCCGTGTAGTTTGGTAATCGGTACTAGATGATAGTAGGTTGTATGTTATTGAAGAATGATACCTGAAACCCTTAAATTTTATGACCATCTCATCATTTCAGAACAAAATTCATCAATGTTTATCTAAAAATATTGATCTAATAAGTCTTAAGTCTTCTCTCTAGTACTCGTGTGCATTAGATGTAAACCAAACCCAATCTAATATTTTTGATTATGTTTTATAGCACATGAATTAAATCTCAATTTGTCATCAATTCTGCAGGATCATCGTGGCTATGCTCACAATTCTTGAGAGGATTGGGGATATATTCATTTCATGGTATGTGTAGGTCTTTGTATGTATACAACAACAACGAGTATTTGACTATTTGTTTATATATGCACTGTTTATTTAACTGGAAATTTAATTTATGCTAATCTTTTTGTGAAGGGTGCCCATGTATGGTGAGCTGAAGCTGGCACTCTTTATCTATCTATGGTATCCCAAAACCAAGGTAAAAAAAGCAATAGTAGAATCATAATTTCATATATCACCATGTTTGTGTCTGATTTACGAAACATTTTTTGTGCATCATGTAGGGAAGCGGCTATGTCTATGAAACCGTGTTGCGGCCTTTTGTGTCTAAGCGCGAACCAGACATTGACAGGAAGATGCAGGAGTGGAGGTTAAGGGCCTGGGATTTGGCCATTTTCTATTATCAAAACTGCTCCGAATTAGGGCAGTCAGCATTCTTCCAAGTCGTTGAGTACTTGATGGGTCAGTCTGCAAGGTTCAAACACTCTCGCACAGAGGTAGGTTCTCTTATTCCATCTTGTCCCTTCATTCCCCTGTGCATATTTTAACCAGGCTTAGTTCATGAGTCCCTAGAGCTTTATTAGCTTCCCACCCACATAATCAAAATCAGATCACACAGATTTATTGGTACGGAGATTAATGTAATAATTCCATGTCAAAGCCCCCCATTTCAAATTTTTGAATCTCGAACAATTTGAGGCAGAGGAAAAGAACATGATCAAATTATACTTATCATTAGAGAGAAGTAATGTTAGGAAATCTCTGCTCCTTTCCCTTATACCCTTGTACTTCGTAAATTGTAAAGATTCAAACAGTGCCTAATATCCCTCATCATTTTTTTTTTTGGGTAAGTAACATGATAACATCCCTTGCTTCAATAAATAACATTCCAAATGCCTCTTGAAATGTCATCCATGAATTTGAAAAACCAAAGCTAGAATCTTTAACTTGTCGTTGCAGTACATAACTAGCAACTAACATCCTAAACAGCCATGTGACCCTCATGTTGTGAAAAAGATAAATATATATATAGGATGCATGAGATATCTTCTCAGTAAATAACTTATTACGATGCTGGGAACATCTTGCTAATCACCCACATTCATTAAAAACATACAGAAATGTAAATTTAACACAACAACAATGTATTCCTCTGATAGATAAGAACTACCATAATTCCCATTTGCATTACACATTTTAATTACACCACTCACAACAAGTGTTAGTACTCAAAACTCATAACCAAAAACCTTTTTGCAGAAAAAGGGCGATAACAATAATTCAAGCACACAACATCCACCTCCAAATGTGCCAACATTCGATGGCACAGCCAACGGCAATGGCATGAAGTGGCCTCCGATCCCAACTGCCCCACCATTGCCCGGCACAACAATCGACCGCAACGTGGCCGAGCCACCGAAATCCAACCTGATACAAGTCCTCCTCCACCAACAAAAGCAAAGAGACCAACAATTGGAGCCCAGCCGCGCCACCTCCCCTACTAGCCCAAGGCAACACCAAGCTGGCCTAAAGTCTAGGCGCTCAAAACCACACAATTGAGAAAGAGAGAGACAAAAGAATTGTACAAATTTGTAACATATAAAAATATTTATATATATATATATATATGTAAAAATTCAAATTCAATTCATTTCATTCTTTCCCTACCATTGTAACATACACACATTAATTACACATATTTCCTATGCTAAAAAAGCCTTGTACTTTACGACAAGTCGTTTTGTTTTCGTTTTATTTTTTCGTTTTGGGTCATTGGGACAATGAAAAAAGAAAAAAAGAAGTGTTTGGTTAAGAAAGAAAGGACCGTTATCTGCAGTCACAGGCGCGGAGTACCTGGTGGAGGAGATAGGTGAAGCCGGGAACGACGTGTCGTTTGAAGAAAGAGAGGAACGAGAGCCAGAGGCGGTGGAGGAAGTGTGGGCCGGAGGAGCCCGGCGAGGACGACATGGGCTGGAGGTAGGCCCAAGCGGCCTGCTTGACGAGGCGGTTGCGGATTGAGATCTGGTACCCGGACGACACGGCGGCGGCGGAGGCGGTGGTGGGGGAGCTCACGGCGGCCGAGACGGGGAGGATGTCTTTTAAGGAAGTGTAGGTTTCAGGAGGAGAGCACTTGAGCGAGAGTATCTCGTCGTAATCCAACGGCGGCGGACGCGATACGGTGCCGTTTTGGTGGTGGGGGAAGGTGTTGAAGCTTTGGAGCGGTTTCGTCGTTGTTGCGGCGGCGGCGGCGGCGGAGAAGGAGAGTCTTGTGGGGACGACTACGGAGGTGGCGATCGAGTGCCTGCGGCGGCGAGTTGATGATAGTTTTGATTGAGTTTGTTGCGGCGGCGAGGGCTGTGGTGGGTCTGAGTTTGTGGCGGTGGAGTCGTCCATGGTTTTGAGTAAATTGTATAGGGATTTTCAGAGAGAGAGAGAGATTGAGTTTTGTTGTGGCGAGATATTTTTATAATGGGTCGGTGTTGTGGTTAGGCTTTTTTTTTTGGGCTCCGGCGGCTTCCTATTTTGCAATAATTGTCCATGACTTTGACTGTGACTTTCAGTTTCTGTTTTATCTGTGCTGAGTTATCACCTTTGTCTCTCTGTTTTTTATTTTTAGATTCCTTATCTGCCTCTATTTCTGATCATTTTTTTTTTTTTTTTTTGCTGATAATCCTTATCCACAATCAATATGACTTAGCTGATTAACACTTCATTCCCAACTATCAAATTAAAAAAATCTTAAATATATTGTTATGTATTAATCTAAAGTGTTATAAATTGGGTAATGCCACTTTAGAGCATCCACAGCAGCTGTGACAAAAATTATGTCATTTTGCCACACCAAACACCTACTTTATTATTTTACCACATTATTTTACAATATCTCATTTATCAGATGTTTTATCCTTCAATTCTATATATTAAAATAATATATACTACACATTAAAATAATATATTATCTACTCCCTCTCATTACCATCAACAACAACGACACATCACCACTGCCGCAACAACAGCCACCAACAACCACTGCCGCCCTAACAGCCACCACCACCCCACCATCACACACACCCAGCGAGGCAGAAACCACCAACAAAACAGGAAAAAAAAAAAAAAAAAAACCAATCACCAAGCACAACCACCACCCAAATGCCAAACCAACACCGATTCAAACAAACAAATAGCCATTGATTCAAACAGACAAACATAGCCACCGATTCATCATTTCATCAAACAAACACCAACAGCAACCTTCACTAATCCAGATCATCCGTAGCAACCTTCATCAACCTTCACCCATCCCAAATCTCACACCCACAACGCTGACCCAAAACCCACATCAACGCCGACCCAAAACCCACGTCGAAACCCACATCAACGCCGACCCAAAACCCACATCGTAACCCACTTCAACGCCGATCCACAAATCTCAGCCAACCAACAACAATCAAAACAACAACCACCAAAAGAGAGAGAGATCGATGAGATCGGATAGCGATGGCGATGGCTCGGCAATGACGATGGCTCGTGCGCCGTGAGCGGTGAACTCGTCGCCCATGCCGCTTACGCCTCCAGTGATAATGGCCACCGTCAAACTGATCTTAAATTAAAGGTAAAAGAGAGAATAGAGGGGATTGGTGGCTGAGAAGAGAGGCAACCGGTGAGAGAGAACAGAGGTGAGAGAGAAGAGAAAAGAATAAAACGAAAATGAAGAGAGAGGAGAGAGAATAGAGATTAAAATTATACCATTTTTATTCCGTACCGTTGCAAATTTGCAACGGTACTGTTCACATGTTGTAAAAGTTATAGGATTTGGCATATCTGGTATTTGGTGTTTTTTGTGTTTGGTGTGGTAAATGTGCCAAAAATTTGGCATTTGGCACATTTACCACACCTGCTGTGGGTGCTCTTATAGTTAATTTCTTTTTTTTACTCTCATCTAAGTATCAAATTGTTTATGTAATATGTTTAGATTTTATATAATTTCTTTGATTTTGATTTATGGTATTTGTGTGATAAGAAACAAATAGGATTGGATTTTGATGTAATGATAAGTACTTTTAATGTTCAAAGTTTGGAGTCAGACAACATCATAACACTATTTGCTTACCAAATTTTTCAAACCTCACACAAGTAGAGCCCTATCTAGCTACTTATTACAATTATTTACGTGATAAGACACATTTGAATGAAATATTGTAGATGATTATTTTCAATTCATAAATTAAACATGTTATGATTATCTCATAGTCATGCTTAATATCAGAGTGACTATAACTAAAGGTATGAAGCCCATTAATTACAATAGTCTTACTTATAATGTGGATGATGAAAAGATATATATAACGTCCATGATGGAAAATTTTTTGTCTCGTGAGTGGGTGATTTTTTTAGTCTTGCATTGACTAGGAAGTAGAGAAGGTTGGTTTGTATTCAATTTCTGATTTCTGGTGCTGTTGGTAATGGTATTATCGAGTATTGACTCCATGCCTACTTTATAAAAAAAAATTGGTGACCCACTTCAAGTACTGAGTGATCACTATTGTTCGTTCAAAACATTGTCACTTATAGCCTTTTTTTTCCTTTTTTCTTTTTTCTTTTTTTAATAAATGAAAGCTATCCACTTTATTTATCAATAATGTCAAGTTGATTATTCATATACTACTGCTTGATGGATATCGATTACAATATTTGTGAAACATTTGGATCAGTTCGAAAGAAAGATAGAACAGAATATAAGAAAGTGGTGAAATTGTAGCAAATTAGGTTGTATGTAAATTTTGACAAATTTACCATTGAATTATATTTTTTTCTTATATCTTTCTTGCTTGTAAAATTTTTCAAAAAATTAAATATCAATAGCTATGTTATCAATCAAATATTTAAATTTCAAGTTTTTGTATTTTAAAATTGTGCATTAAAAATAAGTTTATGAATCAAATAATAAATAACATTTGATTTACACAAAACTTGACATGTGTGTTAAAAATATTTTAAAAAAAATATGCAATTCAACTGTTAGAATTTCAAAATTATAACCATGTTAATTCTTTTAATAAGAATTATAATCTTAGACTACAATAAAAATTTATAGCCAAACTTTTTTCTATTTTATTTTTACCACTAAGCATCATGTGTGGTGTGAATTCTTCTCAACAAAAAAAAGTTTCTTGCAAAATATTTACAGCAAAACTTTCCATCACTTGTGTCTACAGTGGTAAATGGGTTGACAGAAATGTAACCTTTGAAAGTGTGATAGACAATAGAAAAGCCAGTGTTTCTATCCTTTTCTTGAAAGAGGCCCACACAGACCAAACCAAACAGTCATATCCTTTTCTTCTCAATATATGTTTTATATTTATAACTTCTTTTAGTGAGTATGAACTATGAAGCAAGTTTCTCTATCGGAATCCTGGTCCACTTCGATAATTTGGCTCTATCTTAGTGCACGTCTCTTAAGCACGTGCATAGAGTTGAGTTTATGCTCATTTGGTTGAATTTAATAGGTGCATTAATCTAATTTGCGAGCTGCTAGGTGAGGTGACTTTGCTCACTTTGTTTGTATTAGGTACCCCAATTCCCAATATATGTTCTTAACTTTATGCTCAACCAATCACAAAGTGCCACGTGTCTTGTCTTTTGTTAAACTAAATTGAGAAACCATTTCACATCTTATTAATTTAAACTAATCCGACAGGTTGTTGAGAACTGATTCACCAGAAAGTATATGGTCTTGTGTCCTTACTGTTCATGCAGTAGAAGCATTAGCCTTTGGTTGTGTTTTGCTGCCCAACATAGGTTGCTTTTTATTTTATGGGTCCAATTAACAAGTGCTGTTAAGACATTTGTTAATAAATCATTTCAAAAAAAATTTGATACCATTTTCATGAGAAATGTAAAAAATTATTTAAAAAATCAATTACTTTTTTCTTTTTCCATAAAAAGTTTCTAAAAATATTTTCTAAATCAATACTCTTAAAGTATTCGCTAACATTTTCTTTTTCTTTTTTATTGGTGTGGAGTCTCACATTACTATATTCTTATACTTGAGGAGCACGTAATAATTGTACCATGTTTTTGTTAACATTTCCCTTTTTTTATTGGTATGGAGTATCATGTTACTATATTTTTGTATCTGAGGAGCACGTAATAATTGTACCATGTTTTTGTTAACATTTCCCTTTTTTTATTGGTATGGAGTATCATGTTACTATATTTTTGTATCTGAGGAGCACGTAATAATTGTACTATGTTTTGGTGGTATGATCTGAGAAATTATACGATCCTCATAGTAGACCACGTTACTTATCCACCATTCCACTAAAAGAGTTTCATCTATTTAAAATTGTTGATTTAGTTTAACAAGTCATGTTAAATTTTTTTTTTTTTTAATCACAAACTGACTAAACAATTTTAAATAGTTTGAAATTTTTAGTGGAACGGTGAACAAGTGATATGATCCATCATGAGAACGGTATAATTTCTCGTTGAATCCTCTTAAAGTGATTGTATTCCTTTCATAGTTTCCGTAGATAAATTTGATAGCCCTAGAAACCTAGGATAATGTTTGTGAGTTGCTTTCCTAACCCAATAATTCGGTTATCAATTGAAGTGCCAAAAATAGACACTATTACTTAACACATGATTATGTTCTCTATTTCACTGACGAAAAATTATTAGGTACTCCCGGAGTACCATAAATGCGTAGTCCCTCCTCTCACATGAATGATGGGCCCCACCATAAATTTAATTAGTGGGACCTACTTCTTATCCAGGATGCAAGACATGTTAGAGGTGCCAACCAGATTGAAAGAGCTCTATTGAAGTCAAAGTAGATGTTGACTTCTCAAACTGTTGCTTCAATAAAATTTTGAACTTCATGCATCAAATGTTACTTCTTCCTCACGTTACAATTGACTGCTTGCAGTTGCAGCAGATAGAGAATCTGAGAACAGTTAAACCTAGTAATGCTTAACACCCTGGTAAATTCAAATTCCTCATGAAATTTGCATAAAAACCTACTCTCATGAATGCTTATAGATGTCATATTTACAGAAGACAATACCTTTTCAGTGAATGTGCGAAACACCTCCAATCCCATAGTTTTATCAAGTTCCTAACAAGTAACTAGGGGTGTACATGGGTCGGGTTGGGTCAGGTTGAGGGGATTTTTTGACCCAACCCACCATGGTGGGTCAAAAATAATTCAACCCAACCCAACCTGTCACATAAGTCCAACCCAACCCACATGGGTTGAGTTGGGTTGGGTTGAACCTGTGGGTTTGACAAAATTTTATTATTATTATTATTAAATTGAGTAGAAAAAAAATATATTAATATATTAAAAAAACCTAAAGATTAGTATCAATGTAACTCCTTAAAGACAAACAACACTAATGACTAAACAACAATAGTAATTTATTACGATTTGTGTGAACTAATTGGCTTTTATATAGGATAGGAAGAACTGACTATTTAAAAAAATTTATTAATTATATAATATTATTTATATATATATATATATATATATTAAATTAGTATTAGTACGAGGAACTGAGGAAATTTTGCTCTACAACTTTTTTTTTTAATTATTAAATATAATATATATATATATATTTATATATAAGTGCCCTACAATTGATTTAAAAAAATTATTAAATATAAAATATATATTAAATATGAGTGGGTCGGGTTGGGTTTGGCGGGTTTGTAATTTTATGATCCAAACCCAACCCGACCCACCATGAAAATTTTTTTTGTAACCCCACCCAACCCACCAAGCCTTAAAAACCGACCCAACCCGGTGGGTCAGGTTGGGTTGGGTCGGGTTTGGCAGGTCGGTGGGTTTTCTGCACACCCCTACAAGTAACAACAGGATTTAGCTGACAGTCATCCATGCTCGCTCAATCAACAAGATTTTCAAAGAGAGAGAGAGAGAGTTTGAGTTTTGTTGTAGCGAGATATTATATAATGGGTCGGTGTTGTGGGTTACTGTAGTGACAGGGCCTGCTGAATGGTGGAGCAAGGGATGCGGTTGCTTAAGGCCCCAAGTAAAAAAAAAGGTCCCCAAATTTTAACCAATAAGGTTATTTATAATCAATAAATAAAATAATATTTTTTTACCAGATGAAAAACAAATAAAAAATAGAGAAAAATGCAATGTCCATAATATTTTCACAACAATTTTACAACTAATGCTAAGTAGTGGGTTGTTACAAACTGTTATTAATAGCAAAAAAATAATTATAGTGGTATTTTCAAATAGAAAACAAAAAGCAACTTAAAACCTAGGATTTGTTGTAAAAAAATATTGTGAATGTTGCACTTAAAAAAAATAATAATAATAATAAGAGTTTAGTTAACAAACTTTTACTAGTTCTCATATAAGTCTACCACTAATACCACTCTTTTACTTACCATTATCAATCTGTCATATCAACAAGTATGAAAAATTTTGTCAAATTTTTTCTGTCTATAAAAGTTTTAAAAAAAGAAAAAATTTTACGTAGTACATGTTAATTAGTAGTAATTTTACATCTAAAATAAGATAATCAATTTCGCCTTAACCCTCCAAACGCATCAAGCCGCTCCTGTACAGTGACGATGATGATCAGAAAAAACAGCCTTTTTTTGGCTCCGGCGGCTACACCTATTTTGCTATTTTGCAATACTTGGAGTACATTGTCTATGACTATGACTATGAGTTTCAGTTTCATTTTTATCTGTGCTGAGCGTGCACCTTTGTCTCCCTGTTTTTGATTTTTAGATTCCTTATCTGCCTCTAGTTCTGATCATTTGTTTTTTCTGATAATCCTTATCTGCCTCTATGACTTTAGAAATTTACTCAAACTAAAAATTTAAAACAAAAAAAAAAAAAAAAAAAAAAGAAGATAAAAAAGAAGCCAAGTTCACAATATTTTCCCATTAAATTTACTACTGAAGTTAATTACTTTTTTACCAATCAATAACAGTCAATAACGACTTATCACTTAAGATTTGTTGTGAAAATGCTATGAAAAATAACATTGAAAAATATAATTGTAGTAATAGTCCAAGAGCTTTGCAATTTAATTGATTAACGCTTTCAAATATTTTTAAGGGAAGTATTTAAATTTAAATCATTCATTCCCACTGTCAAATTGTTTATGTAGTAGGCTTTAGATTTTATATAATTTCGTTGATTTTATTAATGGTTTTTGTGTTATAAGAAACAAATAAGATAGGATTTTGGCCTAATGGCATGTGCCTTTTATCCAAATAATGACTTTTAATGTTCAAGTTTGGAATCCACTGTACGAAAATTAGAGATAACATCATAACACTATTTGCTTACCAATTTTCTCAAACCTCACACAAGTGGAGCCTTATCTACTTATTACGATTAGTTACATGATAAGACACATTTTAATAACATATTGTAGATGATTATTTTCAATTCATAAATTAGACATGTTATGATTATCATGCAAGACTCAAAAAATCACCCACTCACGAGACAATCTTTTTTCATTATGTTGAATAGTCGCAAATATCATTTGTCTTGGACGTTATATATATCTTTTCATCATCCACTTTATAAGTGTGACTACTGTAATTAACGAGCTTATACCTTTAGTTCTTGTCACTCTGATATTAAGCATGAGTGCATTGACTAGGAAGTAGAAATGGTTGGTTTGTATTCAATTTCTGATTTCTGGTGCTGTTGGTAATGGCATTGTCGAGTATTGACTCCATGCCTACTTTATAAAAAAAAAAAATTGGTGACCCACTTCAAGTACTGAGTGATCACTATTGTTCGTTCAAAACATTCTCACTTGTAACCTTTTTTTTTTCTTTTTCTTTTTCTTTTTTTAATAAATGAAAGCTATTCACTTTATTTATCAATAATGTCAAGTTGATTATTCATGTACTAGTGCTTGATGGATATCGATTTCAATATTTGTGAAACATTTGGATCAGTTCGAAAAAAAAGATAGAATAGAATACAAGAAAGTGGTGAAATTGCAGCAAATTAGGTTGGAGGTAAATTTTGACAAATCCATCATTGGATTATATTTTCTTCTTATATCCTTATTACTTGTAAAATTTCTAGAAAATAAAAAATTAATAGTTATGTTATCAATCAAATATTTAAATTTCAAGTTTTTGTAATTTAAAATTGTGCATTAAAAATAAGTTTACGAATCAAATAGTAAATAACATTCAATTTACACGAAACTTGACATGTGTGTTAAAAACATTAAAAAAAAAAAACATGCAATTCAACCGTTAGAATTTCAAAATATATAGTCATGTTAATTTTTTTTAGTTAAAATTATAATCTTAGACTACAACAAAATTTATAGCCAAACTTTTTTCTATTTCATTTTTACCACTAAGCATCATGTGTGGTGTGATCTTGGTTATGAGTTTAATTCTTATTCAACAAAAAAAGTGTCTTGCAAAATATTTACAGCAAACTTTCCATCACTTGTGTCCACAGTGGTAAATGGGGTTAACAGAAATTTAACCTTTGAAAGTGTGATAGACAATAGAAAAGCCAGTGTTTCTATCCTTTTCTGGAAAGAGGCCCACACAGACCAAACCAAACAGTCATATACTTCCTCCATTAGGTACACATTTTCACGTGTGATACATTATATATGTTTTATATCTATAAGTTATTAGTGAGTATGAAGCAAGTTTCTCTATCGGAATCTTGGTCCACTTCGATAATTTAGTGCATGTCTCTTAAGCACATGCATAAAGTTGAGTTTATGCTCGTTTGGCTGAATTTAATAGGTGCATTATCTAATTTGCGAGCTGCTAGGTGACTTTGCTCACTTTGTTTAGGTACCCCAATTCCCAATATATATATTTATATATCCTCTTTACTTTATGCTCAACCAATCACAAAGTGCCACGTGTCTTGTCTTTTGTTAAATTAATTTGAGAAGCCATTTCACATCATATTAATTTAAACTAATCCGACAGGTTGTTGAGAACTGATGCACCAAAAAGTATGGTCTTGTGTCCTTACTGTTCATACAACAGAAGCATAGCCTTTGGTTGTGTTTTGCTGAACAACATGGATTGCTTTTTATTTATTTTATGGGTCCATTTAACAATTGCCATTTCCTTTTTTTTTTTTTTTTTATTCATTTGCTAATGGACTATTTCAGAAAATTTTAATACCACTTTCATGGAAAATATAAAAAACTGTTAAAAGAGTCAGTTACTTTTTTCTTTTTAAGTCAGTTACTTTTTTCTTTTTCTATAAAAAATTTCTAAAAATATTTTCTTAATCAATACCCTTAAAATATTCATTAACATTTCCTTTTTTTTTTTATTAGTGTGAAATATCACGTTACTATATTCTTGTACTTGAGAAACAAGTAATAATTGTATCATGTTTTTGTTAACATTTTTCTCAAAGTATTCGTTAACATTTCTCTTTTTTTATTGGTGTGAAGTATCACGTTACTATATTCTTGTATTTGAGAAGAACATAATAATTGTACTATGTTTTGGTGGTCAGATCAGAGAAATTATACGATCCTCGTAATAGACTCCGTCGCTTGTCCACCATTCCACTAAAAGACTTCTATCTATTTAAAATTGTTGATTTAGTTTAACAAGTCATGTTTAATTTTTTTTTTTTTTTTTTAAACATAGACTAACTAAACCATTTTTAATAAATTGGAGTCTTTTAGTGGAACGGTGAATAAATAATGTCATCTATCATAAGAACGGTATAATTTCTAATCGGATCCTCTCAAAGTGATTGTATTCCTTTCATAGTTTCCGATAAATTTGATAGCCCTAGAAACCTAGGATAATGTTTGTGAGTTGCTTTCCAAACTCAATAGTTCGGTTTTCCATTGAAGAGCCAAAAATAGACACAATTATTTTACACATGATTATGCTCTCTATTTCACTGACTACTTGTATATTAAACACTTATATTTAAAACGTACTTCTTAACCAGGATGCAAGACAGGTTAGAGGTGCCAGCCAGATTGAAAGAGCTCTATTGAAGTCAAAGTCGATGTTGACTTCCCAAACTGCTGCTTCAATAAAATTTTGAACTTCATGCAACAGATGTTACTTCTTCCTCACGTTACAATTGACTGCTTGCACTTGCAGCAGATAGAATCTGAGAACAGTTAAACCTAGTAATGCTTAACACCCTGGTAAATTCAAATTCCTCATGAAATTTGCATAAAAACCTACTCTCATGAATGCTTATAGATGTTATATTTACACACTACAGCAGAAACAGAAGACAATACCTTTTCAGTGAATGTGCGAAACACCTCCACTCCCATAGCTTTATCAAGTTCCTAACAAGTAAAAATAGGATTTAGCTGACAGTCATCCATGCTTGCTCAATCAACAATTCAAGTTATCAATGATATCGCTATAAACAAGTATTTAATAAGGAAAAGACTTTATCTTGATTTAAGGAAGGATTAAACTGCTTACATTCTCTGCATCTGGGGAACCATCAATATTGTAGATGAGTTTCTGGAGGTTTCCATCCTTCAAAGCATCCCGAATTTCACTGGAAGAAGCTGCACAAGGAAACCCAAAGAATTTACATCTAATGGGAACTATCTAACCAGACATTATTTCAGGACTGAAACTTTCTAAACAACTTCTTTTATCCCAACCGATTCACAGATTCATTATAAGGAAACAGTCAGTCTCCTCAAATAAAATTTCTAAGCCAGATAACATTCAACAATAGGTCAATATACCATGTGGCAAGAGATCCAAATCACCTACAGACACACTAACAAGATTTTTACTAGCTGAACCTAGCATAAACATAAATGTGAGAGTTACTCAACTATAAAAGAGTACCTGAAATACCCATAAATAGAATAGCACCCTCTAGAGACAATTGAATTTAAAAAGATTTACAGGAAAAAGAAAAAGGCATAATGGGGGAGAGGAATGAGACAAATATATACATCTACTGCATTAAAAATGCATACCCCTAAAACCTTTGCAGCTTCTCCCCTCACTGTGTATTCTTGTTGCAGATTCCACTTATTGTTTAATCTCTTTTTTCATTGAAAAAAGGAAGAAGAAAAAGAAGAAGGTGAAAATCCTTTTATTTATAAAAATAAATAAAAGGTTGTTTATCCTCTTTCTGGTTTTGCTTTTAGAATTACACTATAGATATTTCGGGTCAGATTTGGAGTAGCCTATTTGACTCTATTGATTCACCTTTATATATATTAATCCATTCTCAGAGTTTCCTTTTGTCCCAGACATTTTTCCCCTTTGCTAAACTTGATTCCAAGAAGGATGTTATGTGATAATATGTATCTCATCAAATTGTTGATTTACTGCTCCTGCCCATGGCAATCTCTTCATATTTGAACGCACTATATCTTATACAATGCACAGAGTCATAGTTAGTGATGCAGATACGTTAAGGAAGAATAAAATATTTTAATATTTTATGTTGTTTAACTGATGTAGCATGAGCATGTAGAAGCAGAATCTGTAACACACAATTACTACAACTCTTCCACGAAACCTAAGTTCTACAAGAACATTAGGCTAGTAGGCAAAATAATAGAGAAAACCTCTCTAACAAGCTTTTATTAATCAACACATAACAATAATCAACCTCTCTATAAAGAGTATTTATAAGAATAGAATTTCTCCTACTCCTTTTAGGAAAAGACATAATAAACCTACGTCTACTTGAAAAAGGAAAAACAATTTAACTTGGAAAAGAAAAACAATTAAAACCCTAATTCAACTATGAAAAAAGAAAACAACATAAAATATTAAAATATTTTATTCTTCTTTAACGTATCTGCATCATTCTCTCGGGGTTGGGGAAAACTCGTCCTCGAGTTTTGTGGCAATCTTCCACGATCAATTGGAACCCCGAATAATCCTCTCCATCCTATTCTTCTGCGCAAGACAAGACGAATCAATATGCTACTTATTAATCTTTTCTCACTCATAATAAATCTTGATGTACGGATTTTTATTCTTGACCTCTTTTGCCACGGCAGGATATATGAAGCAAGTACTAAAAAAGAATCCATGCACACATCCAAAAACTTCATATTTCCTTCTCGACAAAGATTACTTAAAATCATTTGTTTACGCCTCTTGTTGACCTCCATCAATTCTTGTTCAATAAAATCCTCCCAGAAGGGATCAATAACCTTTTGTTTTTGAATGTCGAAAGTCTCATCAACGATGTGAGTTATGGGCTCATCTCGTATGTATATGACTTTATTTTTATCAAGCTTAATCTTTTCTTCTTAACTAAAATCTTCATGATAGTCATCATAAATTGGTGGAGAATCCCAATTTACTAGACAAACACTTTCAATATATTCATCATCCTCTTTGATATCGCAGCCTTCCTGCTCGATATCAAGATCCTCCTTCTCCTCCACAAAACATGGATTTGGATGGTAGTTTTGAGGTTGACTTCCAACGGCTAAGGTGGTGAGCTGCTTTGAAAGCGCATCAAACCACTCCTTTGTTCGTTGAAAGAACACCTATAATTGCGCATCGCGTGCAACCTCATCGCATTCATACACGTCATCTATGGCAACAAGTCTTCCCCCACATGCTCCTCTTTGTGCCATGGTAGGAACCTAGCCTGCTCTGATACCAACTGATGCAACGTAAGCGTGTAGAAGCAGAATCTGTAACACACAATTACTACAACTCTTCCACGAAACCTAAGTTCTACAAGAACACTAGGCTAGTAGGCAAAATAATAGAGAAAACCTCTCTAACAAGCTTTTATTAATCAACACATAACAATAATCAACCTCTCTATAAAGAGTATTTATAGGAATAGAATTTCTCCTCCTCCTTTTAGGAAAAGACATAATAAACCTACGTCTACTTGAAAAAGGAAAAACAATTTAACTTGGAAAAGAAAAACAATTAAAACCCTAATTCAACTATGAAAAAAGAAAACAACATAAAATATTAAAATATTTTATTCTTGCTTAACGTATCTGCATCACCCAACCTATCTCACAAACTTGAGATTCTAGTATCAAGTCTACTTGAAATACCTAGATATGAAGCACATATGCATCCTTATCCTCAGCAAAAAGAAAAAAATAATCACCAAACAAGTTTTTGAAGCAACCTCTCCAGTCTCCAGAACCATACATTATGCAAAGAAAACAAACCAACTACAATCATCAATTTCAAACTTAATATATGCTGAAATAGTTACAAACTCCATTTTTGCTATTCCAAAGGCCCAACCACAAGATTCTCTTACAAAATTATAAGACCACTAACCGCAAATTTACCATTACAACTTCAATGCGTTTCTCACAATCTGTACAGCAACTAGGCTTGCCCATCGTAATTTGTCATATTTCAAGTTCTCTATATTGTCTGTTGAAATCTACATGATAACATGTATATATATTTAAAGAAGTTTAGACCCCAAGGGGAGGGAGAAGGGGAGATTCCAACTATTGACCTCAGCTTCTTGAGGCATAATGTGCTACCTTAGGGTAATCTATATGATAAGATTCAAAACCTGGCATACAATAAGTATGCAATAGAATGCAACACTTTTTCCAAGTAGCACACCTCAAGTATTTGTATAAAAGAATATTCTATGGTTATACTTATACTCCTGAGCTATTTGAAAACCCATACCTATAGCCTCTAGTTGCAACTTTTGCAGCACATCCCCGGGTTGTTCAGCAGTCAATGGTCTCTCTACAAGTGATTCCGGAACAGGAGCTGCAGAACATGACAAAAGCAAAGTTGGTTATAAAAAATTTAAATAAACAAAGTTAATCTAATGCGGCTAGATGTTGAGTTATTGACCCTACAGAGATCCCCTGTTACTTGGCTCATCAGAGGTAAGCCTGAAATCCCTGTAATGCAAGGTGAGTATAAGATTGACTGAACTTTTTGAACTTCAGGTTCTCAACAAGGCATTTGAATTGAAGGAAAAATATAAATAAAATATAAATACATGGTAGTACATCATGAAAGGATAACAAGTTAACAAGGAAGGAGCCAAGAGCCTTGTAGCTTAGTGGCATAGGCTACTGTCCTTTATTAGGAGTGAAAAGCCTACCAGCAACATGTCTGTACAATTTCCACTTGCTTATGAAATAGTACCACATGATTATATTTAATAGCCATCATCAGGAATCAAAGATAAAAGGACATGTACAGTATTAAAATAGTTCTAAAACATTAGCAATTAACATGAAACTAAGGTAGTATAATTCTTACTTGGTTTTTCATCAGATGACACTGGCTTAGCACAAGGGATTTCTGCATCATTCATGTAAGCCCACATTAGTTCTCATTACCAAAACAATTCACAATATTCCATGTTAATTAGCGGTTGTTAGTCTTGCAGCTCATTTAGGAGGAGGTAAAGGAATGTAAAGAATAATTTTAGAATAAGATAACACAAGTTAGTATAGTGTTAAGGCGTCAGAAATTTGGCATTTCTTCAAACAATTGGCGCGTGGGGGGCATTATATCAAAAATTGCATTCACATGATCGCTTAAGTATCAAAGTGAGTTCCAGTTAGCTCAACTGCAACTAGTAAAGCCTATTTTCATTGTATAAGAGACCTGCAATTAAATCACTCCTACATCAAAAGAAACTTATTGATGTTTTGGCTTGATAATAAAAAGAACAACCATCGTGTAGCGGACACCACAGGTTAAAAATGCTGTCATAGAGTTACTGTTTATTTGGACATCCCAAAAAGGCAACACCAATAATCCAACCCAAAACTATCAATGGGTTTGTTTTGTTCTAATAGAAAGGAAAAGGAGTGAATCCTATAAAAGACTGAAACTAAAACAGATAGATACATAATTGAGAATTTTAATTGAGGAAAATCCATTCTATACTATTCTTTATTTCTTTCTTTCTTTTTTCTTTTTTCTGTTATTCTTAGTTTGAGTTTGTGCATAAGGTAGTAAAGAGAAAAGTGGGCATTGGCATACCTTTGTGTTTCTTGAAACAGACAAGGGAACAGCTGCAATTGGAACAAGAAAATATGTCATTGAAAGTCTTTTTTTTTTCAATTTTGTTAGAGAGAGAGAGGGTTTGATTGTGAGTTAGACTTACTAAGGAACAAGACATGAGGGACACTTGTACTTAGAAAGGGCTTCATTGCAGACTTCACACTTTCGAGGACCCATTTTTTCACACACGGTGCCGCCCGCGATTCTCTTCAGCTAGGTCGGAATCAGTTCTCTCTCTGTTTTGTTTTTTTTTTTTTTTTTCCCCTTTTTTTTTAATGGTGAAGCGCACCGTTTTACTTAATCCCACACATAATAAGACGTTATGCTCCTCCTTTTTTTCCCTCCCTGAAAAATAAGGCGTTATTTACTTATTTACCCCCACCGCCACACCTGTTTTTTTTTTCCCTGAAACAAGTCTAAAACCATTAAAAAAAAATCAGACATGCAAATTTTTTTTAGATGACAGCCAAGAACTTACTATGAGCATAGCTAAACATACACTATTCACAACAACCCCCCCCCCCCCCCCCCCCCAAAAAAAAAAAAAAAAACAGAAATACACTATTATTATTTCAAAACAAAAATGAAATAAAAAATAAATTGTGGTGCCTGAACCCAAAATGCTCGATGATTTTTGGGTCAAACTCCCAATTTATTTGTTTGGATGGGTATGAAATTTTCTAAAATGGGAAAACCTCCTAGAGCCAACCCAACAGCCCAAGGGAAGATTCTTGAGCCCACTCTATCCTTTTTTTCCCTCCTATGTATGCTTCTTAAGAAGGCCCAAGTTATATTGGGCTGAAATCTTTTCTCCCTCTTTGGTCATTCCTCACTCTTCTCTCATGTATCTCTCCCCAAAAAATGCCAACCCCCCCATTCTCTAGCCCACTTTCCCTTTTATAACACCATCCAAGTGGGGTCCCAATGATGATGTTTCATCCATCTTGTCACATAGACCCCAATTCTGTTCAAGATTCCTGGAGCCTTTTGAGGATTTTCTTAAAACTTACACCTGACGTCGGATGGTGCTCGACTGGCGATTTCCCCCCAAGGCACTATCGTTCTCATCTATTCGGACCGGATTTGGTCTCCGACCCATCAAGGGCTAACAGGCTAGTACCAACCAGATATGGGGTCCCAACCTCATAACCATACGAAGGCTAATGAGTTGTGCGCCGACCTACTACTGGGCCCCGACCTAATGCTTGTACATAAACCATGTGCATTATATAACATTTTACTATTTTAGCACCACCTAATGTTGCAACCTCATTCTATTATTTTATATTATTATTATTTCAAGTGCAATTGTTTTTTTCATAAAATATAAATTTTATATATATTCACTTTTATCGATGAAAAAAAATTAATATCAAAATGAAAAATATAAGAATCACACTCAAACTTAGTAAATTATCAAATAGGATAATTTAAGCACTTATGATATTAGTATCCCTTTGAAAATTGAAACAGATATAAGCTTTTTTTATTAAAATGAACATGATAGCATTTGGATGCTATAAGTAAATCCAAAACAATAAATCTTACGTCACAATAATTTTTATAAAATATTTCACAAATGTAAAAATTATTAATGATAAATGATAAAGCAATGCCATTGATGATTCATACCAAAAAAAGAAAAAAGAAAAAAGAAAAAAAGAAGCAGCTGTGTTTGTAGTATTACACTACTTGCTCCAAAATGTTTGAATACCCAATCCCCGCTCCAACTTTTCTACTCATTTAGGTGGACGAATTTGTTTGTGCATGTCTCAAAAAAGTATATTTCATGAAAACGATTTCTCATTGGTAAATTAGCAAAACCAAACTAGAAACTTTTTATTATATATTGCTGCTTTTGGTTTTGTGGCCCTTTTTCTTTTGGGGGTCTCATTTATACTTTTTTTAGTTTTGTGGTTCTTGAGCATGCGCAACCATCCTTTGTCCGAACCTACATTTGAGACAAGGGATTGTAAGCATTATATAGTCAGTCACTCTCAAGTCTCTCATCAGCCACAAAAGTTGCACGCACATGAGCCTACAATGTGGATGTCTAATGAGTTCCTATTCTAACCATGATATGGCCGGCTGCCACCAAAAATAGATGCAATTGACATCAGAGTATTCAACTTATAGGTCGATTTGCCAATAAAGATATAATGGTCAGTAGTTTGTCCACAAGTAAGATCTTTATGGTTCAACTGACAACTCTTTTAATATTTCCCCAAAAACATCAAAGAATCAAATCACTCCTCCCCAAAAAAGTTTATGCAGTCACAAATGTTGCTGAGTTATGTAATATTTTTAAGCTTGATTGCATTTCAGAAGCAAGTTGTTTGCTTTTTTCCTTTTCTTCTTTTTCTTTTTTTTTTTAGCATGTGAAACACACATTTGAAACCAAGTTCTCTACCAATGGGAAGAACCGCACATGCCACTAGGCTCCAAAGCCCATGGCTTTTAGCTCTATCATATGCAGCTAATAGATCCACCAGAAAAATAAAATGTTGCTTATAGCATATACAAGTATTTCTGACCAAGTAGGAACCACTAACCTGAAAAATAGAGGGAGAACATAAAAAAAGGAGAGCAGAAACTCAAGATGGAAAGAATACCATAGCTGAAATTTAATCCAAAAGAATACTATCAAAATCAAAATTTCCAAGTAAGATTCAATGTCAATATTTAAAAATCAAATCTAAATGACAAGATAAACTGGAGGAAGTGACGCAGGAAATAATTACTTACTCCCACCCCCCAAAAAAATGCACGAGGAATAAAACAAGACAACTCTATCACCATAATGCCATGTCAAATGCTTACAATCATAGTTTATACCACAGATTAGGACCATACAATTATCAATCTAGGGCAGGAGATCTAGCTGCTGCCCTACATCTGGTATACAAGCCTTGCAGCATGTTTTTACATTCGCAACATTTACAGAGTTGCCTCAACTTTGCAAAAGACACCAAGGTGCTGCATACAAAAAATAAATACGCATATAATGAGATTATGCTTGTAAACTATATCTTTGTTTGTTTCTTGCGTTTGCCCTAACTTTGTCCAACCCACCCATACTAAATGTAACCATTCTACCTTCCATGCTAAAGATCCACCACCTTAATTCCAAGAGTGTCCTTTTTTTCTAAGTCCAAGACGTACGCATTTTATTCACGCCACGGGGGCCCCTAAACTGTACAGTGTAAGAATTACCCCCAGCTTGCCATCCATTAGCTTCATCCAAAAGCTTCCCTAGCATTCATTCACCAAGCAACCTTTTGGCATCTTTCAGCAATAATTTAAAGACATAAAGGCTACTGGCATACAGACATAATTTTTCAATTTAGCTCATTAGCAAATCAATATCCATTCATCTTCGGGTAGAGTCAAAAGCTGTAGATGGCACTTCAGCCATTCCAGATAATGGAGTTTGTGACCTTGGAGTACTAACATCAGGTATCCCAAAGTCAGGGTGAAGCATATCCATCCCACTCCATTCAATACCGGCTGTAGTTGGAATCAAAAGGAATTGAACATCCAGTCAGATGTAAAATTATGTTCCAAAAAAAAAAAAAAAACCAAGCATTAAAGTGGTATATACCGTCTGTTTTCCACATATCTGTTATGCTAACTTCAGCATCTGACAGAAGCCAGTAATCTGCATCATTCTGCGATAATAACAAGTAACAAATTAACTATCAACCAAATCATTCATATACCTTACCTTAGTTAACTGTCTTCAGAAATCTATGATATCTCGGTAAAAATTAGATATAGGAACAAATTACTCAGAATATCTACACTTACATCAACATCTGAGGGAACAATTTTCATCATGCCCCCAGCAAACTCCTGTGAAGCATTAAGATCAGAGCACATTTGATGACTGTGTTGTGCCTGAGGCATAACTTCCTTCATGGTGATATTGGCATTGACCACTTCGTCAGTGGCTGGGTTATCGTTAGACCCTGTGCTTGAAACCATTGGGAAGCTCACAGGTGGCTCAACACTATTCATCTCCTCAAACTTCTCCTCAAATTGACTATAAAACAATCAAGGGGAGTTTCAGAGGAAATTAAAAGAAATTTTCTATTTTAAAAAAAGAAGGGAAAGAGAAGAAAATTTAAAACAAAGAATTTCCAACACATGCAAGATTAGCACCTGACAAGGTAGACATCGATAGGGCCCATTGCGCTTCTAAGAATAACCCTATATCTTCTCTGTGGATAGTCAACAGCCTGATGTATATAGAAGCACTGTCATCCATCATATCATATGTTAAATATAACATGTACCTTCCTTCAATTTTTATGATCTGGACTTACCTCATCTGGATCTGGGACTTCCAGTGTGGTTCCATGTGGAGCTTTAATTGCTAACAGGGTTTCGTTCTGCCAGAGAAAGCGCTAACCAGATTAACTAAATAGCTGAAACACCATAAAGATAGGTAGAAAAGTGGGACACAATTACATTTACTCTAAATCAGTATAACACCAAATGAACTGACCTGGAGGCAGGGTAAGCCCTTAATATCTTCTTTGGTTACAAAAAGCCACCTAATATGATGAATTTAAAGTCATTAGGTTGCTCATTAGGTTGCAGTTTTTATATACCATTTGAGTTTTTTTCCCCTATAAAAAAATAACTGGAAAAGATTTACTTTTTCTTGTTTTCATCTTCACTCAAATCCCTCAATCTTTCCTGCATTTCCCTGCAACAGCTTTAAAGCATCAGCCAAATTCAACCATTTGAAGACAGCATCATTTATTACTTTGACAAGGAAATTGGCTAGATAACCTTATCTGATCATCTAATGTTCGCTCTTGCATGGTAAGGTTTTCAACTTCTGCCTGCAGAAAAAGACACAAATTTTCATCTTCCATGACAAAACTATTGAATTGTTTGCCTTTCTTTCCTTTCTTTTCATCCTTTCTTGGATTCACGGTATGGTTATCATTCTATACTTATTGGATGTCACTGAAGGGACATCAGAGGTTGTAAATTCAGCAATTCTTCAATACCTCATGGACATTTACAAATCATGAAAAAAGTAAATGGAAACATCCTAGCCGCTGATACTTGTAAAAAACATATTTTCCTGTGTATGCATCACAAGAAAGCAATATCCAGATCTGCATACCTGTAGTGCAGAGGCGTCATCTTCAACCTCCCCTGGCCTTAAAGCATCTAATCCCCTAATCAGTCATTCAACCAACTTTCGCATAAGTAATCATGTTCTTCAAATGCTAAAATGAATCTCAAATCAAAAGCAGAGCAAAATCATATGTTTTAAGAACAAAAGTAACAAGTATTACTTCCAATGTATTCTGTTCTTGAGTTTCTTTTCAATGAGTCCAATGCCTTCCAAGACATTTGTTATGTCATATATTCGCCTCTTTTGCACCTGTATCATTAGAAACCCTCAAATTAGCATTTAATATAGAAAAATGCATACAATCAGATAGCTTAATGATCACCTCCAAAGTTTCTGCCGCTTTGTTTAGGTCAAGATTACCATCCTCTGCTTGCTTGAGCAAATTGATGAACTTTTTTGTCAACAATCCTGTAAAGTTCTGGCACTTTGTCACTCTTTACACATATGACAGCTTCAAAAGCTATATAACGCAGACATTATTACATACGAAGAAATCATTTAGACCCCAACACTTTCAACATTACCTAGGGAACTGTCATAACGACAACTGCCGGGAGTAAGAGGAGATGGGGAACCTGCATGATAATAAAAACCATCTTGTTAGATCTTATTTTTCTAGCAACACCAGGCAAAGTACGGACCGTATTATGACCAAATCCATCTAGGATGAGAAGCAAATTTAGTACCTATACAATCCAACATAATTGTTTCAAGCACAATCATTTGTCAAAGCTGATATTAGATAGTCTAAATTAACAAAGGGAATGTGGGAAAATGTCACCACAAATTTAGCACCTATACAATCCAACATAATTTGTTTCAAGAACTATCATTTGTCAAAGCTGATATTAGACAGTCTAAATTAACAAAGGGAATGTGGGAAAAATGTCTCACCAGCATTTGACACAGGTGTCTGAGGCCCAGATCTGTTGCCCTTTGTACCCTTTGACCTGTTGTATATCCTTCCCCCTTTTGCAGACACAGGTGTCTTGAGGGGGCTGTTTACTACACTAGTGTATCCAGGACTGTTAGTCCAGTCAATAGACTGAACTTCATTGTCGTCTGTTCCATTCTTCCGCTTTAATAGCTGAGAATCACCAGCAGCTTTGTGAAATTATTTCAATGACAGTTACATGACTAACCAACTACTATAATATTCCATATGTATCCTTTAGTTAGTCATACTGTGATACTACTAGATACATATGTTTATGGTGGGTTTATGATTGATTCCATGATGGAAACAACTAAAGTGAGATACATATTGGACTTGAATTTTAGTCTGCAGAAGGCTAGATAATACAACCCTTTGAAGAAACTGCAAGCCCTTCCAATTGTTCAATTCATCATGAGTATAGTTAAGTTCATGACATCATGTGTATCCATTACATACCAGAAATAAAGAACCAATTAAGATTTCTAACTATTTTTTTGTTACAGGCAGCAAAGCAATAAAAGATTGAGATAAAATAATTTAACGCACACACGTGTATAAACTAAGCTAGTTCACAAACTCAATCACTGATATTGAACCCTATGCTGGCTGCTGGAAAAAAATAAAATGAAGTCCACTAATTTTTATTTTTCTTTCGTTCTTCTTTTCTTCTTCTTCTTCTTCTTCTTCTTCTTCTTCTTTATAGGAAAATTCAACCTTCACACCTATATTATTATGAATTGAAAACATGTCCTCAGCCTTTGCCCCTTAATTATGGGGGGAAGGAGATTCAATTTAGTCTAAAGACCATTGTCTAGTCCACTGTCAGCTTTTCAAAATGATCACAGAAAAGTTCACTAATAGGGACATAAGGTCAATCCACAATATCACCTCCAAACAATCCACGTCCAAGTGGTGATCCCATTCTGATATCATTAATGCAGATGAATCAAAATTAACCAAAAAAAAGCACAAAAAAAATTCCAATAAGCTTCTTCAGATGACTAAACTTCTCTTCATGTTCATGCACGAGAACTTCTAAGGTTACTGTAGTTGCTGCAGCAAAAACAATGTATATACATCTGTAGTGAACAATATAGAACTATCATGAAAATTGGAGCTTTCTTCATATTGTTGACGAGTGAAAACAATATATCCACAACAACTTCTAGAGGTCAGTAGCAACTTTTGCTTGAACCAACAGCCCGCCCAACACAAACAGGCAGCCACTCGCCTCATGCCAAACAACAAGGACACAGTCATCAGAATCAATCTAAAACACCACATACATAATAGCAATACACACGTACATGCAGTCACCACCATATGCTACTTAATTTTCCATTTACTCATCCACCTTAAAGCTTTTCACAAATTACAGGTTTCACAAAATGTGACAATATTAGCAGCTTCTTAAAAACAGCAGTCCCATTATCTTCCACGGCAAACGCTTACATTCAATCTGAGCCTTTAGTTACACGCCGTGATGTTAAAAAAGACAGTACTTCGTGTACCCGTCAATTCTATTAGAAATATATTTTTAAACCTTCCCTTTGTTTGAATTACATATTCAAACAAATTCTTCAACATAATCTAAAGAGAGCTTTACAATCCCCTATTGACAGATAATCACCATAAAATTTGACTAAATTGCTGAAGAATTAATAGCAAAACCTTCAAGCTGCAAAGCTTAATTCAACTACAATAGTCCACTCCAAATTCAAATTTTCCGTATAGCACTACATCATAGCCAAAATTAAAATTAAATAAAAAAAAAAAAAAAAAAAAAAAAAATCAAGTGTCGGCTCTAAAAATTTGACAGTGTCTCATAGAGCGAGAAACGCGCCAAACAAGCTTGAATTTGTTGCAATCATTATCAGCCACCAAAAATCAGAATCAAAATCGAAATCAAAATCAAAATCAAAATCAAAGCAATTTTACTATTAATTTAGTTCAGATTATTATCCAATAATTACGCTATTATATGACAAGCAAAGTGCCTAAACACAAACTCAAATAAAAGAGGAAAAAAATTAAAAATAATAATAATAAATAATACTGTAACAAACTTACGGGAGATCTAACCACAAGAGCTTCGGCTTCACGATCGGCGGCGACGGAGGAGAAGCGGTGGTAATCGTCGGGAGGAACGAACGGCGGCTTGGTGGAGGCGAGCGCGGCGAGGTTCCGCTTCATCGGCGGCGGCGGAGGGAGGATCTGTGACGCGACGGTCGGCGGAGGCGGCGCGGGGCGGTTCGGAGCTCGAGCGCCGCCGGACATGGATATAGGAGCAAAGCGGTCGAAACTTAGGTTGTGAGAGAGAGAGAGAGAGGTTTTGAGGAATTGGAAGAAGCGGAGAGAGAGGATCGGAGATGGAGAGAGAGGCGAGAGTGCAAGAGTTTTAGAGAGAGAGAGAGTGGAAAATGGGATCTGTGGGTTAGAGAGAGAGAGGGGAAAGAGGGGTTTGGGGGAAAGTGAGAGTGAAAGAGGAGAGAGCAGAAAACGAGGGAAGGAGGGAATTTTTAGTTTCGGATATAGATGTGGAGGGAACACGGCGGATTTCTAATTTTATCAACGGGCTTTTCTTTTTCTTTTCTCTCTTTTTTCTTTACCCTTATGTTTAAGGGTTATATATCTTTGTCCCAAAAATCTGTCTACTTTATTTATTTTATTTTAAAGGTTATTGCGTCTAGGGCATATATGTCCTAAAAACATATATTAATCATCTATTTTATAAAATTTTAATAAATTTTTTTTTTTAAATCTGTCAAAAATAATATATACTCTTAGAGCATCCATAACAGATGTTCTATAAAAAATATCATTTTGACAAACCAAAAGCCTACTTTATTATTTTACCACATCATTTTATAACATCTCATTTATCAAATATTTTATCATTTAATTCTATACATTAAAATAATATATTAACTCCTCACACCATCATCATTATCAAGCACAACAACAACAAAGTCAAAAAGGATGGGAAAGAAATTAATAAAAAAAAAAAATTTTATAGCATTCTTGTCTGTACTATTCCAAAATGGAACAGTACTGTTCATATGTTTCAAAAATTATGAAATTTGGAACACTCATAAAGGGGATTTTTTGTGTTTGGTGTGCCAAATGTGCAAAATATTTGGCATTTAGCACATCTGCTATGGATGCCCTTAGAGTATATGTTTAGTAAACCATTTTAATAAATTTTTTATGGGGAAAAAATAATTGACATTTTTTTCAATTTTTTTAATTTCTTATAAAAAAATTTCTTAAAATAAATTATTAATATATACTCTAAAAAGTTAAAAATCTTCGTATGTTATAAGTTCAAGTACATTAGTTTAATATATTAGCCAAAATAACATGTTTATAATCCCTTTTTATTTTTGCTTTAAGAAAATCCCTTTTTATTTTGTCTCCTTGTAGTAGCCATACACCCTGAAAAAGAAAAATAAATAAATAAATTTGTACGTGTTATGTTTCATCCCATATGTTTCAAGGGATGTTCCGTTCCAGGACGGTATGACAACTTTCTTAGCATTCCTTTGAGTGTCCCGTGGTTTCTAAAAGAGCTTATTTGCTAAGTATGAGACAAAAATATGTGGGTTTTGATAATTTTTTATGCAATATATGACAAAATGATAAAGTTAGATAATTTTTTTATTAAAAATAATAATTTTGTTAATTTTTTTTTTTTTAGTTGAAACAATAGAAAAAAATGTTTTTGATTTTTTCCAAATGAACACTTCAAAAACCTGAACAAGATCTGTATTGAAATGGAGATAATAGAGATAGACTTCACAATTTAGATTTTATTTTAAAATCCAACAATGGACAAAGTGCCACATAATTTAGAATTTTTAATGGTGTGGCACTGGTACAACAAGGAGGATTAATTTTTGAGTAATTATCTTTATTTTAAAAAATAAATAAAAGGTTAAAACACATAATTGCCTTAAAGAACCGTTAGTAGTAATCCGAATGTGTTGGTAATGAGACATACACAAGGTTAGGATTTCATGGATCACATAAAATTAGGAATCACTAGTCCAACCATCTTTTATTTCCATTTTTCTTTGACCTATATTTCAAGATTTCTAACCCCTTGTTAATTTGTTAGGTGACATTTTAACATATGCTTATACGTTTGGAAGTCCAACCCTAAAGACATTGTCTTTTATGACCAATACTACAGTGGGTTATGAGTCCTCATTTCTTCCAAAAGATTATGATCTCATCAATATGTTTTATTTGCCGCAAGAGTAGTGCTCTAGTTTTTGCTAATAATGAAAAATGTAAGATTTAGGGATAGTATTTAAATGTTGTCCCTTAGATTTCTCTCTTAAAATTCTGTAATGTGAATTTTTTTCTCATGAAATGGAAATGTATTTTTTAATTAAGTAATCACATACCTGAATCTTAAGAGGGGCACTCTAGGAACGGCGCCTAAGGCACTATACGTAAATTTTGTTCTAATGAAAAATACGTATGATATTGGTATGCTCATCCAGTCATCCATAATTAAGCAACTCTTCTATCCCCAATCATGTGTGTTTTGTCAAGTTATTTGTTTATTAGATTAATGTATTTTCATGTCTTTGAATACTCATAAGCAAGATATCATATTTACATAGATAAAAATAAATAAATAATAAAATTATTTACTCACTATTTTTTTTGTGAGGTTAAATGGTATAATTTTTATTCAAAATCCAAATTCTTCACTCTCAAATGAATGAAAGTGAACTTTGTGTCCATTAACATGATATTGAGGGCGGATCAACCGTTAGGCTATTTAGGCAATTCCTCATAAAATACAATACATTATATCTATTAATTGTATTGCAAACAAAATTTCTCTCGCCTAGGAAAAAAAACCACTATTGGGCAATAGAATGTTTTATCTATCTATATCACTACATAAATATTTTAATTAAGCCACAAAAATTGAATGAACAAAAATGCTTTTAAAACATATTATTGCAGGCTGCAAATCTGAGCAGATATTTAACAAAAATGATACCATTTATAATTTACAAGTTTCAAAAAAAAAAAATTTTATATTTAAAATACCCTATGCATATAAAAAATCTTCATAACAATGTGGCCATATTTTTGCATGAAATGCATTTAACATACCAATAACATGGATAATATTTGATGATTTTGACATGAACATTGTGGTATAAGTATAAAGAACCTAATTCAATTGAGTGTAAAGTTGTTAAAAACATACAAATATCAAATTAATGGCTTTGCAAATAAGTATTCATCGTTAGAATATTGGAAGAAACTCTTTACTTACTAGAAAATTATTATTTTTTAAATTGCTGAATAAGAAAGGTTTTGTGTGGTAGCTCAAGTGAACGAATTAAAAATAATCAGATGAGATTCTGGATAGTAATAATAATAGTTAAAAGATGTACTTTGAAATTTCTAAAACTTTATGGGGCATTTGTATAAAATTGATAACTAGGAAAAATAAAATCTAATAAATTAAAAAATACACACGCCTTTATTTGTCTTAAATGGAAATCAATTATTTGGCACTCATTTTTTAATTTTCATCACCCTTCTTGCATCCACACCAAAGCAAACATAAATTCGTACAATTGCTTTTATTTCGGAACAATGATTAGAGATACAATAAACTTGAACAAATTTTATAATTCATGATTAGTACAATATTACGTTTATGAATTTTATAATTTATGATTAGTACAATATAATGTTTATAAGTACACATTATAAATATTATTTTTATTGTACACTTTACAGTTTACAATATATGGAACAATGATTAGAGATACAATAAACTTGAACAAATTTTATAATTCATGATTAGTACAATATCACGTTGATAAATTTTATAATTTATGATTAGTACAATATAATGTTTATAAGTACACATTATACCCATCCCAAAAAAAAAAAAAGTACACATTATAAATATTATTTTTATTTTACATTTTACAGTTTACAATATATAACCTTAAACAGTTATTTAAAAAAAAAAAAAAAACAAACAAAGAATAAAAGAGTTCTTGTTTGTTATTAAACTTATTGCTTAATTTAATGATAGATTTTTTTTAATAAAGTTTCAACCTATAGCTTTTTATCACCAGACTAAAACACCGATTAGTTTTTTGTGTAAGCGGAGATTAAACCCCAAATCATAGAGACTTTGCCAGTTAAGCCAACTGGAATCCACTAATGATAGATGACAAACATCACAAACCTTTTTTTGCCTTTATTTATATATATATATATATATATATTTTTTTTTTTCATGAGTGATTTCCCAACCGTACCAAGTCATCATATGAGTGGAGTAAGCAATTATTTCGGCTTCAATGGATGAGCTCAGAAAATTTTGCAATGTTGAGAATGGTACATTATAAATTTATAATGCAACTTCATTAACCTTTATAATCCGCGCATTTACGTGAAATGTGACGAGCGGTGCTAAAACATGAATTATGGTAAATGCGTGGATTATAAAGGTTAATAAAGTTGCATTATAAATTTAGATGTGACAAGCGGTGATAAGACATGAATCATGGTAAAATATATTTACATTAATGCATTTAACTTTTATAATTTATTGTGAGTTCAGTTAGCTCAACTGGTAAAGTCTCTGATGGTTGAATAAGAGATCTGGGGTTCAATCCTCGTCTACACCAAAAACTGATTGGTATATTGGTCTGATGATAATGAGTTATCATCAAAAGCGGACGCTATAGATTGAAACTCTCTCTCAAAAAAAAAAAAAAAACACTTTTCCAATTTATTTAAGGTTTAGGTTGCACGTTGATAAATACATTGCCCATGGATAAAAGATGGATTGTTGGTTTGGCGGGAAATGTTAATAAATACTTTAAGGGCATAGGTTTAAGAATTATTTTTAGAATCATTTTATGGAAAAATAATTAATTAATTAATTTTACTTATAATTTTTTATATTTCTCATGAAAGTAGTGTCAAAATTTTTCTAATATAGTTTATTAATTATTTTCTTAAGAACGCCCGTTAACTTGATCCTAATAATAATAATAACTTTAGTGAGGAAGAGCACGTTCAATTAAAATTGTCATATTCTTGTTCTATATATATATATATATATATATTATACAAATTGTCATATTTCATTGAAAAATGAGATTATGCTTGATTTCATACGCTTTATCATTCCCAAATTTAATCAGGGGCGGTGATACACTATATTCAGGGGGTTCAAATGAACCCCCTGACTTTAAAAAAAAAAAAATTATATATATAATTTTTTTTTGTTAGTTTAATACTTTAATTTATTCTTAAAAATATTTTTGTACACCCCGACTTAAATTTTGCACATCCTTATTACAAGTATTTCTAATTCTAAGAATAAAGAGTAAGTGTCCGTGAATTGTAAGTATCACTCTTTTTTATAAATTATGTGTGTGTGAGTATGTCTAATATTAATTGTCTGCGCATACTTTTTGTTATAATGTTATTTGTGTGAATTATGATGTGTGTGAATGTTTGTGTGTTAAATTTAAATTTATATAATTTAATAATTAGGAAATAAAGATGGTTTGTTACATTTGTGTGTATTGTTATCATATTATAATAACTTTTTGTTATAAAGTTAGTAAAATTCAAGAAAAAAATTTGTAAAGTTAGTGATTGTCCAAGCATTTGATTGGTTAAGTAGACACATAGTGTCTAATTATATATATGAACGAGTGTAATTGTGTGCGTCAATAATTAATACAAAACCAATGAGTTTAGTTTAAAATATTTCTATAAAAACAATAACAAATAGATAATAATAATTGCATAAAAATAAAAATGTTAGATAAACTTAAAAAAATAAAATGGTAATAGGCTCATAGCTACCCATATTGGCAATAGATACTTATAATGAACTATCATATGACAATTCAAAATTTGAAAACTTGTAGAAAAAAAATTATAAAACTTCATGTATTAATTTTAAATTTTTTTTTTTGTCGATAACTCAATATATTCAAGTTATTTTTTTATTAAATTTTTTTAATGACCTCTCTAATCAAAATTCCTAGAGCTGCTCTAAATTTAATTTAAATATATAGTTAAATTGACCGATAAAACATAATATAATGCACTTAAAGTATTGTACATAATATACTATTCTTAAGGGATCATAATATACAACATTTAAGGTATTGTACATCAATTTTACTCTAAAAGTAAATATGAAATTTTGAATATGCCAAAAAAAAACTTATTAAGGATAATGCAAAATTTTGAACGTGTCCAGAAAAATTATTAAGGAAAATGCTTGTGACAATGAATCGATTGATGTCATATTTATTATTATAACAAAAAAAATTTCTTAATTAATTTTTTTGTGACATATTTAAAAATTAACATATCAATTTATAAAATTATGTAGTAGAAATTGTAATATCTCTAAAATTACTTTCATTAAACAATTACATTATGTTTAAGTGCATAGAAATTACATTTATTTCCCTCATGACTTGCGTTTAAAATATGAAGCTCCCATATGATTTATTTTGTATCACTCCAACTTTTTATGGTTAATTATATCACACTAAATTAGCATCAAATAAGCAAAAGTATCACAAATAAGGCATGCCTTGACAAAAAAATGGAACAAGATCCTCTTCATTTCAAGTCCCGACCATTTTATCTATTTCACGGTTCTTTTTATTTATTTATTTTTGATCTAAAGATTGTCATGTCAATTATAATTTTAAAGGATAGGGTAAATTCCACAAACCACCCCTGAGGTTTGGGTTAATACCAACTAGGTCCAAGACATTCCAAAATTGACCAATTTGATCCATAAAGACTATTTTGTCCCTAAAGGTCACTAACACCGTTTGTGCACCATTTTGTTAAACAATTTTTTTTTTTTCCTTTTCTTCATCTCACCCACGCCAAGCTCTCCCTTCTGTCTTTCCGATCTGGAGCTTTCTCCAGAAGCCAAAAACCAACCATGGCTGAGCCTCCATGATTCTATCTTCGATCAGCCTAAGTCTAAGCCTCCTCAACCATCAACTCTCCTCACTGAAAATCACTCTCTTCCCTCTTCGATCTCACCGATCTAAACAGAGTAGAGCCTCCATGGTGAACCTTAACCAACACCACCACAAAACCCCATACCCCAAACCCACTCACTGAAAATCACTCTCTTCCCTATCTGATTCTCATTCCCTCAAAACCCTAAACCTACTCTTCGATCTATAAGCCAGAGGGCCCTAGACGATGTGTGGATTTTGGTGTGGATCGGCGTTGGAGTCTTTCCCTTCTCTCTCTCTCGTGGTCTTTGCGGCGGCGCCGTCGTGTGGGTAAGTGGTGATTCGTGGGTTTTGGTGTGGATCAACATTGAAGGGTTTGGGTTTTCTCTCTCACGGTGTTTGTGGCGGTGGTTAGGGATGGTTAGGTTTCGATTAGTGGTGGTGGGTTTTCTGTGGGGGTGGTTGGTGGTGGACGGTCACAAAGCCGCAAGGAGGAGCAAAAAATTTTTCTTGCTGAGGATGTTTTGATTGATTGGTTTTGGTTTTAGATTAGGATTTTGAGTTGAGAGGCTGATTTTTTGTCACAGTTCTTGATTCTTGATTGCATGTTCTGTGGTTTGGGTTTGAATTTGTTGTGTTTTCCTCCTCGTTCAAAGAAAGTGAGTTTTGATTGCTGGTTTCATTCAAGCATTTTTGTTGCTTGTTTACTGAGAGAGAGAGAGAGAGAGAGAGAGAGAGAGAGAGAGAGAGAGAGAGAGAGAGAGAGAGAGAGAGAGAGAGAGAGAGAGACAGTGTAGTTAGTGAGTTAGAGAAAGGGATGAGAGGTGAGTTAACGGGGTTAGGGATTAAAATGTCTTCAGGGACAAAATTGTCTTTTTAGGATGAAATTGGTAGATTTTAAAATGTTCTGGACTTAGTTGGATATTATCACAAACCTCAGGGGTGGTTTGTGAAATTTACCCTAAAGGATATGACAATCCGCACACCTTTGAATTTTTAAAATTTTTATTTGAACTATGGAATTGACAATAGACAAAAAATGAATGGAGACCGATCATTTTTCCAAAAGTGATGGGTTTGGACTTTGGAAGGACATCTTTTACCCCTTCAATTCCCTTAAATCCTTTTCCCCTTCCCCTTGAAAAAACAGCAAAACAAAGTTAATGAAACGCCACCATGCATCCAACTCCCTAGTCACCCCGCTTCATCCAGACACACGGTAAAAATGACAGGTTTCGTTTGGAGGGGTAAGATTCAAACAAGTTTAATTAAACACTTCACATACCATTCATCTACACACACTAATACACTATTGTAAGATCCATTTGTGTTAGATGAGCATGAAACACAACGTAAACATTTTTGTCCCCGGCAATGTAAAAATTATTTCATGTAAAACCAGAACTCCTTTCATCTCCAAGATAAACCACCTTCCTCACGGCGGAGATATACTCAATTGTGAAGGCAAGTAAGAAACATCATATCTTTGCATGAATAAGCACACAGTCAAAACCAATTAAGGCCCTTTGCATTGAGATTTGAGAAGGTATCTTATGCATTGAATAGATGCACTCTTTCCTCTCACAACATATAGAGCACAACGCTAGTAAGTGTTCCACTGCCAAAAGTCTTGTTGGCATTACTTGGCTCACTGCCAAATGATTATAGGAATAAAATTGATCTTATCTCAGATTCTAGGACTTGACACTCAACCTGTATACTATATACAATATGATGGATCCTGCATGGACCCTATCTGCAAACAAACATCTCAGACTGTCTCAAATTCCTAAGTCACATAGATAAAGGATAGAACAGACGAACATTATCTAATATTCTACATAGTACTTGGATTGACACATAGATTCCAATCTTTTTTTTACCTGGTTTATAGAAGAACCATTAACATCATCATATTAGAATAGTTTAAACTTGTGTGAATCTTTTAGATTCTCCAACACCCACAAATTCAGTCCACGGGAAGAATATAATTTTAGTGATCTTAACCTTCAAATTTTAGGCTAATCAATATGCAGCCAAACTTCCAAATAAAATTTGGCAACACACACACTCCCTCTAAAATTTCCATCCTAAAAACACAAGCCTACATATTGAAACATGGCAAACTCCGATTCCTTTTCAATAACCTTTATACTACCTAACTTTTGGCCTTCACTGTCACCATATCCGTATTCCATCAGTTGAGAAAAGCTAAAAATATGGGGTAGAGTTGTGTAATTTCTTCGTATTGTTCCAATTTTATTGGGCGTCCCCAAACTGTTGGAACTCTAGTCACCAAGGCAATCTCCCTAGCCTCAAATTCATCCTTACAAAGACACTATGCAACCAATCTTAGTATTGTTACAGGTGAGGTTCAAGTACCTGTGATATTAAAATATGTCAAAATATCAGATATTCAGATCTAAGAACTTGGCACTCAACTAGTATGACTGGACC